>NC_088811.1:21864462-22176460 GCF_011386835.1 Chrysemys picta bellii
TTGCATCGTTACTGTGCTATCCTGTTGCTCTTGAGTCTGTTTTGATAGTTCGTTGTCTACTTGGGCAGCATGGATTAGCCATTCAAATATAAAAAATATTTTTCCCACCATAATGCAGAAATTGAACATTATTTTAAATCTGATAGATGAAGGAAATTTGGTGAAGTAGTTCCTATTTATTATTTAATTTGTATTACTATAGCACCTAGGAGCGCTAGTCATGGGCCAGCCCCCATTGTGCTGGGTGTTGTAAATAAATCACAAAATTAATCCTATTTCCCATTTATACAATTTATATTTCCCATACAATCTAATCTAATCTAAAGAAATAGCTCTCTGCCTGATGAATACATGTGGTAAAAAGCAACCTGTAAATTCAGGTTAACTTGACTGATACTGTTGATAGTTTACGATATTGAACAAAAACTTGTTCTGGGGAACATGTATCATCAGAAGTTTGATGTCAGAGCTATTCAGAAGAGTGACAAGTTCAGTGCTCAACAGTAACATAAACATACAAGGTTCTGTTTTGGAAGCAACACACATCAACAATCTGTATTTGAAAAACATGCAAGCTTCTATTTGTCTGTTATATAGGCAGTAGATAAACTTACTGTAGTTCTAGTTAGGGTTAACTGCTAGCATTTATTATCTAGATTCCCCTCGTTTCTTTTAATGTACTTTAAGCACATAGGGGGTTGCGTGTTGTTTCAAGACAGAGATCTAATTCTTTATAAAATTGTATCCTGTCCTCTTTTGACTATCCTAGTTAATGTAGCTGTGCAGTGTATAGGCGTGTCAGTCCCAGGATATTAGAGAGACAAGGTGGATGGCACTCGGAGTGCCTTTCCCAGGCCTGAAGAAGAGCTCTGTATAACCTTGAAAGCTTGTCTCTCTCACCAACAGAAGTTGGTCCAATAAAAGATTTTATCTTACCCGCCTTGTCACTAATAGTTAATATATATTAGATACACTAACCTTTATTACACTCCTACATTATTACTTTAAACTTATAATTTACATATTTATCTCATAATTAAGGAAAACAGACTTTTGAATGGAGCATTTAACTTCTCAAAGTAATACATTGCATTCTCTCCTAATTTAACAGTAGGAAGATTTGGTTACACATTTTTCCTGTAATGTTCTGAAATAAAATGAGCTACTGTAGCCAAAAGGTGTTGCAGTTTGAAAATGTTCTCTGGCTTCACTAGCCAGTTTCCTATTTGAATTTAAAATGATACTTGTCTCAGATGTAATTTCATACAGCTGCTGACTTTTAGAAGGGACACCATGATATAAAACTGCATAGTTAGCATCAGAATTGGCAAGGAAACGGAATTAAATGTTAGATTCCCATTATACAATATTTTCAAACTTTTTTGGGTGAGGATTCCCCCACAAACTTTTTAATTAAAAAAAAAATATACCGTTGAACAGTAGAGTAATTTTAAAATGTCATCTCCTGTATCATGTACTTGTGGAAATGTATAGGTTTGTTTCTGTTCACTTTTTTTCCAGGATGCCCGTATGAGTTTGTCTCTCTTGAATGGTTACAGAAATGGCTGGATGAATCTGCCCCTCCCAAACCCATAGATAACACTGCATGCTTGTGTTCACATGGCAAATTGCACCCTGATAAAATATCAATTATGAAGAGAATATCTGAGTATGTTGCTGACTACTTCTACAGGAGATACGGAGGGGGGCCCAGGCTAAATGGTAAGATTAAACCATAGTATCTGGATATAAAGCACTCTCACATGGCAAGCTTTTTGGGGATTTTAATTTTTGTATATTGAAATTTGTTTTGCATCCTTTGTCAATATAATGTAGCTTCATCTTTAGCCAGAATAGCTGTCCTGCTTGTATTTTTCCTGGCGTCTGCTTTTGAGAGCACTGCTTAGTTATGATCAAGCAGATAGATAGGCTGACTAGGGAACATGAATGGTGGATATGTTTCAGATCTTGATTGTGCTCTGTGCCTTGAAACAGTTTTATTCAGTCGCTTTAACCAAAAAAAAAAAAGATACATTTAGGTAGAAACAACTTGAAACTTTAGTATTTTAAAAAGTTTTATTAAAATAAACTTTCTGTAAAATAGCAAAACTTGTATAAATACCCTAAAATTGGGGAGTGGAGGAGCTCCTGGGCCCATTATTTCTACAGATGCTGTATAGGCAGTGCCTCATATATTGTATCATTCTCTGCTGACAAGAGCCAGTATTTTGGAACCCTATTCTCAGAGCAATGAAGAAGTGAGGGTGTGAGAGAAAGTGTCTTCTGTCACTTGTAGCTTCCCCCAAGCAGCCCAGTGCCTAGGAAGTATATTTATAGTGTGTATACATGGCATGTTTACATACTGTGACAGGTTTTTTGTGAATGGTAAAACTGCTATTGCAAATTTCTGAACTGTTCTTTTTAAATCCACGGTTTACCTAGGTCTACAAATATTGCTGTTTTCAAACTTGTTGCAGTAAATATAAACTGTTAATATCAGAAATGCAGACTTGTGAAGCTGAGGTGATGAGAAATGTCGATGCTAAAGGATCAAACCCACCCTTACCAAAACGTACTACAATTGTATCTAAATTTGGTCCAGTTCAGCTGTTACCATTCATTTCCATCTAAATCATAGGTACTAGAAAATGCCACTGTCAGTATCTACATTAAGCCTCCTTGACTGACAGCACCTTCAAATGGTGGTGTCTGCACTTGCAAAAATCTTAGTTTTGTTTCGAAGTTTAGCAGTAGTATTCTTGTAACATGGTGTTGTCTCTTTTGTTTCTCTAGTTAAAGCACTTTGCAAGGACTGTGTGGTAGAGAGATGTCGAATACTACGACTGAAAAACCAATTAAACGAAGACTATAAAACTGTCACAAACTTGCTGAAAATTACAGTAAAGGGGTATGTGGTGCTGACACCTTCCAATGTTTGCATTGCACAGGTCTATTGTCAGTGATATTTAAATTTTTTAAAATGAGATTTTAACAATTGTTTGCAGCATTGTAGCCATGTTGGTCCCAGGATATAAAAGAAACAAGGTGAGAGAGGTAATATCTTTTATTGGACCAATTCCTGTTGGTGAGAGAGAGAGAAGCTTTTGAGCTTACACATAAGCTTCAGGACATGAAGAGCTGTCTTTCACCAACAGGAATTGGTCCATAGCTGTAAATATAAGTTATGGTTTGTATTGTAAATGCTAGTCCTTTTTTTTTTTTTTTTTCTATACAGTAATGATGGATTTTGGGTTGGAAAGTCATCCTTGCGGAGTTGGCGTCAGTTGGCTCTGGAACAGTTAAATGAACAAGATGATGATGCAGACCAGAATAATGGAAAAATGAATGGAGATGCACAAAACAAAGGTAGCTGTTTAAAACCAAGCAACCCAATTTCTCCCACTACCTGATAAATAGATCGGATAGTATTGATTAAGCATTCTAGCTGTTCTGTTTAGTTGTAGGGATTGTTTTGAGCAAGTCTGAATGATATACCTTAGAACCTCAAGTTACGAACTGTCCAGTCAACCACACATCCCATTTAGAACTGGAAGTATACAATCAGGCAGCGGCAGAGTTCTCATCCTACCCCCACCCAAGAAAAGCATAAACTACTAAAATAATAAAGGGATAGCAACATTTTTCTTCTGCCTATTAAAGATCAAAGCTGTATTAAGTCAATGTTCAGTTGTAAACTTTTGAAAGAATCACCATAATGTTTTGTTCAGAGTTATGAAGAGCCTCCATTTCCGAGGTGTTTGTAACTCTGCAGTTCTACTATAGTACAAAGTAGCATATAGTAGATCCATATTTTGAGCAATTTCAAAAGCAATATATACTTTTGAAGGAAAAAAAAGTTTTCAGCAGGTCAAAGTCTGCCCTCACTACACCTACGTAATCCCACTAGGGATGTAAATAGTGTTTTTAAAAAGTAACCGTTTACACTATTAAAATTGTATTGGTTAAACATGTAACTGTTAATGAGTTCACAACATAGGTGCGGGGACTAGGGATGCGGGAGGGAGGATCCTGCAGCACCCCCACATTTTACACAGAGTCCTAGCTGCTGCCCCATGTCCAAACCCAGACGGGAAAGGGGCAGAGGCTGGGGCCACAGCTGGGGGCAGGCAGAACCCCGGGCGCAGGCCTGGCACATTTAGGCATTTAAATGTTAACTCAATACATTACTAGTAAGACTGATGCTTATTGGTTAATTGGTTAACATTTTATATCCCTAACTCCCAGTTAAAACTGAAGGTAGAATCTGGCCCTGCAGTTGGAACTCTAGGCCATGTCTACACTATGGGTACTAAAACAGTACAGCTATGCCACTGTGGCACCGTAATGTAGATGGTTCCTATAGCGATAGAAGGGTTTTTTTTCTGCAGCTGTAGGAACTGCAGCTGTAGGAACTCCACCTATGGTAGTTAAGTTGATGGAAGCATTCTTCCATCAGCCTTGTTGTATCTACACTGGAGCTTAGGTTGGCATAGCTATGGCACATAGGGGTGTGAATTTTTCACACCCTCTGAGTGCTGTAGCTATGATGACTTAACTTGCAAGTGTAAAACAGGCCTCAGTTGTCAACTGTGTTTAGGTGCAATCCATTTTATTTTCCCCTGCAGAGCTAATGGCAATGACTAGTAAAAACTTTCCTTTGTCAAAGTAAGCACACGTTACTTTTTATTACTCCTGATATTGCCCACAGTGTTGTAGGCGCTTTCCAAAACCGAAAAGGCACAATCCTATCTGCAAGTTGCTCACATTGAAGCCTTCCAGGTGGAGTGGTTCTTGGCCTTATTTGAAGCCATTGTGGAGCAGCAATGGGGACATCTGGTTTGGATCAGACTCCTCAAAACAGAGAGCTGACTAATATTTTGCCTGTAAGATTTCTGTTCTCTCCACTCTAATCTGGTGGTAACTTTTCTGTTAATTCTGATCTGAGCTATTTGGGAGCAGCAAAGAGCCCGGGTGTTCTAGCTATAATGAATGCTACCTTTGTAGTCTCATGTAGAAGATGGAGCGCAAGACTATGAACTTCAGAGCACTCAAAATATATTGGGCCAATAAACTTAAAGGTATATTGTTGAAGTTACCTCAGTATTAAAATTTTGCAGCAATTTGAAAAGGAAGCAAATTTTTACAGTTCCTCCAAAAAAAATAAAACTCTACTACAGAGAGCTTTTGTGCAATCTACTTTTTCTTTTGGTCAGATGAGTCCAATGAAGAAAAGAGGGAGGAGGAAGAGGAGTTAAATTTTAATGAAGACCTTGTTTGCCCACATGGTAAGTGTGTATGTAGGGGACAGAACTGAACACGTCTATTGGAATGACCCACCATTTACAGATGGATCTTCCATATTTCTTCTGCAAAACCCAAGATTAGCTGGGCTTAATTAAGTTTATTTCTGACTGACTTTGCTTTTCTTAAATGTTTATCATTTAATCTTGAGCTGTGATCGCATCAGATCTCGCTAGCTAGTGTCATGTTGGGATAGATTTGATGGGAGACCTACAAGGAGAACCTAGATCAGTGATACTCAATTAGATCTACCCATAAGCTGATTTGAGAATTTTATGACGAGGCGGGCCATTTGCACAGAAGACTGACAAAAAAACCAAACTTCTAGCTGCCAATAAAGACCTTAATTGTAACATAAGTATTAATGTTGATTTATAAACTTTGTTAAAAGATAAAAACATTATTACCTGTGTTTGTGGCAATCTAGTGGAAGAGGTGGCATCAATGATATCTGGCAAGCTTTGTGAAAAGTGGTTTGTAGGAGATAAGGGCAAGGCACATGCACTGGTGAAGCTGCTTATCTGTAAGGTGATTGTGGTGTTTTTTTTATAATGTTCATGGTAGAAAACCCATATTCTCAGAGTATGTTAATCCAAACATTGTTAAAAGATAGATGGCTAGATTCTGGCTATTCTGAAACTGGTCAGCATATTGAGTCCAGGAATCGAAGTCCCACTTCTCTGAATTTTTCCTTCAGAACATCTGAGCTCTGGAGCCTTACAATTTCTAATTCAAAGGCACCTTCATCACCTATTCTTTGCTTCAGCAGAGACAACAAATGGATCACAAACAAATAAAAGCAAATCCTTTTGGAATTTTAAAACTCTCAAATCGAATTTTAAAATTTTCAACGAGATTTTTTTTTTTAAGGAATTCCTGCATTGTTTTCATCGACGTTTCATTTGTAGCAATAACATGCAATGTGGGAAAGTACAACATCTTTCCTGTTAAGTCTGTCTGAAAGATTTCAAGATTCTTCTGAAAGGCATACATTTTTTCAAAGAGATCCCCAGTGCTGCTTGCATGGCCTAGGAGCTGCAAGTTGAGGGAATTCAAGTGACCAGTAATATTGCACAGAAAAGCTACCTCTGACAGAGAGGGAACATCATTCCTAAATTCCATGAACTCTCAAGCTTTGTTGGTCTTGTGGTTTGAAAGAAATTCTATTTCTTTTTGAATTGCACAAAACCTCTCTAACATGCACCCCCTACATAACGATGTTCTCTGATTGTGCTGCAACAGGTCACTGTATCTGGCTGAAATGTCTTGTAAAAGGACATTTAAAAAGACAGTGTTGCAAGCTGGAAGTTGAATGTATGCAGTTCACCAATCTCATCACAATACCCATTGTTTTTTTTCTCAAGTCCCCAGACAACTCATTGCACAGGACAGTCTGGTGAATGATGCAGTGAAGTGTATTTAATGAGGGGTGTATCATTGCCAAACTGTAGAGCCAAAGACCTCTTTCCCTGTCCTGGAGGGACCTCCATCTGTAACCAGCAAGGTTACTTTCTGCAAAGCTAAACCTTTTTTTTCTTTTTCTTTTTTTCTTTTTCAAAAAAGCTTTTTACCTTTTCAAAAATGATCTCTCCTGTAGTGTAGATTTCTAATGGTATTAAGCACAAAAATTCTTCTTTGAAAACTTCACTGTCATAAAATCTGACAGATTCGTCCACTTCAAGAGACATCTCTTTTAAATTGGAAGGCAGTGCTGACAAACAATTCTCATAAATTACCTCCAATCTTTGCACTGCTGTGGATCAGGGAAGGGACATTGTGAAGCAAAAAGAACAGGAGTACTTGTGGCACCTTAGAGACTAACAAATTTATTAGAGCATAAGCTTTCGTGGACTACAGCCCACTTCTTCAGATGCATATAGAATGGAACATATATTGAGGAGATATATATACACACATACAGAGAGCATAAACAGGTGGGAGTTGCCATTCCCAGTCCTTATGCAAGTTTTGCATCTGAAGAAGTGAGGTTCTTACCCACGAAAGCTTACGCTCCCAATACTTCTGTTAGTCTTAAAGGTGCCATAGGACCCTCTGTTGCTTTTTACAGATTCAGACTAACTCGGCTACCCCTCTGATACTGTGCAATCAGTCATGATTAAGGCTACATTTTAGTCACAGGTATTTTTAGTAAAAGTCGCAGACAGGTCACGGGCAGAAAACAAAAATTCACATGTCCATGTCTTGGGTGGGTGGGGGGGGTGCCGAGAGGGGTGCCATGGGTGCTTAGGGGTGGGGGGGCAGCGGCCTGGAGGCACTTGGGGGGGGGGTGCTCCATGAGGGGAGGGTTTGGTGGGGCTGGCAGGCTCCCTATCCAGCTCCACGCCTCCCCAGAAGCAGCAAAATCCTAGGCGGAGGCGTGGCCCGGCAGCTCTGTGCGCTGCCTCTGCACCAAGCGCTGTCTCCGCAGCTCCCATTGGCATTTCGGTGTCCTCGACATCAGGATTGTAATCAAATTGCTGGGTATGTTATAAGCCTTACATGAGATGCTGTATAATATTAAATGATGGATAGTTAGTTGCATCCTCTACTATCCATGTCTTCAAGTCTCCCTTTTTGTGCAGAATATTGGCACTTTTAATAGACTATAACTGCTCCATTTTGGAGGTATTATCATAATGTAATCGTAGCAATTAGGCCTTCAGGTCTGTTTGGGACAATTAATGGCTATGTGACAAGCATGTATGCATTATTGTCAGTTGATATGAATTAACAATGCAAGCTCCACCGCTAAAACTAATAAGAGATGCACGCTTTTGGATTAATAAAGCTGTATTCTCAAGTAGAACGTTTAAAATGACTTTTTTAACCCTTTTTCATTGTTGTTGTGCATTGTAATTGACAGTCCCACAAGGCTAATATAAAACTGCAGAGCAGAATGATGAAACGCCATAAAAATAAGCTTTTTGAAAATATTTCTCTAGAAAATTACTAGTTTCATTATAAATTGATCTGTGACTTTGGTCCACATAAAAAATAAATGACATTAAATATTGGGGCCATCAAAAGTTCAGGTTTCGTTATCCTGAGCTAACCTCAGATTGTTCTTGTAAAATGCTCTTTTCACCTTATGCGTTCAAAATTTTCCATTTAATTAAGTATCAGCTAATCTGTTTCTCTGTAATAGACCCTTAATTTTGCAGAGGAGGAAACTACTTCCTTCATGGTGCTTTCTTCAGAGTCCAGTGCTTGATCTGTTAGGTCTGGCTTGCATCCAAAAATATCATAAAGGTTTTTCCCTTATGAATTTCCACTACCATCATCTTATATGCATATGTCGGGAACCTTTTTCATCTCTAATTCCAGAGGATTGTTATAATTTCTTTCTCTCCGGTAGTTTCCTGACCCTGTTGAATATTTTTTGTCTGATTACCAGGTTAGGCCATCTTTGATGTTCATGACCAGAATCTACTCTGAAAAGAGAGAGATGATGAGAGGGGACAGTGGTTACTCCTGAGGGCATTCTGTGCCAAAAAATTAAAAATTCTGTGCACAATATTTTAAAATTCTGCAAGTTTTATTTGTCAATAAATAAATGCAGAGGCTCCAGCATGGCAGTGGGGGAGCACAATGGCTGTATGAAGGTGGGAGATCATCCTACAGTAGGGGTGGGCAAACTATGGCCTGCCGGCTGGATCTGGCCCCTGAGCCGTTTTAAGCCGGCCTACAAGCGCCTGCTGGGGAGCCAGGTTGGGGGCCGCACCACTCAGCTCCCGGAAGCCGTGGCATGGTCCCCGCTCCAAGGGTCGGGGGCAGCTCCATGCATAGGAGCCGGAGAAGGGACATGCCACTGCTTCCGGGAGCCACTTGAGGTAAGCGCTGCTTGGAGCCTGCACCCCTGAGCCTCTCCCCATTCCCCAACCCCGTACCCCAGCCCTGATCCCCCTCTTGCTTTCCAAATCTCTCGATCCTAGCACGGGGCACCCTCCTGCGCCCCAAACCTCTCATCCCCAGCCTCACCCCCATCCAGAACCTGCACTCTTTCCTGCACCCCTGCCCCAGCCCTGATCCCCCTCTGAACCCCTCAGTCCCAGCCCAGAGCACCTTCCTACACCCCAAACTCGTCATCCCCCAGCTCCACCCTGGAGCCTGTACCCCCAGCCAGAGTCCTCGCCCCCTTCTGCACCCCAACCCCAATTTTGTGAGCATTCATGGTCCACTATACAATTTCTATTCCCCGATGTGGCCCTCAGGCCAAAAAGATTGCCCACCCCTGCTCTACAACCTCCCCACCCCCAGGACACGGACTCAGTGGTGAGGCTGCACCTGACCCTAACACAGCACAAGGCCTGGGCCTGACCCAGATACACCCTGGGGCCCTGCACCTCAGCACCAGGCGCACCAGGTGTGGGGCAAGCAGTCTCAACCAGGCAAGATCCAAGTGTGGAAGGGCTCAGTGTGGGTGGGATCCAAGTGTGAAGTGAGAGGATTCTGTGTGGGACAATCTGGGTGTGCAGACGGCTCAGTGGGGGATCTAGGGATGGGGGGGTTCCAGGTGCAGGGGCAATGGGACTCTGCAGGGGTTTCCAGGTGAAAGTGGTTGGGGCTCAGCGGCGGGGTCTGGAGGAGTGGGGCTTGGTAGGGTAGGGGTCTGGGTGCAGCTAGTTGGGGGACAGTGGCATGGGGGTCTGGATGTGGAAACTCAGGTTGGTGCAGCGGGGTGGGGGTTGAGTGTGGAGCTCAGTGGGGAGTGGCATGGGTGCAGGGGGGCTCCAGATGCTGGGGTTGAGGTTCAGGTATGGAGGGCTAGGGAGGCTCCGGGTGTACGGGGTGAGGCTTGGTATGGGTGTCTGAGCATAGGCGGTCCAGATGCATGGGGGTTGAGCAGATGGGAGAGCAGCTCCCTGTGCAGTGACCTCTCCCCTGCACAGCTGATGAGCGATGGGGGCAGGAAGCAGGGGAGGATGCTGAGCTTCCTGCAGCTGGGGGAGGTTTCTGGGGGTGGGTCTGACACAGCCCCAGCCAGTCCTTGCAGGGGAAGAGGAAGTCCCGTCCTCTCCAGCCCAGCTGGGACTAGCAGCTGATCCCGGCTTAGGGTAGGAGCCACTGGCTGGGGTGTCCCCAGCCCTGCAGTGATTTACCTCTCCTCCCGGTGAAACAATGTACCTGCGCAGCTAGGGAGTGGGGCTTGACTGCTCTTTCCGCTTCCCTTTGCTTCCCAGCCAGAAAGTCATTTTTCTGCAGAGAAGCAAAGGAATCTGTGGGGGATGTGAATTCTGTGCACGCGCAGTGGCGCACAATTCTCCCAGGAGTAGATGGTCAGGGTCTTTGCCTTCCAGATGGTACAACATTTGTACATTCTGATCAGATTTTCCACCTCTCACTGTAGCTTATTGGTCTGTTTTCATAAATCTTATGATGTTAGCGCAATTACTTGCACAGTCTTGTTTTCATGTCCCTGATGGTTTCTGGAAATCATCCCAGTCCTGCTTTCCCCACATGGTGAGCCTAGGTTAATAATTGGTCAAATTTAGCAACTGTTTCATTAAATGCTATTTTAAAACAATCCAGTCTGACCTTCATTTATTGTAATAAATCCAGGAATGGAGTGTTGCTATTTTTTCTTTGGGAAATTGGCAGGAGTTCAGACTTTGTCAGAATGAGAGACGATGACAGGTCAGTGGCATTGAAGACTTGTTCTAATACTAAAGAAATAGAGCCAAGGAGTTTCCCGGTGTGTTTTTCTGTGTCTTGTGGCTAACAAACCCATTTCATTCTGGGGTAGACTATAGAAAGAGAAGAAACTTTTAAATAGTTCTTAGCTAGCCTCTACTTCCTCAAGTACAGCAACTTTTCAAGTTTTTTTTCTTCCCACGGTTGGTTAATACCTACTTTAAAGGTTGAGCATCATTCTTTCCTATGATAGTGTTTGGTGGTTTGCTGTTTGCAGTTCACTGCTTTACCCTCTGTACTGAAATTAATATTATTCTCATTTTGTTGTGCATCAGCATTGTTACCACACCTTGTAATACCACCGGGCTTTTGACTCAGCAGCAGTAGTTAAATAGTGAGGGCTCAGTTGTGTTGTACCTCTCACCTTTACAACTATAAGTCAGGCAAAAATTATGGCTGTCAGCAATGAAGTAGCATAGTTTCTCATATATGAAATACTATGTTTTCCCACCGTGTTGAGTCTTGCACATAAATTTGATGCCTGAATTGCAGCGCAGTGACCTTTTTGGCATAGCTGTTACCAGGATAACTCATAAATGCTTTCTCTTAATTCGTTATCTTACTGATTGTCAGTTTTTTCTTTGTCAGTTTCCTGAAAAATAGTTCAAGATAAATGATATGTAATTGGCATCAGTTTTTAATAATATTTGGTACACCTCACTTCATATTTTCCTCTCGCACAGAATTAATTCCACCCAACTGGATGTAATAAGGCACTCTCTTGATCAAAAGACTCAAGTGATGGAGTGGCATACAGCTTTTTGTGCACTGTTTGTGCAGTTCACTTTTTTCAAGATGGGCATTATGGAAAGCGGAATCTGCCATGTTTAATTATGGATTCTGACTGTGTTTGAGAGTCTTGTGGAGCTTCACATTCGAAGCGATTGCTACAGAAATGTGGAGTTTTAAATGCAGTAACACTTTCAGAAGGGTAGTCATGGGATGTATGGAGAGAACATGTTGGACAGAATTTTCAGTGCCTGAAGTTAGGCACCTAAAGCAATATTTAGGCAAATAAATCATGGTAGCCTTATTTTTCCAGAGGTATGTAGCACATGCGGCTTCGTTTTTAAGTCAATAAAAGTTGTGGGGTGCTCAGCAGCTTTGAAAATCAAACCACTTTTTTAGGTACCTAATTTGAAGCACCCATGAGTGCAGGGCCACCCAGAGGATTCAGGGAGCCTGGGGCAAAGTGGGGGAGCTGCGGCATTTGTACTCACCCGGCGGTGGTCCGGGTCTTTGGTGGCATTTTGGTGGTGGGGGGCCCTTCAGTTGCTCCGCATCTTCGGCAGCAGTGAAGGGCCCCCCGCCACCAAAGACCCGGATCGGCGCCAGGCCAGGGCTCGCGGGGCCCCTGTGGGGTCTGGGGCAATCTGCCCCACTTGCCCGCCCCCGCGGGCGACCCTGCATGAGTGGGAAAACATTAGCCCTTGTGTGTGCTTGTATCCTCTATCCTGGTTCTGTTCTTGCCCTTAATTTCTCTTCCTGTTCCGTGGATTTCTGTCTTTCCTTTCCTTTTGTTGCATTTGAATCTGCTGCTCAGGCCAGTGGTGCTGGGACACTTTTAATAGTGGGGGAGCTGAAAGCAAGCCCCCTAACCCTGTCCATGCTCCCCCCTCCCAGAGCTGGGACCAGGAGCAGGACCATGTCTCCAGGAGGGGGGGGGACCAGATGGGGGTAAGGGAGCCAAGAGCCCTGTGTAAAACCTGGGGGTACTGTAGCACCCATAGCTCCCGTGCCTATGGCTCAGGCACATGGTTTTATAAATCCAAAGGGCAATCATGGTAGATTAAGATCTTTCTGTTTTTCAATAGGAATGCTGTTTTAAGAATGTATTGGGTTAGCTTTTAAAATAAGTAGCTATAATTCTTAAACCATACTGTTGCTGTGAGTAAGCACTGAAATCCTACCTCCAGGTGGAAACTTAATCATTGATGGGATAGAAATAAAGGCTGAAGGTGACTCTTCTGTATAAGTTGCTTTTTTTCATTTTATTCTAAGTGCTGACACAGGTGTCAGATTATAAGGGTGTAAAATCTACTTCTGTATTCATACAAGTAATCTCTTAAATCTGTTTTAGTGCTGTGAAACTTTTGCTGAGTATGTGCAGAACAAAAATGCTTTCTTGGATTTCTCCATGCAGGTGACCTATGCATATCAGAAAATGAAAGGAGGGTTGTTTCTAAAGAAGCCTGGAAAAAGCTCAAGCAGTATTTTCCAAAGGCCCCAGAATTTTCAAATAGCAAAGAATGCTGTTCCCAGTGCAAGGTATCTGAACATCTGATGGCTTTGTAAGCCTTTCACAGTTCATGTATGGTGGTAGCTCTAGCTTTCATGTTGGCATTCACCTGGCTTAAAATGTATGGGAGGAAAAAAATCTGCTTTTTACCTTTTTAATAGCACCTTTGAAAACAAACACAAGTGACCAAAAGGACTCTTTGTTTTCACACAGATTCTGGAAAGAGAAGGAGAGGAAAATGAAGCCCTGCATAAGATGATGGCAAGTGAGCAGAAGACTGCTCTGCAGAACCTGTTCCAAGACAAATCCAGACCATGTCTTGGTAGCTGGCCTCAGGTACAAAGACTAAGAAAGGTTGATGGTCTACCAGATCTGGGAAAAGGCTATTGGTGTACTCTTGTTTGATAATAGATCAGAATTTTACATTCTATTAGAAGGGAATTTGTGTGTGTAATCCTTGAGCAAAATATTAGACCGTGCAAACATGGTGTAAAGCTTATTGAAAAAATGTTCCTTACAAATCCTTTAAGCACTGTCTTGGATACTCTCTTTGGATAAAGAACTCCAGGGTGCTCTTTTGACTGGCATTTGTAGAAGTGTGTATCTTTCAAGAGAATGTCCTTTTAAAAGGACAAAGAATAGCAAATATTAGTTAAAGTAAACTTCCTCCAGTACTGTATGTGTGTATGTGTGTCTTAAGTATTGACCTGGCCCTATTTCTGCAGTGTTTCGAGTACCTCACAAACTTGAATTGTTCTTGCAACACCTCTGCGAAGCTGAGCAGGGCCATTATCCCCATTGTACAGATGGGGAACTGAGTCTCTCTGTGCCTGTGAGATGTGCTCAGGGGTGTCTGGGATAGAGCAGGGAACTGAACCTGGATCTCCTGAGTCCTAAGTTGACATTGGAGCTGACCTTATTGCATGGAGGTTGATACTTGATCAAAGAGAAATTTAGTGTTTTTCCCCTTCCATCCAAATGTCACTTGAACATCAGTAAACCACTCTTTCAGCCTAATCTTGAATCCCAGCTAGCTTCTCAATGTCCCCCCCCCCCCCCCCCCCCCATGCGTCTCCAGGCCTCCTACCTGGATCTTATCCCCTACCTTTTGCTCCCACATCCACCACTTCTTGACCCTGTCTGTAATCATCCATCTTTCCTCCAGCATCCTATGTGGTGCTAGCTTTCCAGAGAGGAGATGTTTGTGTATGTCTGGATGGGGAAAGGCTGCTGTGAAAAGTTGTATGCTGAAAAGCTCTTTGGGGCCGTATGTGGGAGCAGGCTAGAACAACCCAGCTCAGGGGGAAGAAGTAAGAGTAGAAATGGCAGCCCACAATCCAATAAGTTTTTTACCTTTTTTTGTTCTTTCTTTCAAAAGAGGAGCTGTTTCCACTGTTCTTGTTTTGCAAGGCGAGTCTTAAATTTACCAAAGAAAGGAATTTCCTTTTTATCAACCAATTGCTGATATAATTAGTGCCACAGTGGCTTGTTCTTTGGTGTTAGGGTGATACTTTATCGGTTAATTTGTTTATTGGAATATATCTTAAATTTTTTTCTGTCCTGAGAAGTACATCCTTGTCTGAGGGCAGCATTTGGTCCTTGCTCTCCTCAATACATTGTAGAAGAAAGTAACTGGACAATAGTTATATTATCTACACCTGCTGCTCCCATGGTACTGAGCCAGCAGTAAGAGCAGCACCTTCGAACAATTTCACATGGAAGCGGTACTAATTAATTTTCTGCACCATAGGACGGGGTTTAGAGCACTAGCTGTTGATGCGGTGCTGGAGAATTCCTTTCTGAACTCTACTGGAGGGGGAAGGGTTTTTGTTTTGCTATACACTTGGTGTGTCTTTCTTCCAGCAGCAGGCAAAAACTCTAGAGAGGGGGCGGAGTGCCTTTAAGCAGCAAACAAGTCACAGGTAGGGTAGGGGTTGTGAATGTTTGGAGCCAGTCTTGATAGGAGTAGCAAAGCTGTTTTCACTGTCACCTCACTGAGCGTGTGTGGGGGTATTGTGGTAGCAGCAAGAGGAGTGTTTTATACACATTAATATTTCTCTATTTGAATGCAACTTTTGAACACCACATCGAATCAATTCCAAAATTTCAGGGACTGTTCTAACATCAGTGGGCAGAACCCTGTTGATTTTGGTGAAAACCAGAAAGGGGAAATGACGGGATGACAGCCCTGGCTTCTGGTTAGCACATCCAGCAAGTTCAGTCATCTCTGTAATTTTCTGTAGATCAAAGAACCAGTTCATGGCTGACATTACAACATTGCTGCATAACTCCATCCCCATCCCAACTCTGCCCCTCCCCCCAATAGAGTTCAACATGTTGATGCCCTGAATGCCTTAAGAATGGTGGAGGAAATAAGGATGCACACAGAGACCCTGGGATGGAGGGAGAATAGGGTGCTCTGGCATGAGGGGACAGAGGAATGGGGACATACAGCCCCGAAGGAGAAAATGAAGGATAATGGTATGGGGGATACACAGTGGCATGGGGCAGAGAGAACGGGGGGATCCTGGTATGGGCAGAGGGGAGAAATAAGGGGGACAATGCCCCTGGCATGTGTGTTGGGCTGGGGGTTATAGGGAGTCCCTGAAATAATGGGAATGGGAGGCTGGCACACAGGGAACTTGGGGGTGGGGAATGGAAGAATGCCAGTAGCCCCTTTTGTGTGCAACGAGATCTGCCCATCGAAGCAGAAAAGTCTGCAACTCTATAGGTAGTATAATATGCTCTGGTTAATCACAGGTTGTGTATGCCATAAGGCTTGCTGGAGGTCAGTAGAAATGATTTATACAATGGATTGAAAATAATTGGGTACAAAACTGAATTAACTTTCTAATATAATATAAGCAGTAACACAAGGGTTCACTGTGTACTCTGTTCTTGGTACTTGATCTCAAATTATTGTAGTTGGCTTTCAGAAGTCACACTTGAATGGAGTTACTGTAAAGAATGTTAGGATCTTGAAAAGGAGCAAGTATAACCAAGACAGTGAAAACTTAGGTTTTTTCTATCTCCATTGTTAGGTTAATTTAAATGAAGTCTGTTTTTCCAGGAGACAGATGAGCTCTACATTGTATCACAGTTTTTTGTAGAAGAATGGAGGAAATTTGTAAGGTAAATTGGTTCATATTTTAAATCTTCACTGAACTCCTTTTATTCCTTTTAGGTTTATATGTAGTAATTTGACTTTTGGATGATGTTTGTATGGTGCAGTGTAGAATTGTGCTAAAATTAAAATATCTTGCTGTGTAGTGACTGATGTAGAAATAAGGAAGCACTGGGATTTTTAAGCTGGTATTGGTTATTATAGGTTCTGAAAAACAGCGAATGTTCATGTTTACTCTGTCTCGAGGAGAAGGTCAAGTTAGATAGCAGATTGATTAGTTTGTTCTCATGACTAAAGCTATATCCTGGTCAAAGGACATAACTCAGTCCTGCTTCTGTAGTCTGTCATTAATAGGAGATAATCTCCCTTCAGTGCTAGATACAAGAGTAACATCCCAAGATAAAAAAAAACACGCATGATTCCCTGAGCCTAGCAGTCTAATACTACTGAATTTTGGCTACTTTTCTATAAAATCACAAATTTAAATACTCTACTTATCTCTCTTCTCAGTGCTATTTGCTGACTTTTGATTTCTTGTTAAGGAGATAGCATAACTGTGTGATGTCTAACTAGAGCTCAGTGAACCCCCCCCCCCCAATTATGCTAGTTTTGAATCAGTTTTTCTCACCAAATTAAAAACCAAAATGAAAATTGTTTGGATCAAACAAAAGAACATATTAAATGTTGTTTCAAATCAGCCTTTTCAAAACAATGTCCATTCAAAACATTTAAAAAAAACCGCAGGCTGTTTTCATCTGAAATAATTTGCCAGATTTGATCCACATTCATGAGTAGTTTCCATGCCCATATGTGTATTTTTTTGGTAAATGTACTTATCTGCCAGAAAAATTCACTTAGCTCTGTCTAACCGTGCTAAGTACACATTTGTTTTCCCTTCTCCTGTTTGAGCAGGAGGCCTACAAGATGCAGTCCTGTATCATCAGTAGGAAACAGTGCTCTTCTCTGCCCACATGGGGGCCTCATGTTCACATTTGCTTCCATGACCAAAGAAGACTCTAAACTGTGAGTTTCTTCTGTTCACTTGTCTTCCTTTGTCAGGTATTTCTCTCTCCGCCTCCAGAAATATGTGAATCAAATAACTCGCGAGAACAGTACTGTTGATCTCTTTAATTGTAACATTTCCCTCTGAGATATCTGTTTTTGAATTACCTTGATGTGAAAACCCCTTTACACCTTTAGATAAATCTTCACGCGGAAAGTACCGTACATGTTCAGTGATAAGTGCTCTGCAGAAGCAAGGCTAGCGTTGACTAAAGAAATATGATCAGTAAAGTAAAGTTTATTATTAGGAATTGAATGAGCTCAAGTGAGAGTATTATTTGACACTGGAAACTCACTTCCTTACCTTTACCATCAGAATGGATGCAAATCTTCTCAAAGCTGATTTCCACAAGACTTATCTTCAAAGTATTAGATACCATCAGTGGATTTCATGCTTTGTGGGATTGCTTCTTCAGTGGCACAGAGCCAAATGTAACACATCTTCCACTTTCATACTTTTTCTTCCATCTCAATCCTTCCTCCCTGCATAGTTTTGCTTTAGGTGGTAGAGAGACTATTTTTGTTAACATTTAAAAGGTTCTGAAACCTAGAGCCCAGTGCACTTGTAAGGCTTGTGCACAGAGTTTCCTTTAATGATGACTAAGCTACACAGCTGTAATTGAATACTTGTGGTTTG
Source organism: Chrysemys picta bellii (assembly GCF_011386835.1). NCBI lineage: Eukaryota > Metazoa > Chordata > Testudines > Emydidae > Chrysemys > Chrysemys picta. The sequence continues at coordinate 21,882,517 of NC_088811.1, forward strand.
TTTTTTCTATGTCATGAAGCATGTTGTGTTTCTTTGCACAGTATAGCTCTAATATGGCCCAGTGAGTGGGAGGCAATACAAAAACTGTTTGTTGTGGATCACGTTATCAAAATCCTCAGAATGCAAACTGCTGAGACGAGCCCTGAGAGCACGCTTTTCGATTCTGAGCCCAGTAAGTGAGTCTTCTCTTCACCAGTGTCTGTAGAATAGCTTTTCCAACTGGTACTGGCTCCCTTGTGGGGTTTGGAGAGGGAGCTGCCATTTTAGCATACGTAGTCAGAAGTTAAGGGAGGAGTGGAAAAGAGAGATGCCAGTTTCTCAGGGCAGGTCTACACTAACCCCCCAATTCGAACTAAGGTACGCAACTTCAGCTACCTGAATAACGTAGCTGAAGTTCGAAGTACCTTAGTTTGAACTTCCCTCGGTCCAGACGTGGCAGGCAGGCTCCCCTGTCGACTTCGCGTACTCCTCTCACCGAGCTGGAGTACCGCAGTCGACGGCGAGCACTTCTGGGTTCGACTTCTCATCCAGACAAGACGCGATAAGTCGAACCCAGAAGTTCAGTTTGCTTGCCGCCGAACTACCGGGTAAGTGTAGACCTACCCTTAGTAACAGCTACAGAGTTTGGAAAATATACTCCCATTGTGCAAGCTACTCTCAATTTAATCATGAAGGTGGTGAATATTTGTAGCAGTGCCTTGTGTAATATCACTGTCACCAAAATATCTGTTCGCATTTTAACCATATTTTCCTTGTTTATCCTTCTAGAGCTGTGTCCAGAATGCAGAGAAGGATTGTTGTGCCAGCAGCAGAGGGACCTGCGTGAGTACACCCAGGCCACCATCTATGTACATAAAGTGGTGGATAATAAAAAGGTACTGATCCCTCACTGCTAATCTTCACTGAATTTTGTTAAAGGTAAACTGTACTGAGTAGTAGCCAAGATAGCTCTAAAAATAGTTATCAATTAATATATATTAGAAAAGAGGATTCCTGTGCCACATGAGATATTACTCAGCATGTTTCTGTGCCTCCATTCTGCAAATGGGGCTCTCAGTGGGAGCTGCTAGGTTGAGGATACCTCTTCAGCATACCTGACTTTTGATGATACTAGAGACGGTTTGAAGCAATCTGCTTGCTTTCTTATTAGAAACCCTTGGAAAAAGCACCAATGCTATTGTAACTCTTCAAACTACTGATTTAAACCAAACCAAAATGTCCTCCTAAATATTAAACTTTCATTACAGTAGATTTGGATGTTTGATTTTTTTTTTTTTCCAGTGCTCGCTACTGGTGAGTCAAGATGCTTTTTAAAAATCAAACACAAGGTTAGGTTATAAATTTACTATACCAAAAACCTAAACAGCATTTTACAGGGTAAATGATGCCCTAGAACTTGCTTTACAAATACCTGAAGGTTCTTACAGTAAGCTTCCAGTCTTCTTTTAGGTGTGTTTTAATGCTCTATAGTTCTGGGTGAGAAACCAAGACTCATTATAGGAAAACTCCTCAGATAAGCTGACAAGAATCAGATGATGGTAGCACGATAGAGGCACTTCAGTGTGGGACGGGACGGTCACAGGATTTTGTTGTACTAGGAGTTTTTCAGAGGGCATAGTGGATAGGCGGGACAGATTTTACTGAGGCCCATCAGCCCATGAGTTGGGCTAAATGTAGCCCTGCTTCATCATGCTGTTCAGATTGGGAGTGTGGTTTGAGGATTCAAGGGGAGTGATAGTGCTGGGAAAGGCAAACAGCTGGCTACCGACAGCTCCCTGAAACATGTTTAACTTTTCAGCTGTCAGGAGATTTGTGAACTCAGGCTCTTGTGAAGTGGCTGCACAGTGTATAATGTTCAGTTTGTGACATTTTATTCTATTTTGTTAGAGACAAACTAGCCAGTAACTCTTCTAAAGCATGGTAGACCTACGTAGGGTAACCTTTCTCTCAAGGTGTGGCTCGAGTGTCTTCTCGGGTGCTAGCAGCGTGGAGAGGCATCTCCCCTCTCCTCACCTGGGTTTGGGTCCTGAGTTCTTTTTTGTGATGCCTGGTGACTCCTCACTGTGCCTGAGACTCAAGAGGTGCTGTCCCTTGGGAAAATGAATAATTCTACCCCTGCCTGCAAGGAGTATAAAAGCCAGTACACAAGATACAATAAAATATATAAACAAAAACCCCAGTAAAGGAATGACAAACCCTAAAATAACAGTATAACAAAGAGGACTTCGCTGAGAATAGGAAAATTGGATCTGGGGAAGGGAAAGGCTTGCTGCCTTCCTAAACTGTGTCAGGGAGATCTCGGGGACTGGCGCCAGTCCGCGGACCGGTCATTGAGAAGCACTGAGAGGCTCAGTCCACTGTTCCACTAGCCATGTGGGGATTACACTAGTAGCTGTAAGTGTACAAGCTAGCCCCGGTGGGCGAAGAAGGTGAAATAACTGTTGTTCATTTTATCCCATCTGCTATCAGTTTCAGAGGAAAATAAATGGAACAGTAAGAATTGTTTTCTTTTGGGTCAGGGCCAGATCCTGGGAGAGGCCCTGCCTTCTGAAGGGTGCTGAGCACCCTCAGTGCCCAGTGAAGTCAATAATAGTTGAGTGGCTCAGCTCCTTGCACGTTTAAATCTAGCTTTAAATAATGAGTATAAGAGTTAACAGAAGCAGCTAGGGCTCTGATGACCTGCAAGTTGCTGAAAGTCATAGTTCTCAGACACAGAAATTTGCTCTGTCTCTGCCAGAAGTGAGCAGATTTTGAGTACTAGAGTAGAATCTGCATGTAGGTAGAACTGGTGGGACCTTGCAAATTATTTCTAGATGAGATTTTTAATCTACTGGACCTCTACTCAGGAAAGTTTTTTTTTTTTAAATGCCCTTGTACATGATCACATATATAAAAGTCTTAAATTGATGAGAAAAATCATTAGTACCAAAATGTTACTGCCCATTAACATTTGGTGTCATCGCACCAAGGTTTATGGTGTTCCTGGGAGTAACTGCTCAATAAACAGTGGGTATTTTAACTAATAACTTTCTGCAACACAGATTTATTTGGCTTTGTAAATCAATTAAGCTTTATTCGTCACTACACTTGCCTTCAGTTCAGGGCAGATATAGGTACTTAGCAATAACTAGTATAAATTTAGTTAAAGATATATATGTAAATTTAGGGTGGAAGATGGGCAGTTTGTCTCTTCACCTTGCAGCCATGTGAGAACTTTGATAAACTGCTAATAACTTTGAGAATGCTGCAGTTCATGCTCAATGTTTAGATGATGTGCCGGTTTCTTTAATTGCAAAATACATGTATGGAGAAGCATACACCTATATGGGTTAGCATGCTCTGAGGCATTCAGGTGGGAGTATGCGTAACTTCCATATTTTCCCTTGAAAATTCCAGCCTCCGACACTATCTGAGGAGCCTAGCACATGTGTAAATACGTACGTTAGTGTAGGGTAGGTACATTTATCCTGAAGTAACATAGGGATAGATATGTATAAATTATTTATCTGTAGCTTACTTACAAATAAACTGCAGACAGACCAATAAATAACTAATGAGTACTTCTGTCAATCTGCTAAATGCAACCACACGGCTGACGTGTATGCGTCGTTTATGGTGAATATTAGTTTCTCTTAGTTACAGCTCTCTCAACACACTGAGGTTGGGTTGGAGAAAGAGCTGGCTGAAGGGGAAAGAGTTCCTGAGCAGCAGATGGTTTCTCCCATTTTAGCCAGAATCCATTAAAAGATCATTTACAAGCTATATGTATGTTACCAAGCTGTAAGAGACAAAACTCTAGTTTATGTCCTAGGTTGATGCACTCCAAGTATCTGCCTAGGTTAGGGCTTCACAGTGCAGTTGGCGTTTTATCCCCTATGATTACTTGTCCTTTTGCCCTATTTAAGCTCATTTTATTAAGGTAGCACCCTTAAAAACGCTCTAAAAGCAGCTTGCAAAAAGGCTTGGGACAACCTGAGTTTGTGCTTTTGGAACAGAGTTGCGCAGTATGTGATTTGTGTAACTTCAGGTAATGAAGGAGGCTGCTCCAGAACTGAATGTGAGCAGTTCAGAAGCTGAAGAGGAAAGGGAGGAAGCCAAACCAGAAGGGGAACAGGATCCAGATTTTAATCAGGTAAAGATCTAAAAAGCTGCAAGGTTTGCAATTTTGAGTTTTTCCCTCTAGATAGCAAAGTGTCCAGCGCTGACAATACAGCAACCTTCTTGTATTTACCGTTAGCCCTTGAAACCAGAAAGATATCAAGCTTAAAATAAAGAAGCTATTGTTGTAATACCTTCTTAAAATTTAAATTTCCTTACCCTTTTGTTCCATTTGACAAACCAATTGCTCTTTGCTCTTGTGTGTCTCGTATGGTTGTGGAGCTGCTATTGTTTCGATTAGTTTCCTTGTTAGTACATTTTACGGGATATTGTGAAAATGTATTAATGTAAAGCACATTTTAAAGCTCTGATAGAAGGTGCTCTCCAGGTTCAAGGTTTTATTAAATTATTGAACATGTAGTTTTTGTGAACCCCACAAAAATGGTGGATTTTAAGTCATCTTTAAAAGCATTGTAGCCATGTTGGTCCCAGTATATCAGTCACGAAGTAAGTGAAGAAGAGTTCTGTGTAATTTGAAAGTTTGTACCTTTCACCACCAGAAGTTGATCCAATAAAAGATATTACCTCACTTAACTTACCTTCTTGAAAAGAAACTTAGAACTTAGAAGACTTTCATAGGTTTGGAATCTATGAAAATTTGGGCTTAGAATTCTTAAACTTTCCTAGTCCTAGTACATCTGTCCTAACACTGATGCATACTCTTCTTGGTACCCATATTAATACTGAGGTATTTCCTTCAAGTGGTGGTAACGCATACTGTTGTCTTACCCCTGACTTTGGCTGTGTCTTCCTTCCTGTACTCTTTTTGGAGAGAAGTGGTTACTACAGCATTAAATATTTAACACATGTTGAAAAGTGGTTCAGTACTCCATTCTGTTCTCAAGTTAAAAATGGAAATGTGGATATCTTTGAGCAAGTCCTTCAGTACTTGCAACCTCTCTGATGCCTGTGTGCGTCAGTTGATTATCACAGATGTACTTTAATATTTTGTGGCTTCTCTTGCTTAAATAGCTTATTTACAAGGCCACCTGGGCAAGAGGCAGATTGAAGAATTTGCATTGTCCATGAATTCAGTAAGCAAACTTCCTATTTCTGACCCTTGTTCCTAGACTAATGGTGGTGCGAAACGACAGAAGATATCCCACCAGAACTACATTGTTTATCAAAAGCAAGGCATCAGACGGAGCACGCGACACAGAAAAGTCAGAGGGGAAAAGGCACTACTTGTTTCTGCCAACCAGACATTGAAAGAGCTGAAAATACAGGTGAGGAACTTCCTTTGTTCCTAAAAAACAGTGTTCACCTCTGCTGTCATGTGTGCACGCACACTGGCGACAAGGAAGTAAATCTAGACGTGTTGTACTCCTAGCTGTTGCCATTATTTTAGATTTTCCTATGTAAGAACTTATAAAAATACTCCAAGATCTGTCATGGTAAATCACAGCCAAATCTTGTTTCCCACTTCATGGACGAGGAAGGCTCTAAATACAGTAGAACTGTCACATTTCTGCACCAGATGGCGACAGTGCACAAGGGGGCTCTTGCAAAGCACTGCTCAGTGGTTCTCTGTGACGACTTAGAAGGGGTGGGGCAGTGGCATCTACAATGATATACTAATCAGTGGCTCTGTTTTGTATGATGTCCTAAGATGCATGTTTTTTGACAGTATTATTGGTGTGTGTAGGATTTATATTTTGCTTTTGCACAAAATCGGTGTTTTATTGTGTTGGCACAGATCATGCACGCATTTTCAGTTGCTCCGTTTGACCAGAATTTGTCAATCGATGGGAAGATACTAAATGATGACACTGCAACACTTGGCGCCCTTGGAGTCATTCCAGAGTCAGTCATTTTATTAAAGGTAACGTGAGTATTGTGGTGGTCTGCTGAAAGGAAATGCTGACTTGCAACAGAAATTATATCAATTTAGAATTACACTAATACAATATTGAGATTATTCAGTAAAGCATTTGAGTCAGGAAATGTTGCAATTTGAACACTAGGATGCATGCATTGTCTTTAATTGTCTGATGTACTGTATCTGAGAAGTTAACATTTTTTCTACAACTGAAGGTATACGTGTGTAATGAATGTGAAAGCTGCTGTAGCGCATAAGCACAAGGCCATCAGAATTAAGGTTTTGCACTCAACTTTCACACTTAGATTTTTGAGCACTGAACTGTGTAATCTCTGTATAGTTCTTCATACTTAATTTCCTGTCCTCCTTTTTGAGGGAAGAAAAATCTTAAATTCTATAAAGAGCCGTTGTTGATGGTGAAGGCTAACTAATGCCTTAACTAGTGTCACTAGTAACTTGTGCACTTGTAAGTTTAACAGGTGCCAGTTGGGCAAAGGACAGTAAGTGCTTCCATATCTGTGCATGTACATGCCTTCGTAAGCTTGCAGCACAACAAAATACAATGGCCCCAGTTGGCATATGCTTAGTTGACTTCAGTGGGACTAAAGCATGGTAACTTAGGGTAACTTAAACAGTCCTTCCTAAACAGAGATACATTACTGAACTGGGGATCCTAAAGCCTCAGAAGTGCTACCAGTCCTCTTTTTATTGTCCCCCAATCCCCACTGGAAAAACTTCTTTGACAGCAGATATTTCTTTTCTTCTCCAGTCTGTTTAAATGCACATCTGCCAGGGTCTCTTGCTTAGCTAACAGGACTGGTAAACTTCTAGTATTCATGTTGTTTTATAGTTCTGTGTTTGGTTTGTTTTACAGGCTGATGAACCAATTGCAGATTATGCAGCAATGGATGATGTTATGCAAGGTAAAGAGGACTTCATAATTACACTCTAGAAACATTCTTCTTTGTGAAAACACATTATTAACACTGTACTCTTTCCTGGTTGGTTGCTTCAACAAAAATTATTTATGGTCATGTAGTACTGCATTTGGGACAGAAAATGTTAAGCATAAGAGAGGCTTATTTGTGGAGCTGAAGTCACCGTGTAGAAAGGTAGGAGAAATTAGCAAAAGACAGAAGTATTCAAGGTTTCCCTGTAGCCAGCACCTGAAAGTTGTTGAAGCTTGCAATATGCTATAATTCAGACACCTGATTCTTCTCTTAGAAGTCATGTTGTCATTAGAGGTTTCTGATGTGGTATCTTTCCTTTTCAGTTTGTATGCCTGAAGAAGGATTTAAAGGTAAGACACTTATTTCTTCTCCATTTATTTGAACCTACCTTAATTTCATCTTGAATGTGTGTAATCTTCTTTCTTGCTTTCTCACTTACAGGGACTGGTCTTCTTGGACACTAATGTTTTTTTATAACCTCTGGCAGCAGAGAAATGACCAGAAAGGAAGAGGATTTTGACATGGTAGGGCATTAAAGCAAAGGTGGATATAGGACTAAACAGTTGCTTGACTCTTCCAGAAGGCAGAAACCCATTCTGAAATGACTGCCCCAAATGCCTTATGTCAAAGCAGATTGCACTGAAGGGACATCCTGACTTCAAGAGAGCGATTCAGATTTTATATTTAATAAAACAGAAGTAAAAGTATAGTAGCAGTAACAATATATCATGTTTACAGACAGAAATTTCTAGCTGAGGAAGGGAGAGGCATTCTATTGTTTCCTTGCTCTGATTTCATACCACAGTCATCTGTCCATAAAGAAATAGTATTACAGTAGATCAAAAACATCTTGATCTGTCCTAAAGTAACTCTTTAGAGATAAACCTGCTTACAGATATCCTGTCTTTGATCCACTCTTACTCATTCAGTACAGCATGGAAGTAAAGAATTTGTTAATTGTGAAGAATGACTAGCTTTTTCAGACTTCATATATGTACCCCAAAATGTAAACTGGCTTGCCTGTGAAAGCCTTCCATCAATGGCTCTTCAACACCGAGATAAGGGGGATAAGGAACTGCCTTCTCTGCTGTCTCTGGAGGCTCTGTCACACACCCATCCTTTTGCAGTTTCACTTTCAAATATGAAGATGATCCTAACTTTAATAATCACATGGTCTTTCTCTGTGAAATGTGTTTTTAGAAATGTTGGATATTTTAACAACTTTTGATAACATCTTCTCCAGTATGCTACTGCCAAGAGCCAGAAATCCATTTCCACTCTACTGATCAATTCAGGAATGTTGAATTAATCTTCACTAGAACATCAGAATCAGATACTGAAGGGGGTGAGGTGTCATATTTGGGGCACATTTTTCATGTGAAGAGATTTTTCCTTTTGTTTTCAGGAATGCGCTAATTTTTCTTTTACCATCTGTAATTCCCAGAAAGGATCTCTTCCTGACCCTATTAAATATTAGCTGGAAATAGCTTACCACTAAAATATTTAAAAGGACACTGTCAAGGTATCTTTATTATTAAAGTTAAATATTTCCTGGTAGCTTCATGCTCAACTGTGCTCCCTTAGCAAAATAGCCTCTTGCTGAGTTTGGGCTTCGGCAGTGTTTTATTATTGTTTTTAAATTGGCTGTTTAGAGCAGAACTACTGTATTTAACAATCCCATGAGCATTGCAGGCAGATTTAAGGGGTCGGGTGTGGAGGGTATATAAAAACATGGGCCCGGTAACCTTGATAGTGTTCTTTTTAACATTTAACTTTTATCAGAATAGTTATAGCTCTCCTTCATAAAATGATTAACCTTTGTTCTTTTTCTCTGTACTGTTTTAATCCATCTTTTTCCTCCCTCCCTCCGAAACCATTTAGGGAAGGTGGTAGGGAATTCAGGCAGCAGGTCTGGACCAGTGAGAGTGGCAAAACAATTGATATAAAATATCCTATTTGGAGCAGTTGCCAAGCCATAAATAATGGCTTGGAAATGATTCAGAAAAGGGGACTTAAAACTGAGATTATTTCTAATGTATCTTGATTTTGTACTTCAAGATACAGGGTTTGGATCCAATAAAAGGGCTGGATCTTAGAGAGATGAAACAGTGCAGCTGAGCAATTTATTCTTTCCCAAGGTAAAGACTTCAGTAAAAGTTCAATATGCTATTGTTAGTGCTTGATTAAGCAACTCTACTTCCCTTGAAAACAGGCATATTTGCCTGAAAGAGATTTTATTCTTCTTTTTAGACTGAAGCACTCACTCATGTACATAGCCCCTGGAAATTTGATATTTTTTTCAATTTGCTGGTTTTTGGGGGAGGGGGGGCGGGAGGCCGTTTTGTTTTTTATTTTTGTTTTTTTGTTACTAGAGTCTCTTCCTTGAGATTACAATGTTCCAAAACTAAGTCTCTTAAACTTCACAGGGAAGAACTGTAAACCATGATGTATAAGTAGACACAATTACAGAGGTAATGTATAGATGTACCTAATGGCCTTGGTATTGCTGTTTCTTACAGCTGTGCAGGGGAAACAGGTACAAGATGTGATCAAAGGCACATTAACCGTTTTGTCTGTATTTGCAAACATATTGGACTAAAATTGTCATTTGAGCTGTTGAAGCCTTATTAAAGTGCATACACATGGTCTATCTTCTCGTATTTTAATGTATTGCATAAAGCATTTTTTACATTGATCGATTCAGATATCTTCTGTAAAATTTGTATCTTCTTTTTCTAGCGTTTCTGAGAATTCCACAGTTTGAAACTTTTTTCCTAGGAGTTGAACGTTCCATAAAGTGGGGAGTTGACAGTTTGATGGCAGGATCAATAGATAACTTTCCTACTGGCTTTATTTTTGTAATAGAGTAAAAAAAACAAGTTTCACATGGGTCTCAGGATATTTAAACTGTAGCAGAACAATCGTACAGATTCCTCTAGTAAGAAGCACTATATGTGTAAACACTTAAGCGCAGTCCAAATTGATTTTCTGATTGTTGATATTCACCGTTCCCAAATTTATATCAGAGACAGCAGCTTAAATTGAATAATCTTGTTCTGATACTTAGGCATATGGATCTCATCTACCATTAGTTGTATTGCAGAGGCAAAGTTAAGGAGGCATGGAAACATTCCTGTAGTACTAAATACTTCATAGTTGTGAAAGAAGCCATGCTGAGTGAATCCAGAAGGCAAGTCAGCTCTGTGTAAGTTTGATTAGATAAGGGGCTTCACATACACAAATCAGACTCCACGTCCAGGAATGGTGTCCTTAGCCTCTGTCTGTCAGAGGGTGGAGATGGATGGCAGGAGAGAGATCACTTGATCATTACCTGTTACGTTCACTCCCTCTGGGGCACCTGGCATTGGCTACTGTCGGTAGGCAGGATGGACCTTTGGTCTGACCCATTATGGCTGTTCTTATGTACTACACCAGAATGACTAGCTTTGCATGTGGTGATGTTTGAGAAACCATAAAGACATAAAAACATCAATAAAACCAGTCTTTCCTCACTCTAGGTCATGTGATCTCTTCGACTATAGCATACCGAGTTAATGGCTCAAGAAGACTACTTTGTGTAGTGTAAACTTTGGCAGCTGTTCTTCTGCAGAAGTGAAAATAACTGATACAGCAATTGTCCTTCGTGACAGAGGTGTTTCTATGTCAAGGGAAGATACACTTAATGCAGGCCAGAACAAAATCCCCTTCAGTCCAGACAGCTGTAGTTTAGAGCATTTCACCTTCTGCGTGAGATTCTAAACCAACTGGATGCTCTGTTGTGTACCAAGAAAAATGGCCATAGAGATGGAATGATCTAGTGTCTAACTAAGCATCTACTGTGCTTCTCGTAACTGTGTCTTGAGATGTCTCTCCTCTGCAGGGAGACAGTATTTCTCCTAGTCTTACCCTGTGAAGCACTGCAGTGGGGTATCCCTATGTGCTGCTAGGACTCCGGCGGATCACTACCCATTACAGGTGGGCAGAGTAAAGAAGCTGAGCCCTCATCAAGAAGTGATATTGGTGCAATATTAGCAGCAGTCCCGTGGCGTGCTGTTGAGTGGGATCTCCTGTCAGGCCCACAACACACTTTGCTGCTATTTGTTAGTGTTGGGGGCTGATGGTGGGGTGAAGGTGTTGAGAAGTTTGTGGAAAATGCATATAAAAGAGCTGGAGCTATGTGCAAGCATGTGGGGTTACTTTTGTGTGTCAGCAAAATGTTTTAAAACAACCTGCTGCCTGCAATACAAAATAATGGCAACAAAAACATCAACATGAAATGTCAGTGCTCCACTTCAAATCCCATCCTGGGTATCCTGATGCTACTGGTAATGGGGGAGGGAAAACTCTCTTACTAGCTCTACTCAGTGTGACACATTGGCCCATGTTTATTGTGTGATCTCTGGGCTTCTGGTGATACTGTCCCAGTGCATTTGTGCCTGCATATCGGCTGATTCCAATGCTGAGCTCTGGCCTCCCACCAGTTGCCTTTATAGATGCAGCTTTGGATTTCTCTCCCCATCCTCACAATCAGTTTGAGCTTGATCTGTAAATTGCCCACTTCTAATACATAAACAGATCTACCATTGATAATCTCGTATAGTAAGCGCATTTGTACTTTCCATATGTCAGGTAGAAAAGAGGGGCTATATCTGAATGGGAAGTGGCAGAAGGAGGGTTCAAAATATTTTAATTTAATGAATGTGTGATGGCATTTGAAGTGAATGTGGGATCTACTGCCCTATTGCACTTCCCATCCCAATCCTGGGTTACCACTTCTGAAAAGCTGTTGCTGCTTGCACTTCCCATTGTGGATCGTGCTTCCACAACTTCCTTTTTTTCATTTAAATACTTACCAGTCCCCTCCACCACTCCCTCACCTGTACACCCCTGAGCCTGGACTCCCTGCTATAAATGGAACTTGTGTATGTGGACGTTTAACTAGCCACTTGCTTGGGCACTGTGGAAAGGCTGCCAGGAACAGCTGAGCAGATACTTGGGGTAGGTCCCTCTTCCTCATCCTCGCAGAAGCACCCACATCATAAAAGCAGTGGGATGCTAATGAGACCTGCATACTTAGATACTTTGTTCTCTCCCTCATCTCAGCAAGCTCCCTTTAGTTGGATCACTTTCTAAAGAAACCTCTGAGACAGGCTGTATCCATATGTTCACCCCTTTTACAAGATTACAATAAATTTTGTACAACGTATGCTTTGTGAGGTATCATTTGAAAACTCATAATTCGCTGGTTATTATTATCCTGGAAAAATACATGTGGTAACATTGTTTGTAAAATCATAAGGTTCCAAGTTTTTAAACGAAAGGCTGGGGGAAAGCTGACAGGTGCAGATGAGCACATGGTTTGGACAGAGGCATCCCTTAGGGGAGGACCTATTAATGGAGATTCTTTGTCTAGTAAGGAGGAGAGGATGGAAGATGATAAAATACAGGCAGGATCTGATAGAAACAAATGAAAAAGTCATTCAATTGCATCATGTAATGGCAGACAGCTGAAAAGTGGCAAGTTTTTAAGTGCTTATATACAAACGCTAGAAGTCTAAATAATAGAATCATAGAATATCAGAGTTGGAAGGGACCTCAAGAGGTCATCTAGTCCAACCCCCTGCTCAAAGCAGGACCAATTCCCAGCTAAATCATCCCAGCCAGGGCTTTGTCAAGCCGGGCCTTAAAAACCTCCAAGGAAGGAGACTCCACCACCTCCCTAGGTAACGCATTCCAGTGTTTCACCACCCTCCTAGTGAAATAGTGTCTCCTAATATCCAACCTAAACCTCCCCCACTGCAACTTGAGACCATTGCTCCTTGTTCTGTCGTCTGCCACCACTGAGAACAGCCGAGCTCCATCCTCTTTGGAACCCCCCTTCAGGTAGTTGAAGGCTACTATCAAATCCCCCCTCATTCTTCTCTTCTGGAGACTAAACAATCCCAGTTCCCTCAGCCTCTCCTCATAAGTCATAAGATTGGTGAACTTGAATGCCTGGTATTAAATGAGGATATTGATATAATAGGCATCACAGAAACTTGGTGGAATGAGGATAATCAGTAATTATCCTCATTCCACCAGTATGAGGGCACAGTAATAGGGTACAAAATATACCGAAAGGACAGATCAGGTCATGCTGGTGGGGGAGTAGCACTATATGTGAAAGAAAGCATAGAATCAAATGAAGTAAAAATCTTAAATGAACCAAACTCTACCATAGAATAGTAATTCCATGCTTGAATAATAAGAATATAGCAGTAGGGAATATACTACATATCACCTAACCAGGATGGTGATAGTGACTGTGAAATGCTCAGGGAGATTAGAGGGGCTATAAAAATAATAAAATCAATAATGGGGATAACAACATATCCTCAAGGTACATGTCACCTCAGGTTAGGCTGCAGAGATAAAGTTGCTTGACACCTTAAATGACTGCTGTAACATTCTATGTCTTGGCGGAGCATCCTGTAACCCCCACATTCTTCATTTATATATAATTGTGATATTGCATCTCAAGCAGGTCGTGTGAGGTATCGGGAAAGGTTATGATCTGCTGAAAGTCGTTTCTCCATATATGTATATCATTAATGCATATGAAGTTGTGAGAATTGTACTGTATGGTTGTCACTAAAATATGCTGTGAGTTTGGGAAGCGCCTTGATACTGGCTTCTCAGAGACAATGCCAAGGAAAGTAACCAACGCCTGGGCGGGTGTCAAACAATCATCAACAGCCATTTTCCAGCAAGGGAGCTACAATTCAGTGACTCACCTGCATAAGGCCACACCAGGGGAATTGCTCAACTTTGCCTGGCGACAGCAATCCCCACCAGACATGCCTGGATTTGTGGTCTCCAGCACATGGGACTGCGGGTATAAAATAGAACACAGGGATCCCATGCTTGGCCTTTCTCCTGTTCCCATGTATGCTGCATGCCTCACCTCAATCCCTGGAAAAATCATGGAGCAGGCCCTCAAGGAATCAATTCTGAAGCACGTAGAGGAGTGGAAAGTGATCAGGAACAGTCAGCATGGATTCACCAAGAGCAAGTCATGCCTGACTAACTGCCTTCTATGAAGAGATAACTTTAGCAAAGTTTTTGATATGGTCTCCCACAGTATGCTTGCTAGCAAGTTAAAGTAGTATGGGCTGGATGAATGGACTATATGGGGGATAGAAAACTGGCTAGATCGTCGAGCTCAACGGGTAGTGATCAACGGCTCCATGTCTAGTTGGCAGCTGGTATCAAGCAGAGTGCCCCAAGGGTCGGTCCTGGGGCCGGTTTTGTTCAATATCTTCATTAATGATCTGGAACAGTGGTCTCCCAGGGGGTGCACAAGAGAATCCTTGGGGGTGTGCAGCAGGAGCAGTGGGTTGGTTGGTTGAGGTTTTTTTGCTTCGTCAGTTCGGGCGGGAGTCTGAGCGGCTTTTTTTTTTTTTTTGCTTTGGCAAAAATGGTAGAGCCGGCAAGGAGTGCATGCTCAAAAATTTTTTACTGATGGGGTGCGGGATCAAAAAAGTTTGGAGACCCCTGATCTGGAAGATGGCGTGGACTGCACTCAGCAAGTTTACAGATGACACTAAACTGTGAGGAGTGGTAGATATGCTGGAGGGTAGGGATAGGATACAGAGGGACCTAGACAAATTAGAGGATTGGGCCAAAAGAAACCTGATGAGGTTCAACAAGGACAAGTGCAGAGTCCTGCACTTAGGACGGAAGAATCCCATGCACTGTTACAGACTAGGGACCGAATGGCTAGGCAGCAGTTCTGCAGAAAAGGACCTAGGGATTACAGTGGACGAGAAGCTGGGTATGAGTCAACAGTGTGCCCTTGTTGCCAAGAAGGCTAACAGCATTTTGGGCTGTATAAGTAGGGGCATTGCCAGCAGATCGAGGGATGCAATCATTCCTCTCTATTCGACATTGGTGAGGCCTCATCTGGAGTACTGTGTCCAGTTTTGGGCCCCACACTACAAGAAGAATGTGGAAAAATTGGAAAGAGTCCAGCGGAGGGCAACAAAAATGATTAGGGGGCTGGAGCATGTGACTTATGAGGAGAGGCTGAGGGAACTGGGATTGTTTAGTCTGCAAAAGAGAAGAATGAGGGGGGATTTGATAGCTGCTTTCAACTACCTGAAAGGGGGTTCCAAAGAGGATGGATCTAGACTGTTCTCAGTGGTGGCAGATGACAGAACAAGGAGCAATGGTCTCAAGTTGCAGTGGGGAAGGTCTAGGTTGGATATTAGGAAACACTATTTCACTAGGAGGGTGGTGAAGCACTGGAATGCGTTACCTAGGGAGATAGTGGAATCTCCTTCCTTAGAGGTTTTTAAGGTCGGACTTGACAAAGCCCTGGCTGGGATGATTTAGTTGGGAATTGGTCCTGCTTTGAGCAGGGGGTTGGACTAGATGACCTCCTGAGGTCCCTTCCAACCCTGAGATTCTATGATAGAGTCTAAGCAACACAGAAACTCAGGCCCAGTCTACACTGGCAAGTTTCTGCACAGTGAAGCAGCTTTCTGCGCTGTAACTCCCGAAGCGTATGCACTGCCAAGCCACTCAGTGCGCAGAAACTGCGCAGTTCTAGCGCTGTAAAAATACTACCCCAACAAGAGGCATACAGCTTTCTGTGCTGGGGCTACAGTGCTGCGGTGCCAGTGTAGACACCGTGGTCAATTACAGCGCTGTGATTGGCCTCCAGGAGGTGTCCCACAATGCCTGTTCTTGCGCCTCTGGTCATCAGTTTGAACTCTACTGCCATGCCCTCAGATTACCAACCATCATCCCCATCCCATAAATTCCTTTGAAATTTTGAAAGTCCCCTTCCTGTTTGCTCAGTGACGTATGCAGCGATCTCAGTGCATCTTTCCAGATGGCCATGCCTGCTCCACACAACAGGCGATCCCCCACTTGGAGCAATACCGAGCTGCTGGACCTCAGCATTTGGGGAGAGGAGGCTGTCCAGCCCCAGCTGCGCTCCAGCCGTAGGAATTATGATACCTACGGACAGATTTCATGATGCACGACCAGAAAGGGGCTATGACCGGGACACACTGCAGTGCAGGGTCAAAGTGAAGGAGCTGCGGAACACGTACCACAAGGTGCAGGAGGCAAATTGCCGCTCTGGCGCTGTGCCCATTAGCTGCCAGTTCTACAAAGAGCTGGACACGATACTCAGCGGCGACCCCATCTCCACTGCGAAGGCCCCTGTGGATACTTTGGTGGCTCACGTGCCAGTTGAAAGTGGACTGAGCCAGGAGGAGGAAATCTTGAACAAGGATGTGGAGGTGGGGGACCCAAAGGCAGAGGATGACTCGGACGTCAGAGATGCATGCAGCCGGGGGCTTGCTGCTCTTTTCTACCCCGGAGGAGGCTAGCCAGTCACAGCAGTTGGATCTTGGTGAAGCGCAAACAGGAGAGGAGGCCCCTGGTAAGTGGATCTGATTTTGGGAATCGCTGAAGCAAGTTGGTGGGAGGAAGGAGGGTTGCAGAAAGCAGACTTGTCTCCCACCGCATGCCTAATTTGAGCAGCAGAACAGGCTGTTGATTGACTCCCTCACTTCACGGGACTCTCCCTCAGAGATCTCTAGGAAACTCTCGTGGAGATACTGAACAATCCGCTGCCGCAGGTTCTTCAGCAGAGCAGCTTTGTTTCTTGCCCCATTAACGATAATTTTCCTGCACCACTGTGCCGTCATGGGGCAGGGGCCCATTGCACACAAGCGAGCTGCATAGGGGCCAGGGCGGAAGCCACAGTCTTGGAGAAGATCCTTCCTTGATTCTCTGCTGACCCTCAGCAGCAAGATATCTTCCATAATGATCACATCTTGTGAAAAGTGTGGGAACAGGAATGATTATCAGACCCCTCCCCCCACAGTGCTGACTCTTCCCAAGAGCCACAAGCCCAGTGTACAGCATGGTCCGAGAAGTGACTTACCCTGCCCCTGTGGCTACTCACCATTTTGGGGGTCTCATGGCTCATGTGTGCTTGCCTGGGGTCAGCCAGTTAGTGACAGGTGTGTGAATACTGGCTGTGTTTTAAATCACTGAATCAGTGTTGTGTGTGTTGCAAACAATACTGCTTCTGTAAAATGTTGTGTTTAAACTTCACAGAGATGACCTTCGGAGCCCAGCCTCCTCCTCTATCGGAGGCTGAATGGCTGCGCAGAATTAGAAAGTGGCCAAGAAGAACTAAGGAGGACTTTCTGCGTGATGTCATAATGCACTCACTGCCGAGAAACAGGAATTGAAGGAGTGGCAGGACAGTGAGAAGAGGGACCGAAAGGAGAACGTGGCACACCGGAATGAAGCCACGGAGTGTCTCTTAAAGGTTATGGAGCACCAAGCAGACCTGCTCCAGGCAATACTAGCTCAGCAAACCGAGCAGCTCCGCGCCCGCCCGCCCCTGCAGCCGCTGTGGCAAAACTCTTTCCCATGCTCCCCCCAGACACCACCAACACACTCTTATCAACCTCCTGGCTCCAGTCTACACCCGCAGCATTCCACTCCTCCCACATCAAACTGCAGCACTGTGGACTCCCGCTACCCACTGCACTCAGCACCCGGCCATCTGCAGTTTGGCCTTGCTGAAGTACAGCACCTGCTGCATTGTACTCCAAAGGAGAAGGTTGGATATGATCTCTGGACATACAAAATCTTTAGCCATCCCCTTTCACTGCTGATGGGGTTTTTTTTTTTTTTTTTTGGTTTTACTCCTCCGGTTGTTTTTTAATAAAAGAATTGCATTGGTTTGAAAGCAATCTTTATTCTATGAATTGAAAGCAAAAAGAGCCCTGCAAAGCAACATACAATTATGTTAAACCCACATATTGCATTGTCTGCACCAATCACCTCCTAGCATTACAAGCACTGCACTCCCAGGCATAGCAACAAATATAAGTGGCTTTCAGCTTCAACTTGCTGCCTCAAGGCATCCCTGATCCTTATGGCCACACTCTGCGCCCCTCTAATAGCCCTGGTCTTTGGCTGTTCAAACTCAGCCTCCAGGTGCTTGAGCCTCTGTGGTCCAGCCCTGAGTGAAGCTTTCACCTTTCCCTTCACAAATATTTTTGGAGTGTACAGCATACAGCTATAAGCATAGGAATATTGTTATTGGCATACATCATGGACCTTTCTGGACCAGCCTGTGTTAATGTCTGTGAAATGCCCATGGCACCTGGAGAACCATTGAGACATACTCCTTGCAATTAATGTACCCAGTGGCTAGGTGGTCTTGTGCCGGAATTGGAATATGTGTGCTATCTATTGTCCCGCTGCAGTTAGAAAAGCCCATTTGTGCAAAGCCATCCATAATGTCATGCACATTGTCCAGAGTCAGTCTTTCGGAGCAGGATGCGATTAATGGCCCTGCAGACTTCCGTCAACATGAGTCCAGTGGTCGACTTTCCCACTCCGAACTGGTTAGCGACTGATCAGTAGCAGTCTGGAGGAGCCAGCTTCCACAGTGCCGTTGCCACATGCTTCTCTAATGGCAGGGCAGCTCTCATTCTTCTGTCCTTGCACCGCTGGGCTGGGGTGAGCTCATCACACAGTCCCATGAATGTGGCTTTCCTCATTCAAAAGTTGTGCAGCCACTGCTTGTGATCCCACCACTAAGTGCTTGTTTCCCGAGCCCAAAAGCAGCGTTCCACTGTGGTCAGCACTTCCATGAATGCCACAAGCAATCTCGTGTCGTAGCTATTACGCATGGTGAGATCAATGTCGCACTCCTCTTGCCTTTGTAGTTTAAAGAATAACTCCACTGTCATTCGTGACGTGTTAATCAGAGCAAGCAGCATATTGGCCAACAGTTCGGGATCCATTCCTGCAACCCAAAGAGGCAGGTCGCAAAATACAGAAATGGTTGAAGGACGACACCAAATGCGGACGGAATCACAGGGATTGCTGGGATGCGAAGCAATGCATCACGGGGCATTGGGACAGGATCCAGGATCCCCTGTGACTCCCCTCCCTTCCCATATCTCTTAGCAGCAGAAGAGAAAGAGGTGCTCTCTGGGATAGTTGCCCAGAGTGCACCTCTCTGAATACCGCTGTAAGTGCCACAAGTGTGAACTTGCTATTGTGTAGGCAGCTGACAGTGTGAACACACAACAGCGGTTTCCCTTCAGTGTTCTCTGAGCGGCGCTGTAACTCTGCCAGTGTTGACATGCCCTCAGAAGACTGAAGACTCCAACAGAGGAGACTGGCCCAGGTTTAAGGGACAAACCTGTGTATTAAGGGCTGCGCTATCCAGTGGGGTGAGAAAAACTAGTTAATCTAGATGTTGCCCAGTCTAATAGTTGAGAGTTTAGACAGCGTGCTTTTATTTTATTTATTTTGATAACTAAGTCACTTTAAAATCTATCTTTTGTAGTCAGTAAACTTCTTTTATTGTTTATCTTTACCAGTGAGTTTGCCTGAAGTGTTTTGTAAGGGTCTTTACTCATGTTTACAAAGGCTTGTTGTGTATATCCACTTTCCATTGCTGAACTGGTGAACCAATGAATAAATCTGCATTACCCATCTTGAGCAGTGCAAGACTTTATAATCCTGAGGTGTACAGTGCTAGGAGCTGGGATGATTTGGCTTGTGCCTTTCCCTGTGTGATTTGAGTGGCTCAGGGGGCATTTATGCCATAGACTGGGTGTGGGCTCCACATGCTGTTGTGCTGAGTGATAACAGCACCTGGAGGGGTTTGCTGCTTGTCACTAGCAAAGCATTGAGAGACAGCCCAGGCTGCAGAGTTACGGGTGACACAGTGGTCCCACGGTCCCAAGCTGCACCCTCGGGATCCTGTCACAGCTGCTTCTTGGAGCAACAAGGAGTCTGGTGGCACCTTAAAGACTAACAGATTTATTTGGGCATAAGCTTTCGTGAGTAAAAACCTCACTTCTTCGGATGCATAGCATAGCTTCTTCTTCTTGGAGCAGCTAGTCCTGGAACCCACAAGAGGAGAGGCACTTCTTGATTCAGTCCTAAGTGGAGCACAGCACAGCAGCCCAACACTGGACTATACAAAAATGAGAAAGCTAGTGAAAGAGAAATTAAAAGGTATAGCACCAAAAGTGAAATCCCTGCAAGCTGCATGGAAACTTTTTAAAGACACCATAATAGAGGCACAACTTAAATGTTTACCCCAAATTAAAAAACACAGTAAGAGAACCAAAAAAGTGCCACCGTGGCCAAACAGAGTAAAAGAAGCAGTGAGAGACAAAAAGGCTTCCTTTAAAAAGTGAAAGTTAAGTCCTAGTGAGGAGCATAAACTCTAGCAAATGAGGGGTGTGTGTGTGGTGTGTGTGTGGTGTGTGTGTGTGTATATATATATATGTGTATATATATGTATATGTGTGTGTGTGTGTATGTATGTATATATGTGTGTGTGTGTGTGTGTATATATATATATATATATATAAAAATAGGAAGGCCAAAAAGAATTTGAAGAACAGCTAGCCAAAGATTCAAAAAGTAATAGCAAATTGTTTTTAAATCCATCAGAAGCAGGAAGCTGCTAAACAACCAATGGGGCCACTGGACAGTCAAGATGCTATATGAGCACTCAAGGACAATAAGGCCATTGCAGAGAAACAAAATGAATTCTTTGCATCAGTGTTCACAGCTGAGGTTGTCAGGAAAATTCCACACCTGAGTCATTCTTTTTAGGTGACAGATTTGAGGAACTGTCCCAGATTGAGGTATCATTAGAGGAGTTCACAATGTTTTAAAACAAATTGATAAACTAAACAGTAATAAGTCACCAGGCCCAGATGGGATTCACCCAAGAGTTCTGAAGGAACTCAAATGTGAAATTGCAGAACTACTAACTGTAGTCTGTAACCTATCATTTAAATCAGCTTCATACCAGATGACTGGAGATAGCTAATGTGACACCAATTTTTTAAAAGGGCTCCAGAGGTGATCCCGGCAATTACAGGCCTATAAACTTGACTTCAGTACCAGGCAAACTTCTTTATTATAGTTTCAATCACAGAATTGTCAGACACATAGATGAACGTAATTTGTTGGGGAAGAGTCAATATGTGAAGGGCTCAACAAGCATGTGGCCAGGGGGATATAGTGCTTAGATTTTCAGAAAGCCTTTGACAAGGTCCCTCACCAAAGGCTCTTAGGCAAAGTAAGCTGTCATGGGATACGAGGGATCCTCTCATGGATCAGTAATGAATTTTTTAAAAGGAAACAAAGGGTAGGAATAAGTTGTCAGTTTTCAGAATGGAGAGAGGTAAATAGTGGTGTCCTCTAGGGGTCTGTACTGGCATCTGTTCTGTTCAACATTCATAAATGATCTGGAAAAAGGGGTAAACAGTGAGGTGGCAAAATTTGCAGATACATGTGATGGGTTTGGTCACAGAGACCCCCTTGGGACTGTCACCTGATGTGCTGAAATTACCTCTGAGCTAATTTCCCTGCCAGCTTGGGACTTCCAGAACTCTGCCTTGTTGAGCCAGACACACTAGCCTGCTGCAACACAGACCCAGAGTCTGGTCCACGCCCCCAAAACTGCAGACTTAACTGAAAACAGCTCTGCAGGTACCTGTCTCCAGCACCCAGACACCCAGCTCCCAATGGATCCAAACCCCAAATAAATCCGTTTTCTCTGTAGGAAGCTTATACAGGGTAAACTCATATATTGTCCGCCCTCTATAACACTGATAGAGAGATATGCACAGCTGTTTGCTCCCCGCAGCTATTAATCACTTACTCTGGGTTTACTAATAAACAAAAGTGATTTTATTAAGTATAAAAAAGTAGGACTTAAGTGCAGACAGAGCAGTAAGTAATAACAGACAGAACAAAGTAAGTTACCAAGCAAAATAAAGCAAAAACACGCAAGTCTAAGCCTAATACATTAAGAAACTGATTACAGGTAATATGTCACCCTCAGAGATGTTTCAATAAGCTTTCACAGACTAAACTCCTTCCCAGTCTGGGCCCAATCCTTTCCTCTGGTACAGTTCTTGTTAGTTCCAGCAGACATCTTAGGTGGAAAGCAGGGGTTTTCTCATGACTGGAAGCCCCCTTTGTTCTGTTCCACCCCCTTTTATAGATTTGGCACAAGGTGGGAATCTTTTCTCTCTGGGTCCCCACCCCTCCTTCTAAATGGAAACGTACCAGATTTAAGATGGATTCCAGTATCAGGTGACATGTTCACATGTTCTGTGAGACCCCAGCCTCCATTCTTCCAGGGCTGGCCCACACGTACCCAGGAAGGCTTGCAAGTAAACAGAGCCATTTACAGTTCATTAATTCTGAAGGACCCTTACCAGCTTCTGCTTAATATGTTTACATCAGTAACACAAGTTTATATCTTCTTCTCCTAACTCCAGACATAGAAATAATACATGCATACAAATAGGAGGAATATATTCAGTAGATTATAACCTTTGTTACGATACCTTATAAGAGACCTTTTGCATAAAGCATGTTCCAATTACATCATATTTACAGTTATAAGCATATTTCTCTAAAACAAATGGACTGCACTGTCACAATACAAAATTACTCAAGATAGTTAAGTCCCAAGAAGACTGCAAAGAGCTACAAAAGGATCTCACAAAACTGGGTGACTGGGCAACAAAATGGCAGATGAAATTCAATGTTGATAAATGGAAAGTAATTGTACATTGTAAAACAGAATCCTAACTATACATATTAAATGACGAGGTCTAAATTAGCTGTTATCACTCAAGAAAGAGATCTTGGAATCATTGTGGGTAGTTCTCTGAAAACATCCACGCAATGTGCAGCACCAGTCAAAAAAGTGAACAGAATGTTGGGTATCATTAAGAATGCGATAGATGATAAGACAAAATATATTACTTTCATATAAATCCATGATACGCCCACATCTTGAATACTGCATGCAGATGTAGTAGCCCCATCTCAAAAAAATATATTGGAATTGGAAAAGGTTCATAAAAGGGCAACAAAAATGACTAGGGGTATGGAACAGCTTTCATATGAGGAGAGATTAATAAGACTGGGACTTTTCAGATTGGAAAAGAGATGACTAAGGGGGGATATGATAGAGGTCTATAAAATCATGACTGGTGTGGAGAAAGTAAATAAGAAAGTGGTATTCACTCCTCATAACACAAGAATTAGCGGTCACCAAATGAAATTAATAGGCAACAGATTTAAAACAAACAAAAGGAAGTATTTTTTCACACAATGCACAGTCAACCTGTGGAACTCCTTGCCAGAGGATCTTGTGAAGGCCAACACTATAACAGAGTCCAAAAAAGAACTAGATAAGTTCATGGAGGATAGGTCCATCAATTGCTATTAGCCAGGATGGACAGGGCTGGTGTCCCTAACCTCTGTTTGCCAGAAGCTGGGAATGGGGGACAGGATGGATCACTTGATGTTTACCTGTTTTGTTCATTTCCTCTGGGTCACCTGGTATTGGCCACTGTCGGAAGACAGGGTACTGGGCTAGATGGACCTTTGGTCTGACCCAGTCTGGCCGTTCTTATGTACTGTATGATATTCCTAAAAGCAGCCACAAACCAGTTCCCCACAGACAAAAGGCTAGCCAGTGCCTCAGCCAGGTGTCAACACAATCAAATGGACCTGTTTAAGGCAGGAAACAAGGGGTGTGTGAGAAATTTACATCTTGGCAAAGAAACAGCTGGAGGTTCTCGTCCATACATACTTTGTCTCCTGAACCCTAGCTGGAGCTGATTCTTCTTCGAGTGATTGCTCAGGTGTATTCCACAGTAGGTGTGCGTGCTCGCCACGTGCACCAGTACCGGAAGCTTTCCCTTAGCACTACCTGTAGGAGGGGAGCACCGCTGCGACCCCTGGAGTGGCACCTCTATATCGTGCTAAAAGGGGAGCTGCACACTCCCCCCACCCTCAGTTCCTTCTTGCCACCAGTGAAGGTAGTTGGAACTTCATGCTCCAGCCTTGCTGTAGCTCTTCTAGTAGCCTTAGTAGTACTCATCTTCTCCAATAGTTGGATAACTTCTTTAGTTAGTTGCTTGGCGGAGGGCATGCCCCGTGCCCCAGGCTTCAAGTCGTGCGACTCCTGTCACAGTTCTATGCCAAGAAGCAACCCACATACTCAGTGTCTCTGCTGCTTGGATGAGACCCACGTAACTGTGCGCTGTAAGATCTGTAGATCATTCAAGCCTCGAACTAAACAGGAGAGAGATATCCGGCTCCAGGCCCTGCTAATGGAATTTGTGCTGGCCCCGGCACCAGCACACTGACTGGACTCGGCACAGGGCACCATGTCCTCGGTGCGGAGTGAGGCTCCCTCCACCAGTCGGCACCGCTCACCCGCTAAGAAGCAGGGAAAGACTCAGCGGTGCCGACAAAAGGACAGGGGTGAGGCCGGACCCGAGTTGGGCAGCCCACAATCCCCCTCGGGACCCAGACCTCTGACTCGCGCTGAGCGGAGTAGCCTGGTCCTGTCCGCGCGTGCCTCTCCCACGGTGAGAATGCCATTGACGCTGGAGGCTGCACAGGCTGCGCGTGACATTCTTTCCCTTCCGGTGCCAGGTGCGCCGCTTGAGACGGGCCCGCGGTCCCGAGGGAAGCCACCGTTGGGAGCACACCAGCCCTCCCCAGCACGACACAGTCCCCGTTCCGAGGACCATGCGCCGCCCTGTTTGACAAGGTCCTCACATAGCTCGCGTCAGCCCTCCACTCCGCTCAGACTGGCTGACTTGCCCGCGCGGAAGTCTCGAGGGTGGTCCCCACCCCACCGGGGGCACAGGCACTGAGACAAGCAGCATCGATGCTCCTCCTCGAATTGTAGCTACTGGAGCAGATCCCGACGCCATCATCACAGACGCTCAGGTTCGAGTGCCCGCTGCACCAGACACCATGCTCAGAGCTCCCCTCGAGCGTTACCAGCACCGAAGCGTCATAGCTACGGGAGCAGCACCTCAGATGGGTACCGCTCCTTGTCGTGAAGTTCCAGATCTCAAGGTCGGCACCGACATGACCATAGATGCTCCTGCCGCTCTTACGACACCATGCGGTCAACAGCGGCCTCGGCCTCGGCACCCAGCCACCCGTCCCCGAGCCGCCCTGCCCCTCCAGAGCAATCTGCACCGCTCGGCACCCAAGTCGGTCAGTGGCAGGGGGCACCATGACAGGGCCAATGGTGTCAATGGGCACCGTGGCCGCAAATGCCCGCCCAGGTGAGACCCCACTCAGTAGCCGAGGCCCATTCGGTGTCCCCCCCTCGACAGAAGGAAAAGTCAACGGGTACCGAGCTAGCGGCACCATGCCCGAATTCGGTCTTGGTAGACCCACAGGCACCTTCCGACACCCTGGGAGCTGGACCGGTCCCCTTGCCAGTGCCAGAGAAGACAATAGCGGCTCCACCGCCCATCCTACAGGAGGATTTTAAGGCTCCTCAAGAGCTCCTCAAGCGGGTGGCCTCAAATCCCCAGCTCCAGGCTGAGGAGATGGAGCAGCCATCGGACACTCTTTTTAATGTGCTGTCCTCCTCGGCACCGGGCCGTGTGGCCTTACCACTCCACCAAGGGGTAGCCAACATATCAACTTCCCTATGGCAAACCCCAGCTTCCTTGGCGCCCAGCTCCAAGAAAGCGGAGAGGAAGTACTTCGTGCCAGCTAAGGGACACGAGTACCTGTACTCCCACCCGGCACCCAACTTCTTGGTGGTGGAGTCAGTGAACCACCGGGAACGCCATGGTCAGCCCACGCCCACCCCCAAGGACAAAGATGCCAGGAGACTGGATTCTTTTGGCAGGAAGGTTTATTCTTCAGCGAGCTTCCAGCTCAGGGTGGCCAACCAACAAGCCCTGTTGAGCCAGTATGACTTTAACTTATGGGGGTCCCTGCCAAAGTTCGAGCCTCTTCTCCCGGAGTGGGACAAAAAGGAGTTCAAGGCTCTGGTTGAGGAAGGAGCAGCAGCGGCAAAAGCAGCCCTCCAGGCGGCCTCGGACGCGGCTGACACGATAGCCTGTTCGATGGCCATATCCATGCGCAGGACGTCATGGCTTCTCCTGTCCGGACTGTCCGCAGAGTCCCAGTCCCTGATGCAAGACCTTCCCTTCAATGGAAAAGTGTTGTTTGCAGACCAAACTGAAGTCCACCAGCATGGGATGAAAGACTCCTGCACCACCCTGCAAACTCTGGGCCTATATGTCCCGCTAGCAAAGGACAAACCTAGGCCACAGACTTCTGCACCTCCCACTAGGGGCAGATATGAACCCCCGCCTAAGAGACTGAGGGAGCAGAGACGTAGGTCCCAGTGTCAGTCCTGCTCGGCCCCGCGACCAGGCCCCTCAAAGGGCAAGAAGCAGGGGAAGAGGCAGTTTTGACTCTTTGAGGGGGGCCGCTAGGCCTGTTGCCGCGGAAGCCCCCCAGTTAATAAAGTTTGTGTTCTGCAACCGGTTATCTGCATTCCAAATGGAGTAGTCTCGTATAACTTCGGACCAGTGGGTCCTCAGCACTATTTCCGGGGCTACATGTTGCAGTTCGCTTCACCGCCCCCTCCACCACCCCCAACCCCGGGAGGATCTCGGGGACCTGGAACATGCCCCCCTTCTAACCCAAGAGGTGGCGCGCCTCCTCAACCTGGGCACGGTGGAGAGGGTACCGGTAGAATTCTAGGGCAAGGGGTTTTACTTCCGGTATTTCCTGATCCCGAAGGCGAAAGGCGGGCTCCAGCCCATCCTGGACCTGCAGAATCTCAACAGGTTTATGGTCTGCTACAAGTTCCGCATGGTATCCTTACCTCCATCATTCCCTCCCTAGACCCGGGGGATTGGTTCGCGTCCCTGGACCTCCAGGATGCATATTTCCATATCCATATTTTCAAGGGTCACAGGCACTTCCTCCACTTCCTGGTAGGGCGGGACCATTACCACTTCGTAGTCCTCCCTTTTGGCCTTTCCACAGCCCCCAGGGGGGTTTTTACCAAATGCATGGCAGTGTGGCAGCCCACCTCCGGAGGAACGGGCTGCAAATTTTCCCTTATCTGGATGATTGGCTCCTGAAGGGCAACTCTCAGTCCCAGGTACAGGCCCAGATGCAATTCCTGCTGTCCACATGCGCGGGTCTGGGCCTAATGGTGAATGAGGCCAAGTCCACATTAGTACCGGTTCGGCGCATACACTTCATAGGGGCTCTGCTAGACTCCTTAGAGGCCACAGCCTCTCTTCCCCGGGACAGGTTCGGGACACTCAGAAGTCTTATAGCCTCGGTCACGACCTTCCCCGTGATGACGGCAAGGGTGTGCCTTCAAATCCTAGGTCACATGGCAGCATGCACGTCCATGGTGCAACATTCCAGGCTCAGAATGAGGGCCCTCCAGCTCTGGTTAGCCTCCCAGTATTCCCAGTCCAGAGACAGCCTAGACAAGGTTGTCACGATACCACCCAACATAGTGGCCACTCTACAATGGTGGTCCCTGCCAAGCAACATGCTGAACGGGATTTCCTTCCCTCCGTCACTAGACCTAGTGTCGTATGCCTCAGGCCTGGGCTGGGGAGCCCATATAGGGAACATTCAAACCCAGGGTAGATGGTTGACCTTGGAATTGTCTCTGCACATAAATGTCAGGGAGCTCAGGGCAGTACGCCTGACGTGCATAGCGTTCAGTTTGAACCTTCATGGGAAGGCAGTCAGAGTCCTCACGGACAACACGGCAGCGAAGTATTACATCAACAGGCAGGGGGGCATGCACTCCTTGGCCCTGTGCCGTGAAACCCTGGAGTTTTGCATAGTCCACGATATCTCCCTATGGGCCTTCCACCTACCCAGCGCATGCAGTGTGTGAGCCGATCACCTCAGCAGGGTGTTTTCCCACCAATACGAGTGGTCACTCCACTGGGAAGTCACCCAACAGCTCTTCCGAGAGTGGGGAGCTCCCTGGGTCAACTTCTTCACTACTGCCCAGAACAGACGCTGCCCCCAGTTCTGCTCCAGGGCAGGGGCAGAAAGTGGGGCGATTTCGGACACATTCCTCTTCCGGTGGTCAGGCCAACTGTTCTATGCCTTTCTACCATTTCCACTGATAGGCAAAAAGTAAAGGCAGACAGGTCGAGGTTTATCCTCATAGCCCCAGATTGGGCCCACCAACATTGGTACGGGACCCTCCTGCAACTTCTAGTGCCTCCTCCCCCCCCCCCCCCCCGCGGAGGCTGCCGCTTCACCCGGATCTCCTCTCCCAGGAGAGGGGATGCCTTCTCCACCCCAACCTGGCTGCACTTCACCTGACAGCGTGGTTGCTCCATGGTTAAACGAGGAGGAGGGAAGGTGTTCGGAGGATGTCAGACGAATTCTGCTGGAGAGCAGAAAGCCGTCCACATGACGGACATACCCAGGGCCGGCTTTAGGGAGTGCGGGGCCCAATCCGAACATTTTCCACGGGGCCCCAGCAGGGATAATTAAAAAAAACCAAAATGTAAAAAAAAGCCTTTCCTTTCTTAGCAACCGGTTCCCTATAAAAAGTTCTGATTTAAGGGATGTGCCACAGTATGTATTTTTTGTACCAATAGGGTTACCATACGTCCATATTTTCCCAGGAGGAATTTAAAAATTTTAAATTTTAAAAATTCCTCCCGGACGGCGATTTAAGAACCAAAAAGCCTGACATGTCCAGGAAAATACGGATGTATGTTAACCCTACCTAAAGTTCTTTTTTAAAAAGATGGGCCCGAACTAGAAATGAGCTCCGTTTCACATGTGTGGGTCCCACCACTCCCTGGGGGTGTGCTAGGGTGACCAGATGTCCTGATTTTATAGTGACAGTCCCAATTTTGGGGTGTTTTTCTTATATAGGATCCTATTACCCCCACCCCTGTCCTGATTTTTCAAACTTGCTGTCTGGTCATCCTAGGGTGTGCACATGTGTGGGTCCCAGCTGCTCCCTGCCCCCTCATTGAAGCAGGTGTGCAGGGTTACTGCCCTGGGAACTGCAGGGCACCACTGGACATGGGGCTGGCTGGAGGCAGGGCAGGGGCTGACTGGAAGTAGGATCTGGCTGCAGGCAGGGCAAGGGGTGCGGGGCTGGCTAGAGACAGGGGTGTGTGGGGTGGGCTCGCTGGCTTCAGGCAGGGCTGCAGGGGGTTGTGGCATGGGTTGGCAGGGCTGGAGACAGAGGAGTGTGGGACTGGCTGGCTTCAAGCAGGGGGGTGCAGCAGGGGTTGGCTGGAGACAGGGCAGGAGGTGCGGGGCTGGCTACAGGCAGGGCAGGGGGTGCAGGGCTGGTGTGGGCAGGGCAGGGGGTGCAGGGCTGGTGCGGGCAGGGGGGGTGTCTGGGGCTGGCTGGCTTCAAGCAGGGCCACAGGGGGGTGCGGCGGGGTTGGCTGGAGACAGGGCTGGGGGTGCAGCAGGGGCTGGCTGTGGGCAGGGGGTGCAGGGCTGGTTGTGGGCAGCGGGTGCGGGGCTGGCTGCAGGCAGCGGCAGGGCAGGGGGTGCGGCAGGGGCTGGCTGCGGGCAGGGGGTGCAGGGCTGGCTGGAGACAGGCTGGCTGCGGGCAGGGCAGGGGGTGCGGAGCTGGTGCGGGCAGAGCGTGTGGGTACAGCCCACCCTGTACGGTAAGTGCCCCCTCCTCTTCCTCCTCCTTCCCCCTCCCCCACCAGGGTAGCAGCAGCAGCAGCAGCAACCTGGGGCTCGGGTGCTATTTAAAGGGCCCGGGGCTCCCCTGCTTCCACCGCCCCGGCCCTTTAAATAGCCGTGGGAGCCCTGGGGAAGCGGCGGGGCTCCAGCGGCTATTTAAAGGGCCGGGGCAGTAGAAGAAATGGGAGCCCTGGACTTTTTAAATAGCTCCCAGAGCCCCGCAGCCCTACCCCAGGGCTCCAGCCGTGGGGCTCTGGTGGCAATTTAAAGAGCCCCAGGCCCTTTAAATTGCCCCCTGGGGAAGCCGGGCCACCCGGGTACAGCACACTGGCTCTTGCTGATACGCCGTACCGGGGCTTGGGCGCAGTCCCTCTTAGGGGGAATTGGTTGAATTGGCCTAAAGTCGGCCCTGGACATACCTTGCCAAATGGTCTAGGTTCTCCAGGTGGGTGGGGGATCGGGGCACCTCTCCGTCATCCGCATCGCTCCAACTCATTCTCGATTACCTCCTGTCCCTTAGAACCCAAGGACTAGCTCCTGTCTCTGTCAGGATGCATTTAGCAGCCATTTCGGCCTTCCACTCTCCGGTGCAAGGTCACTCCGTTTTTTCCCATCAGATGACCTCCCGCTTTTTAAAGGGCCTAGATCGTGCATTCCCATATGCCAAGGCCACGGTCCCGCAATGGGATCTGAACCTAGTGCTATCCCGCCTCACGGGTCCTCCTTTTGAACCCTTGGCCACGTGTTCCTGGTTCCACCTGTCATGGAAAGTGGCATTCTTGGTGGCTATCACCTCAGCCCGTCGTGTCTCGGAGTTTAGGACCTTGACCTCGGAACCCCCATATACGGTCATCCACAGGGATAAAGTCCAGCTTCGCCCACACCCTGCGTTTCTCCCAAAGATGGTCTCTGCCTTCCATAGGGATCAGGACATTTTCCTACCAGTACTCTGTCCTAAGCCCCATTCCTCCTACACAAGCTAGATGTACGTAGGGCGCTGGCTTTTTACCTGGACCGAACCAGGCCATTCAGGAAATCCTCGCAGCTGTTTGTTGCATTGGCCGAGCGTATGAGGGGGCGACTGGTTTCCACCCAGCGGATTTCCCGGTGGATCACCTCGTGCATACGACTTGGCAGGGGTTCCCCCGCCGCCTATCGTGAAGGTGCATTCTACGAGAGCTCAAGCCTCGTCAGCCATCTTTGTAACCCACATCCCTATCCAGGACATATGTAGGGCTGCCATGTGGTCCTCTGTCCACACTTTTCCTCACACTATGCGATCGTCTCCCAGGCATGGGATGACGCCGGGTTTGGTAGGGCGGTACTCTGTCCCAATACCCTTTAAACTCCTACCCACCTCCATCAGGTATAGCTTGGAGTCACCTACTGTGGAATCACGTGAGCAATCGCTCGAAGAAGAAAAGACAGTTACCTGTTCCGTAACTGGCGTTCTTCGAGATGTGTTGCTCAGGTGTATTCCAGATCCTGCCCTCCTTCCCCTCTGTTGGAGTTGTCAGGCAAGAAGGAGCCAAGGGTGGGGGGAGTGCGCAGCCCCCTTATAGCGCAATATAGAGGCACCACTCCAGGGGTCGCAGCGGGGCTCCCCAACTATGGGTACTGCTAAGGGAAAAACTTCCGGCACCAGTGCACGTGACGAGCATGCACACCTACTGTGGAATACACCTGAGCAACACATCTCGAAGAACGCCAGTTACGGAACAGGTAACTGTCCTTTCCTGGGACACAGATGAGTTCCTGCATTTCATAGTGGCCAGGTGCCACTTCAGTTCACGGCACTACCCTTTGGCCTGTCCTTGGCCCCCAGAGTGAAACAGAAAATTCCACGTTAACGCCAGTCCAGCGCATAGAGTTTATTGGAGCAGTTCTCGATTCCATGCAAGCCAGGGCCTTCCTTCTTAAAGCATTCTTTCAGGCCATGGTGGATGTTATTGTCCATGTGATGAGACATCCGATCACCACAGCCCACACTTGCCTGCGGCTGATGGGCCACATGGCAGCGTGTACGTACGTGGTCAGGCACGCCTGGCTTCATCTGCAACCCCTGAAAACATGGCTAGCAATGGTCTACATTCTCAGCAGGGACTCCCTAGACCGAGCGGTCCTCTCATCCTTGAACTGGTGGCTAGACCCCAAGTCAGTGTTGAGGGGAGTTCCCTTTGTGTCCCCATCACTGTCACTCACCTTGGTCTCGGATGCATCAGATCTGGGCTGGGAAGCCTATGTGGGCGAGCTCAACACCCAAGGTTGCTGGCCACAACTTAGCTCTTCATATCAACGTCAGGGAGCTCAAGGCGGTGCGCCTGGCCTGTCAAGCGTTCTTGCCCATCTGAAAGGCAAGGTGGTGCAGGTCCTCACGGACAACACAGACGTGATATATTATGACAACAGGCAGGGCGGCGCCAGGTCCTCGGCCCTGTGTCAAGAGGCACTTAGCTTTTGGTACCTTTGAGTGAGAACGCCATCCACCTGGTGGCCATTCACTTACCTGGAACCAGGAACGCCTGGCAGATCGCCTCAGCAGGACCTTCTCTTCTCGCCACAAGTGGTCAACTTGATCTTCCAACGGTGGGGGACACCTCAGGTGGACCTGTTTGCATCCAGGCAGAACAGGAAGTGCCACATGTTCTGCGCCCTATATAGCGGGAACAAGGGTTCCCTGTCTGACACCTTCCTGATCCCGTGGTCGGGAGCTCTGACATACACCTTTCTGCCAGTGCCGCTTATCCAGAGTCCTGCTAAAGGTGAAGCAAGACAGAGCGTGGGTCATTCTCATTGACCTGGCATGGCTTCACCAGCATTGGTTCGTCGTGCTGCTGAGTATGTTGGTGGCCGACCCACTGCAGTTACCTCTTGTGACGAAGTGGGAATGTTCTTGATGTGTTATTTGAATGCTGAGTGGGGACTATTGATCTGGGAAGGTTGCAGGGGAGTTTTGCTGGGACTGCCTGCATTGGGGAAGGGAGCATACCTAAGCATGTAACCTGAGAACCCAGGAGGGAGGTTGGAGGCCAGGTGACACCTCTGCCCCGGAAACTGGACAAAGGACACAAAGGCTGGGGGAGGAGCCAGGAAAAGGGAGAAAGGAGGGGGCTGAAGGGAGTGTTCAGGTTTGGAGCTGGCTGGAAGATGGAGAGTGGTGACCCGATGGGGCTTGGGCTTCCCGACGGGGCTGTGGCCTCCCTGGGGCCCCCAGATGGACCTAACTAAAGAGGGAGGGGGCTGTTGTCGGTACCAGCAAGACCTGTTTTGGACTGTATTCCTGTCGTCAAATAAACCTTCTGTTAAACTGGCTGGCTGAGAGTCATGGTGAATCGCAGGAAGCTGGGGGTGCAGGGCCTGGTCTCCCCCACACTCCTTGACACCTCTCCATCCGGATCTGCTATCCCAGAACCACAGCAATCTGCTGCACCCGAACCTGCTGTCGCTACACCTGACAGGGTGGCTGCTCCATGGCTAAGCAGGGACGAGCGAGAGTGCTCCATGGCAGTCCAACAGGTCCTGCTGGACAGCAGGAAGCCTTCGACCAGGGCTACCTATGTGGCCAAGTGGAAGCGCTTCTCAGATTGGACCTTGGACAACAGCGTTCGTGCTGAGGAGGCCTCGTTGCAGGACATCTTGGACTATTTGCTGCATCTAAAGCTCCAGAACCTGTTGCTATCTTCTGTCAAGATGCATCTGGCGGCCATTTCTGCGTTCCACCCTCCATTTCAGGACAGCTCTGTCTTCACCCATCCCATGACGGCGCAATTTCTGAAAGGTCTAGTGCAATGGTTTTCAAACTTTTTTTCTGGTGACGCCGTTGAAGAAAATTGTTGATGGCCACGACCCAGCGGAGCTGGGGATGAGGGGTTTGCGGTCAGGGCTGGCTTTAGGAAGTGCAGGGCCTGATTCAATGGGGCCCCGGCAGGGATGACTCACCTGGCGGCGCTCCGGGTCTTCCGTGCCACTGAAGGACCCGCTGCCAAAGACTGGTAGGGAACTGCCTGGTGAATACATCCCCCCACCCCCAATCCAACCCCCATCCATGTCCTGCCCCCAACAACCCCTCAGAAACTGCAACCCCATCAACCCCCTGGCTCCTTGTCCCCTGACCACTCCTTCCCAAGACCCCCCACCCTAACTGCCCCCCAGATCCTCCCCCACACAACTTGCCCTGCTCCCTGTCCCCTGACTGCCCAACTCCATCCACCACCACCCTGACAGACCCCCGGAACTCCCATGCCTCCCCAACCCCCCCTTCCCCATCCCCTGACCGCCCCCCCCAGAACCTCTGCCCAATCCAACCCCCCCCCCACCCGCTCCCTGTCCCCAGTCTCTTACCATGCTGCTTACCCCCGCCGGGGCCGTGCTGGCCAGGGCCGGGCTGTGCCACCCGGAGCCAGAGCCACACTGCCCAACCAGAGTCGGGGCCGGGCTGGAGCCGCGCCACGGGGCCGGAGCCGCTCGGCCGGGGCCGGGGCTGGAGGGAACCACTTGGCCAGATCTGGGCCGGGGCCGGACTGGAGCCGGACTGGGCCACGCTGCGCCTCCCTGGAGCCCTCCTCGCGCCCCCCCACCCCGCCCCAGCTTACCTGCCGCTGCTTGTTTCCAGGCTTCCCGCGCAAACATCTGATTCGCGGGAAGGAGGGGAGGGGGAGCAGAAGGGGGGTGGAGCGTTCAGGGGAGGAGGGGGAGGGGAGCTGGGGCCGGGGGCGGGGCGAACAGCTGCCGGAGCTTGGGAACTGGCTCCAGCTCACCACTGGGCGCGGGGCCCTCTTAGGCACGGGGCCCGATTCAGGGGAATTGGCCTAAAGCCGGCCCTGTTTGCGGTGTGGGAGCAGGGGGTTGGGGTGTGGGAGGGGGTCAGGGCTCTGTGCTGCAGGTACAGGCTATAGGGTAGGGTGGGGCGGGGATGAGGGGTTTGGGGTGCAGGAAGGGGCTCCAAGTTTGGGGGCTCAGAGCTGGTGCAGGGGATTGGGGTGCAGGGTTGGGATGCAGGCTTAGCTGGGGTGGCTCCCAGTCAGTGGCACAACGGGGGTGCTAAGGCAGGCTTCCTGCCTATCCTGGCACTGCAGACCATGCTGTGCCCCAGAAGCAGCCAGCAGCAGGTGCAGCTCCGCGCAGCTCTCGCGCACATGCACTGCCCCCGCAACTCCCATTGGCCAGTTCCCGGCCAATGGGAGTGCGGAGCCGGTGCTTGGGCTGGGAGCAGTGCGCGGAGCCCCGTGGTCCCCCCATCTAGCAGCCGGACCTGCTGCTGGCCGCTTCCGGGGCACAGCGCAGTCTCAGCACAGGTCGGGACTAGCCTGCCTTAGCCGGGCAGCACTGCTGACGGGACTTTTAACGGCCCGGTCGACGGTGCTGACCAGAGCCACCGCGACCCAGTGCCTTCTATTCCATGACCCAGTACTGGTCGCAACCCGCAGTTTGAAAACCACTGGTCTAAAGCACCTGTAACCCCCGTGGGACCTGAATCTGATGCTGTCGAAGCTCATGGGCCTTCCTTTTGAACCCCTAGCTTCCTGCTCCCTCCTGTTCCTTTCCTAGAAGATGTCCTTCTTGGTCGCTATAAAGTCGGCATGGTGGGTGTCCGAGATCAGGGCACTCATGTTGGAGCTGCTCTATACACTCTTGTACAAGGACAAGGTCCAGCTGCACCTGCATCCGGCTTTTCTTCCCAAGGTTGTGTCCCAGTTCCACATGGGCCAGGACATCTACTTACCGGTCCTTTGTCCGAAGCCTTGCACATCAGATGAGGAGCGCACGTTGTATACGCTGGACGTCAGGCGGGCGCTGGCCTTCTCCATTGATAGAATGCGGCCGTTCCGTAAGTCAACGCAGTTGTTGGTTTCTGTCGTGGACAGGATGAAAGGTTGCCTGGTGCCAACCCAGAATTTCATCTTGGATCACGACCTGCATCCGCCAGTGTACGAGCTGGCGAAAGTGCTCCCACCAGCGACTCTGATGGCTTATTTGACTAGGGTGTAGGCGTCTATGGCGGCCTTCCTGGCGCAGGTGCCGATCCAAGAGATCTGTTGAGCCACCACCTGGTTGTCCGTCCATACGTTCGTGTCACACTATAGAATCATAGAATCAGAGAATATCAGGGTTCGAAGGGACCTCAGGAGGTCATCTAGTCCAACCCCCTGCTCAAAGCAGGACCAATTCCCAACTAAATCATCTCAGCCAGGGCTTTGTCAAGCCGGGCCTTAAAAACCTCCAAGAAAGGAGATTCCACCACCTCCCTAGGTAACCCATTCCAGTGCTTCACCACCCTCCTAGTGAAAAAGTTTTTCCTAATATCCAACCTAAACCTCCCCAACTGCAACTTGAGATGGTTACTCCTTGTTCTGTCATCAGGTACCACTGAGAACAGTCTAGACCCATCCTCTTTGGAACCCCCTTTCAGGTAGTTGAAAGCAGCTATCAAATCCCCCCTCATTCTTCTCTTCTGCAGACTAAATAATCTCAGTTCCCTCAGCCTCTCCTCAGAAGTCATGTGCTCCAGCCCTCTAATCATTTTTGTTGCCCTCCGCTGGACTCTTTCCAATTTTTCCACATCCTTCTTGTAGTGTGGGGCCCAAAACTGGACACAGTACTCCAGATGAAGCCTCATCAATGTCGAATAGAGGGGAATGATCACATCCCTCGATCTCCTGGCAATGCCCCTACTTATACAGCCCAAAATGCCGTTAGCCTTCTTGGCACCCAGGGCACACTGTTGACTCATATCCAGCTTCTCGTCCACTGTAACCCCAGGTCCTTCTCTGCAGAACTGCTGCTGTGAAAGTAGAGCCTACTCGGCACTGACTCAGCAGGCGTGAGACGACGCTGGCTTTGACTGAGGTGTACTAGAAGCTGCACGACAGTGAACCACCTCCAAGGAAACTGCTTGTGAGTCACCGAGAATGGAATTGACATGAGCGAGCGCTCGAAGAAGAAAAAACAGTTACCCACCTTTTGAAACTGTTGTTCTTTGAGAGCTGTTGCTCATGTCCGTTCCATGACCCGCCCTCCTTCCCCTCCGTCAGAGTTGCCGGCAAGCAGGAACTGAGCGGGCACAGGGCTGGTGGCGCCTGATAAACCGCTGCCTGAATGCGGCACTCAAGGGGGCACTACCGCCGGCCTTACGGATACCGCTAAGGCAAAAATCTCCCACAGCCATGCACCTAGAATGGAACGGACAGTCCAGAGCAGTATCATAAATGGGCAAGTCAGGTGCAAATTGGGTTAAACGCCTTTGCCTCCCCAGGAGTATTTGCAGAGGCCCTGTATCAAGCTCACCGCCTCTGCCCTGCCCTGCAGTGTGTCTGGGCCGGCAGGGAAATCTGATCCTTCTCTGAAGCCTGCCTGAAGCTGCCTGGTGATGAGAGTTCTGCTTGGCCGGCCTTCAGTCTGCTGGCTTAGAGGCTGAAAGCGGGGAGGAGAGTCTCTGCACAGGCTGGGAGCACGTCAGGTAGTCTGTGCCCAGGTGCATGAGAAATCCCTTCCTGTGTTCCCAATGACCCTGGTTCACTGAGTGGAGCATCCAGGGGCACTAGGTCACTCCTCCAATACTAGTGTAGGTGTAAGCTCAGCCCAGCCTGCAGGAGCAGGCAGGCCAGCTTTCAGGCACCTGGAGCTGTCTAACAAGCTACTTCCACAGTC
The DNA here is from genome assembly GCF_011386835.1 of Chrysemys picta bellii. NCBI lineage: Eukaryota > Metazoa > Chordata > Testudines > Emydidae > Chrysemys > Chrysemys picta. Next base: position 21,919,657 of record NC_088811.1, read on the forward strand.
TAGCATCCTATCTCCCCCTGGAAACAGCCAGGGGAAGTGCCCCCCATACACCACCAAAGAACAAACCCGCAGGGCTCTTTCAGGACAGGCTGCTGGCGGTTTGCAAGGAGCTTGTTGCCCATCTACTTAGTAGCCTGTCTGTGACGGGCCAGTACCTTCAGTAGAGGGCACAAGACACCATGTAGCAGGCTCCCAGGGGGAGTGCCCTTTCATTAGAGATTAGCTTATGAATTATGCCTGCATGTTCATATCCCTTCCAACCCCAGGGAGTAGCCAGAGGTCAAAGCTTCTCCCTGGCACTGGAAATAATGTCCTGGGCAGTGAAGAATCTGCTGCCTTTCAGGACAATTCACAGAAATGATACCAGTGGGGCTGGGGGGTGAGTTGAAGTTGTCCCTAGTCCTCCACTGGCCCATAAGGCACATTGGACTCTGGACAGCCAAGGACCCTACATTGCACCTGCAGAAAAGACCACGCCTATAGAAGCAGGGACTCCTTCATCCGGACCAGGACCACCTGCAATGAACAGCCTGGACATCAGAAGAGAGATGTAGCTCAGCAAGGATTCTCCGCTAGCCTCTGATACCTTTTGGTATCCAGACCGAACTCAACCAGAATGTTTCATCCCTTGGTCTGGTCAAACTGATGGTTCTGGTGCAAGGGGGAACAGAAAGCTCCCTGGACAAGGACTGCCTCTTAGGCTGGGCATGGCCCTCTGGCTACAAAATACAAATATATGCGGTGCTCTGTTACCCTGGAATGGCTGAGTGGAGCCATCGTGGTGTTCCGTAGGCAGGCACATCGCGCTCTCCATGTGAGTAGCATCAGGTGCCAAGATGACTCTTAATGCCAGATTAGAAGAGCCTGTGGCTGGCCTGGCTAGTCGCCCTTACCGCTAAAGAGCAGAGCTTGGAATGAGCTCTGTGAGAACCCCGCTGTTGTTGTGAGGCAAAGCTCAGCATACATTCCTTTGTCCACAAGTCCTGGAAAGTCTTTCCCCATCATTTTGTTCTAACCCTTAGCACAATCCTTTGGAAGGTTGTGGCACAAACGGGCATTCCTAGTGCGCTAAAGGTATATCTCCAGTGTAGGGAGAAACATGCCCCATTCGTACCCTGTTCATCTCGTGCCAGACAAAATGCCAAGATCTAAGGGCCCCAAAGTTGCTGCAGGTAAGAGGTTGCACCTGTTGGCATGCTAGGCATCTGGGCAGCTATTCACCGATGGCTCATGGGGCACTAGGGGAAATGTGTGTTTCTGAAAATGATTTGCAAAATAAGTTTCCATTCTTCTGCAGAGATATCCTTCAGTCCCACATTATTCCCTGCTTTCTATGGGGGAATTTCCATTCCTGCCTGATGTTCTATTATAATAACTAAAACTCTGTTTATCCTTCCCTCCCCCCACCCCCTATCTCTGGGATTCACTGCTCACTACTTCCCGGGAGTGAGGAACGAGGCCAGAAGTTATGTAACGCAATGAGACTTTTCTTAACTGATCATTTTTTTAGGTGTCTTCTCTCCGCATTCCATCCATCCTGGGAAATGACCAGGAGACTTGGACATATAATTGTCTTAAGGGTAACTAATCCAGATGTCGTCTTAATGCTAATAATGGGCTGCTGGAGTGTTCCTACAGCTTTGGAATAACTCTTCTGAGGCATGAGCTGAAGGGTGGGCTTATTCTTGGAGCTTCTAGCAAGAACTTTGGACTCTGAGCTCCAGAGCCTGGGGTCAGTAACCCATCGGTGCTGAATGAGGAGAGAAGTTGTTAACAGAATATTATCAGGTGAGACATTTTTTGTCCAGTGACTTGAGGCATTAGAGACACTCTTAAGGTGTTAAATTAGGGGACACTATTGCAGTTAGATGGGTGGCACCCTACATCCCTACATGCTTATTTTGATGGTGTTCTAGGACCATGGACTGGTGCTGATAGAGACCTTCACATCACTCCTCTCCTCTCATAAATCCATCTGATCTGTCTCACCTGGGGAACTGCTTCTCTTATCTCACTGAAAATGGCTTTGGGCACAGCAAAGACATTGCTGCAGTCCTGGGTTTCCTCTAGGGCTGATGTGACAAGGGGCCTAGCTGCCCCTTGGATCATCGTTAAGGCTAAGATTTTGCGTGGTTATTTTTAGTAAAAGTCACGGACAGGTCACGGACAAAAAACAAAAAATTTTCATCAAAGCCGTGACCTGTCTGTGACTTTTGCTGATGCAGCTCCATGGTTTCCCCCTGCGGGGAGCTGTGGGGTACCCCTTCTGCCCACGTCAGCTGGAAGCTGCAGGGGGGCTCCCCTCCACCCACAGCGGCAGGGAGCTGATGGGTGACCATATTTCCCAAAGAGAAAATGGGACTCCCCCAGCCACTCGCCCAAGGCGCCCCTCCTCCCCTGCGAGGCTGTCACCCATCACTGGAACCCTGCGGAGGGCTCCATGAGGAGGCTGTCGCCTGTTGCTGGAACCCTCCTGGGGCCCCACTGACTGCCAGCTCCAGTCCCTGGGCCCCTGGGGCTGAAGCAGAGAATGTCATGGTGGTCTCTGAGTAGAAGCGTGTTAGTCTGTATCCGCAAAAAGAACAGGAGTACTTGTGGCACCTTAGAGACTAGTCTCTACTCCTGTTCTTTTTATGGTGGTCTCTGGAAGTCTTGGATTCCGGGACCTAGCCTTAATCATCGTTATAAAGCTGTGCAGAGTGTTAATGCTGCCGCTCCTGTGTTCCACCCACTGGCTCTGCGCAAAGAGCTTGGGGGATCCGCCCACTGTCAGGTAATTAAGCATTGTCTCCAGGCACTTTGCAAATGAAGGAAAACATATGTACATACACACACACAGGTGTGCGTGTGCACACACACATACTCACACACACTCATGGGCTAACTGAGGCACACAGAGCTTTAGGCCAATGGCCTTAGAGAACATTCACGACTGGGCTGAGGACACACAGGAAGGCAGGGATATGGCTAGACCTGGTTGTCCTGGTTCACAGCCTGTAGTCAGACACACTGGCTTCTTGGGGCTCGCGTGACCCCCCCAAAGGGTAGGGAGGTTTTCTGCTGAATCAGGCCTTCATTTCTGAAACCCAGGCATGTTGCGGTCTAACATGGGTTTAAATTGCGGCTGACCTTTTCTATAGTTTGCAGCCTTTCTCCCTCATTGCCCAGGAAAGCACAAGCCATTGACCGTGGATGAAACTCCCCAACCCCCCGTCTCCTGGACAGTTTACTTTGGTCTGCAAGGCGAATACTTGTCGTAACCCATAGCGCACATTACAGCAATGCAGAATTTAAAGGGGGAGAGGGAATGGAATCTAAACTGTATTATTCTGTTTAGAGCAGCAGTTCTCAAACTTTAGCAATCCAAGGACACCCATTTTGATTTAAATTTTTTTGCAGACACTCAAGTCCCCCGTTCAGCCTGGGCTTTGCCCCACTCCACCCCTTCCCCCAAGGCCCCCCCCCCCACCTCTTCCACCCAGAGCTGATGCAAGGATATTTCGCGCCCTAGGTGAAACTTCCACCTTGCTCCCCCCATCCGGCCCGGGGAGCCAGGGCTGTCCCTAGCTATTTTGGTGCCCTATGCAGCCTGCTCCGCTCCCCTGGCTCCCGCCGTGCTGCCAGCAAGTGCGGGGGGGCAGTTCCCCCTTCCCCCCAAGCCTGGGAGCCAGGAGAGCGGAGCAGGCTGGGGCCGGTTCACTCCATTTCCCGCAGGAAGTAGCCATCCCCCCATCCCCCACAGAGGCCTGGGGCCCCAGCCTGCTCTGCTCCCCTGGCTCCCAGGCTTTGGGGGAGAGGGAGGGGAGAACCGCCCCCCCCCCAGCACTCGCCAGCGGCGCGGCTGGGAGCCAGGGTAGCAGACCAGGCTGGGGCCGGGTCGCTCCACTTACCATGCGGTGAGTGCAGGGTCAGGCCTGGCTGCAGTCTTCAGGGTAGTGGAGGTGGGGTGGAGCAGGGGCGGGAAGAGGTGGGGTTGGGGCGGAGGCCATGGGGAAGAGCCAGGGAGCCCCCCTGCAGCAGTTCCCTGCCCCCCCTCCACCTGGGGAGCCCCCCCTGCAGCAGCTCCCAGCCCTGCGGTGCCCCCCCCCGCGGCAGTTCCCCTCCTCCGCCCTGCAGCGCCCCCCCCGCAGCAGCTGCCCACCCCCTCTCCACCCGGGCAGCCCCCCCTGAGGCAGCTCCCCGCCCCAGCTCACCTCCGCTCCAGCTCACCTCCACTCCGCCTTCTCCCCTGAGCACGCCGACGCCACTCCACTTCTCCCGCCTCCCAGGCTTGTGGCGCCAATCAGCTGTTTGGCGCGGCAAGCCTGGGAGGGGAGGAGAATTAGAGCAGGGGGCGGCAGGCTCAGGGGAGAAGGTGGAGCAGAGGTGAGCTGGGGCGGGGAGCAGTTCCCCTGCACGCCCCCCACCCCGTTACTTGCTGCGGGCAGCCCTCTCCGCGCCCCCCTGTCCCAACTCACCTCCACTTCACTGCCTGCCCTGAGCACGCTTTTTGGTGCCCCCAACCACTTGGCGCCCTAGGCGGCTGCCTAGTTTGCCTAGTGGTTGCACTGGCCCTGTTCCCACCCCCGCTCCACCCCCGTGCCCCACCTCTTTCTGCCCCTTCCCCGAGTGTGCCCCATCCCCGCTCCTCCCCTCCCTCCCAGCACCTCCTGCATGCTGGGGAACAGCTGTTATGCAGCATGCAGGAGGCACTGGGAGGGAGGGGGAGGAGTTGATCAGCAGGGCCCACGGACCCCTTGGAGTTCCCTCGCAGACCCCCAGGGGTCTGCAGATCCCAGTTTGAGAAATGTTGGAGAGGCTGTGTAAAATACCTTATTTAAAGGAATCTCAACCATACCTGGCAGAGCACTGGAGAATCTAGTGATGAACACAGCTGGGTGTATAAGCACGCTCTGTACCCAGCCCATATCTGATACAGAAGAGCATGACATGGAGTCAGGAGTAAACTAAGAACAGAAACAGAAGGAAAAGAGCAACAAAGGTTGCAGGATCTGATTGACACACCACTCTTCAATGTTCCAGAGAACTTCAGCTTTGACAAACCTTCCCAGTGGACACAGTGGAAACAATATTTTGCATTGCAAACAAACTCCACAAAGAAACTGAGGATATACAGGTATCTTCTTTAATGTATGTTATAAGGAAGCAGACAGAGGATATCTTTAAACCCTTTGACTTTACTGCAGTCAGTCACAAAGATGACTATGAAAGGGTTCTGGCTATGTTTGATGCATACTTCATACCCCAGAGAAATGTGGCTTATGAAAGAACATGTTTTCACCAGAGAATTCAAGAACCAGGGGAAAACGTTGACTGTATTATAAGAGCTCTGCATACACGAGCTAAAAACTGATTTGGGGAATTGTGATGGGGTGTCCATCCCACACCAGGCTAGAAAGCGTTTAGGTGGCTAGGTAGTTAAGGTGGCTGCACCTGGAGGAGGAGCCAGGGAGCAGGGATTAATTAGATGAGGCTCAGCTAGACAGGAACAGGAGGGGCCTGGAGAAAGCCCAGGAGCTGTTATAGAAATTGCTGTTATAGCAGAGCTAGGTCTGTGTTCAGAACAATTACAGATCTCAGTGTACTTTTATCTCAAGTTTTCAGAGGAATTTAATATTGCTCAGTGTATAAGAACATTGATAGAGGATAAATTGCATTTTTAGTGGCCATTGTTACAAAAATTCTTTAAATGCAATTTTGTGATCCTCTTGTGAAGTGTTTCCAAACACTTTATTTAAAAAAAACAGCTTATTCTGTTAAGAGAACTTTCCAGTCTTTGCTATTTGTACCAGTGATTAACTTGGGCTTTATAAAAACTTGTTTTTACAAAATTTAAAGCTGCTCATAATGGGCGATTTAAGGAGAGGCACATAAAACGTTAAATTACTTCTGCGGTCATATTTAAAATTAAACAAAGCATCTGGGGTGGCAGGGAAGCAGTCTGCAGATACCCACTGTGGGAAGAAAAGTGTGTGGGGCTAGAGTGGGAAGTAGCCTACAGTTACTCCCTGGGAGGAGGGAGTTTGTGCTGGCAAGCCCAGAGAGGAGGGAGAGCCAAAAAGGTAGGAAAGGCTCAGGGGAAAGGCAGCAAGGTGTGGAGTAAGACAGACCTTGACTGCTGATTAGAGGGTCCCTGAGCTGGAACCCAGATAGAGGGCAGGCCCAGGTTCCCCAACCAGTTACTGAGGAGGTGGCACTGACCAGACAGAGAAGAGGGGACTGCCTGGGACAGTTTTCCCTGAAAGACTTTGATACACAGGAAGGGGATGACCTCAGTGACCTGCCCTCAGGGCCGAGTCATGAAAAAGAAGCTGCAGCTTCTGCAGTGAGTGGAGCCACAGGGTGACAGAGGACGATGGGTAGAGAGACCGCCAGGGGAGGATGCAGCACCTGAAAGGAGCTAATCCCCAGAGCAGCCAGGAGGAGGCGCCCATAGCGGTGAGAGGACTTGTGACAGGAATGCAAAACAGGAAAATATCAGAGACAGGCTGGTTATTGGGTTAACAGATAAAAGCCTTTCACAGCAGCTACAGCTGAAGAGATTTAATCCCAGCCACAGCTATACAGAGAGCGAAGCAGTCAGAATTAGTCAAACAAGAGGCCAAATGGTGGGGGGAACTTTGAAAAACCTGAAACTAGCTTAGAAGCTGCAAACAGACACTTGAGTGTTATCATAAACCCCTGATGCCAGGAGAGAGAACTCCCAGGCTAAGAGGGACAAATTCCAGCCTAGTGCCCAAGGTGTGGAAAAAGTGGTGTCCCAAGAGATGATTCATGTCCAGCCAGAGGTGCATGGTGTAATATGTGCATGAAACATGGACATTTTGTGGCTGTTTGCTGCACCAAAGCAGTCAGGGAGTTGACTTATATTACAGCCAATCAAGACGAGCCATTGTTCTGGGATCTCTCACTTGTGATGACACAGAACGTGCCTGGAGAGTGAAACGGACTATTCATGGTGAGACTATTGACTTTAAAATTGACTCAGAGCTGACATCATCTCATCTCAGAAGAGGCAGCTCTGACTAGCCCTGGAAGGATTCTGAGCTACATGGGCCAGCTCACCACAGAACAACTTACAAAGACAAGAGCTTTGTGTTCAGAGTGTATGTGATCCAAGGACACAGACCAACAGCCTTCCCAGCCACAGCGGGACAGCCATGATGGGCCTAGTGAGAAAGGTGGACGAACTCAATGGAATATTTGGTGATGTTGGACGTCTGAAAGAAGAACCAGTGCAAATGACCTTAAGAGCCAATGCTGAACCATACAGGGCACATACACCGTGCAGGATTCCTAGCCCATTACTTCATAATGTGGAAACTGATTTAAAGAGAATGGAGCAGCTTGGTATAATCAAGCCAACTGCATGGTGTGCCCCAATGGTACCAGATATAAAGAAAACTGGAAAAATACAAATCTGTGTGGATCTTAACAGACTTAAGGAAGCAGCTGAGAGAGAAAAATCTACCCTCCCGTCACTGGCTGACTTCCTCCCCAAAGTGAAAGGAGCTGCAGTGTTCTCTAAGCTGGACACAATGCCACTTCGCTTAATTTGGGAAGTGTGTCTTGACAACTGTTCCAAAAAGGCAGCACATCCAGTTTCACGTTGTCTGGCATAGGCATGTTCACATCAGTAGTAAATTCCCCTTTCAGATTTGAAATTTCATCTTTAGGGACAAATGACTGAAACACTCTGGCATAACGGTCGTAGTCTGCTGCAAAATTCACCTTGAGGAAGGGGTGCAACACCTGGATGACATTCCAAAAAGAATCTTCAGCACCAAACACATTGGGGTTCAGATTACGGCCATGGTCGGCTCCCATTTCTCACTGTAGTGAAGGTTTTGAACACTTTTTTGGTTTCTTGTGTTCTGGGGTCGAAGGATTTCCAGAAGCAGCTGGGTTTTCTCGTTGTATGTTTCTCCTGCAGCTTTTGTGCTCAATTCAGCTGAGATTTTGGTTGTCAGGATCCGGTAAATGTCTGTATTGGCAAATGTGTTGGCACATGTGCGGCGGGTATCATAGGCACAGGAAGGCTCTGCCTTCCCAACAGCCTGACGTGTCCCCGCCCATGCTCCACCCCCAGGCCCCATCCTGCCTGTTGTTCCCTTTGTGCCAGAGGCTGGGGCAGGCAGGCTCGGGGCCATGGTGCACCCCCAGGGCCACACTACGCTGCCCATTCTCCCGGCGCTGTGGCTGCAACTTGGCCGGGGGTCACCTTCAGGGGCGGGGGGCCGGCCGGCCAGGGGTTGGGCCGGGTGGCACAGCCCGAGGAGGCTGGGGCCACGCTGCCTGGCTCTCTGGTGTTCCGGGGCCGGGGGGCGGGGGAGCCTGGGGCAGAGGCCAGCAGTCACAGTGGGGGCTGGGCTCCGGTGGGTGCAGAAAGGGTGGGGCCTCGGGTGGAAGGGGCAGGGCTGGGGCTAGCCTCCCCAAGCCAGGGGTTCACCCACTGCCCATGTGTTGGCAGTAGTCAGAGAAAACTCCAATATTTCCTGTGTGTCTGTGACGTTATGAGTATAATATAATATCTCATTGAAAGGTGACAGGGCCAGAAAGAGTTAATTAACTCACATACTGACCTGACCCATGGCTGAACTGTAGAGACTGGTTAGGAAGATAGGTAAATGGATAGAGCTTTAAAATGCAAGTCTGTATTGTTAGAGGTAAAAGGGTAGATGTTTGCTCAGGGCTTGTGATGTAAGCAAACAAGTCTTGTCTATTGCTACAGCTTTAATTCAAAAATCAAAGAAGGAATATTAACATTTATGATGACACTTGAGTGAAACAGTATTATTGTCTATATGTCTCTTTGAAGGTTGTGGTAACCTGTATCTGAACTGTTTAATGGATAAATTATCCTGTGATAATCGCCAGGATGTTTGGGAGAAGGAGAGTTAAGCCTATTGTTTTCTCAGGCCAAAAGGCTGCTGGAAATGTATAAAACCTTGGGACACGATCCTACTGCATCTCAGATCTGCTTTGGATTTCAAGAGGGGGAAACCTTAAGCCACAAGGATTGAGATCCCCAGTCATTGACTGGAGCCACCCTGAATATGGACATTGGACTATAACCTCTGGACTATTTCTAAAAGGACTTTTGTCAACTACAAGCTCGTCTCTGCTATGTATCTGAACCTCCAGAATTGAATTCCAGTCTGTCTGTAAATTGATCTTTTAACCAACACTCTCTCTCTTTTCTTGTTTAATAAATTGTAGCTTAGTTAACAGGAATTGACTATAACATGTATTTTGGGTAAGATCTAAGTTATAATTGGACCTGGGTATGTGGCTGATCCTTTGGGGTTGGAAGAACCTTTTCTTTGATATGATGAGAGAAGATTTTCAATAATCATCATCATATCTGACATGAGTGTCTGGACGGAGGCCTGAGGCTGGGCACTTTAAGGGAACTGCGGCGGTTGGATTTCTGAGTAACCAGGGAGGTTCTATAGAAGCTGTTTTGGGCTGGTTGGTAAATCTAAGTATTGGAATAACCACCAGCTTCTGGGATTTGCTTGCCCCATTTTGTTTGCAGTTCACCCTAATTGAGTGACCTCAGCTGGCTCCCACGGGCAGCACTGTTACAGTGTCACACAGAGATTCCAAGTTTTCAGCAATGAACATTACCTTGGTGTGTAGAATCTGGCAGTCATTTTTGCTTATTTGCCAGTCTCTTCAGAGTTTCTGCTTTAGACCCAACAAACTCAGGATGATCTAGGAGACACATTAGCACAGACCACATGTTATTTACATGACAGGCAGTGAAGGGAGAGGGATAGCTCAGTGGTTTGAGCATTGGCCTACTAAATCCAGGGTTGAGAGTTCAATCCTTGAGGGGGCTGTTTAGGGATCTGGGGCAAAAATCTGTCTGGGGAATATTGGTCCTGCTTTGAGCAGGGGGTTGGACTGGATAATCTCCTGAGGTCCCTTCCAACTCTGTGATTCTATGAAGAACAAGCTCATTCACTGAAGTGGCACAACAGGGGTAGGTAATAGGCAGTCAGCTTTGCACTTGTCTTGCACTGTATAAAGCAAAGCCTTCAACCTGTTTGTGGGCTTGAAAATGACCCCAAATCCAATGATGTAAGATTTCATGTCTCTCATTTCCTCTGTAGCAGTAGCTGCTGACAGCACAATGTTTATCAGATGAGCAGGATAGGTAATACGTAGCAGCTCCGGTTTCTGATTGAGTTTAATCTCCCAGGCATACTTAGCCAAGTAGGAATCAGCATTTTCCCAGGTTAGTTGGTACATCTCAAACATGTCCGTTTTTGCCGCATTGACAAAATGGCTGTCAGCAGAGGGGATGAATGTCAAGTCAGCACAAAACCAATGCGGGTTTATTCACTTTGAAATAAAAAACCGAAAACAAAAGGCCAAGAATTGTATGGTCTAAAGCATCAGCAGACTCATCAAGAATCAGACTAGACACCACATTTCCGTCCATTCATTCCATGAGTTTAAACACTAAAGCATCATCATTTTCTTTTTGATACTTACGAGTGAGGTTGTCTGCGTTAGGAAGGTTTTTTTCTGCTGGTTAGTATTGTTGCACAAAGTCACCAATAGGCCCCTCTGAAATTAACTGTGTGTGATGGGTTCCCCAGGATGCAACCTGGAACTGGGGTGCTGCTGAACCCTCTGGGCCACCAACCGGGGCTCCCTCTCACACTGTGATGCTGTGACAAGCCATCCACAGGCTGGGACACACCCAGCTGAGTTACATGAATGTGTTTGCCAGCCACTCATGAACCAGCAATAGAGAGACTCCAGCCAATTCACCCCAGCTCCCCAGCCTAGGACCCCAGAGCTGTATCGTCTTGCCCTGGTCAGAAGCCTGACTAGTGTAAACTTATAACCCATTCCGCCACTTCTACAAAGGAAAGTGGATGTGCACCAGCTCTTGCAACCTGAGCAGAGTTCCCAGGCACTTCAACCAAAACCCACTGTTTTAGATAACATATAAAACAAGTTTATTGACCACAGACAGACAGACTTTAAGTGATCATAAGTAATAAGCATCCAGATCAAAGTTGGGTAATAGGTGCCTATATAAGGAAAAGCCCTCAAAATCGGGACTGTCCCTATAAAATCAGGACATCTGGTCACTCTACCCCCAGACAATCAGCCCCTGGAGTTTTAGCTGCCAAACTGGCTGCTGCAGCCTATAGACAACCTGTCCTTCCCCCATCACTCATATCCCAAAGCTCCGAGCTGTGTTTGTTGGCTCTGGATGGGCATGGCTGGGAGGGTAGCTGGGAGCGGGGCATGGTGTGGGAATCCCTGACAGCTACAGCAAAAGTTATAAACTGGCATATTGGGAGGGTAATGGGCTCTCCCCAGCCAGGCAAAGCTGAGCTTCTCTCTGTCTAGTCAAGTTTCTGCTCTCGGACTGCAGGTGCCTGTTCTCTAGCAAGGACCTCGCTGGTGGGCAAACACAACCTGAGGTGAGGCCTCCCCTACCTAGCACCCTGGGGAAGCTGAGGTGGTGGCACCAAGCCAGCAGCTCCCATGGGACTGGAGCAGGACCAGTGAAGGGACACTTGGAGGATGGCTGCTCACTGCTCCCAGGTGTGAGTGGGGCTGGCTGGGTGGTGCAGCCAAGGACCTGTTCTCTCTGGGACATTCCCACTGGCCGAAGGGGGTCCAGGACTCTAGTTGCAGATACGTTCCATCCAGGGCATCAGAGCCTTCCCAAAAGTGGGGGGGCCGGGGACAAACTGTAAGCCAGAGCAGGGCCAGAGAGCCCACCTGGGATGGTGGTGGGGCCGAAAGCAGCTCCACGCCCATGTCCCCCGCCCGGCCCAGGCTAGGTGGAGGGTCCACGCGGCTCCCCACAGCTGTCTGTGTGGCTGTCCCTGAGCCAGATCCGGCTGGGGGGGCCTTGGAGCTGCAGCCTGGCCATGATAAGAGCAGGGCAGGCAGCAGTGGGGGGTTGCAGCAGACCCTCCACCTGTCCATGGTGTGGGAGGCCTGAGAGCAGCTCCCGGCCGGTGTCCCTGCTCCTCGGTTCCTGCGCCCAGGGCAGGTGGAGGGTCCGTGCCGCGACTCCCCATGGCTGCCTGCATGGCTCTTACCGTGCCAGGCTGCGACTCCAAGGCCCTGCCCCCTGGCTGGAGCCAGGTCAGGGAGAGCTGCGCGGGCAGCTGTGCAGAGCTGGTGTGGAGTTGCGGACTCTCCATCTGCCCTGGCCCAGGCTAGGGTTGCCAACCCTCCAGGATTGTCCTGGATTCTCCAGGAATTAAAGATTTATCTTTAATTAAAAATTATGTCATGTGGTGAACCCTCCAGGAATATGTTTGTGACGTTACTGACATAACCTGTAACCGTATAGATCATTGTTGCAATCATTGTTATGTATTTGCAGCAAATATTGTACAAAGGTTGTCATGTAAGGTGTCTATGGAAAGGTTATGATTTACTGATTATGATTATGCTATCTGTATGTGTGTGTCATTTTTGTAGTTGAAGTTATGAATATTCGCTATGTACTTGTATATCAAGGTGTTTTGATTCTAAGTAGCCTCAGTGAAGCATTTGGTCAGCTTCTTGAGAAGGGATTATTCTCAGTAAGCACCCAAACAAGAAACACTTAACAGACAATGGACTTTGGGAGATGCCAATCCACATCTGAGCTTTCCTGGGAATGTTCAAACTAACATGTGAACAATGGCGTTGGCCTGCACACTGAGTCATGCATGGACATGTGACTTACCCATGTCACTCCAGACTCCATCTTGCTACTGGGATTTTCCACAGTAAAAACGGAGGGGTGTCCTCCCATGGGCAGAGAATATAAAAACTCCTCCATCTTGTCTTCAATCCTGCTTCTTGCCTCTAAAAAGACTTTGCTACAAACTGAAGCTCTGAACAAAGGACTGAATGACCCATCCCAGCTGTGGATGTTCCAGAGACTTGATCTAAACCTGCAGTTTATTCCATCACTGCTACAAGCCTGAACCAAGAACTTTGCCATTACTGTATGTAATTGATTCCATTTAACCAATTCTAGCTCTCATCTCTATCTTTTTCCTTTTATGAATAAACCTTTAAATTTTAGATTCTAAAGGATTGGCGACAATGTGATTTGTGGGTAAGATCTGATTTGTATATTGACCTTGGTCTGGGGCTTGGTCCTTTCGGATCGGGAGAACCTTTTTTCTTTTACTGGGGCATTGGTTTTCATAACCATTCGTCCCCATAAGGAGTGGCACTGGTGGTGATACTGGGAAATTGGAGTGTCTAAGAGAATTGCTTGTGTGACTTGTGGTTAGCCAGTGGGGTGAGACCGAAGTCCTCTCTGTGTGGCTGGTTTGGTGCCTTGATGTGCAAAGGAACCCCAGCCTTGGGCTGTAACTGCCCTGCTTTAAGCAGTTTGTCCTGAATTGACACTCTCAGAAGGCTTTGGATTCTTCGACCATGGGATGGTGTTCCAAGAAGGAGGAGTGCTAGGCAGAGACGGGCTCCACCTAACGAAGAGAGGGAAGAGCATCTTCGCAAGCAGGCTGGCTAACCAAGTGAGGAGGGCTTTAAACTAGGTTCACCGGGGGAAGGAGACCAAAGCTCTGAGGTAAGTGGGGAAATGGGATACCAGGAGGAAGCACAAGCAGGAGAGCGCAAGAGGGGAGGACTCCTGCATCATACTGTGAAAGTAGGACAATCAGCGAATTATCTTAAGTGCCTATACACAAATGTAAGAAGCCTGGGAAACAAGCAGAGAGAACTGGAAGTCCTGGCACAGTCAGTGAACTATGATGTGATTGGAACAACAGAGACTTGGTGGGATAACTCACATGACTGGAGTATTGTCATGGATGGATATAAACTGTTCAGGAAGGACAGGCAGGGCAGAAAAGGTGGGGGAGTTGCACTGTATGTAAGAGAGGAGTATAACTGCTCAGAGCTCCGGTATGAAACTGCAGAAAAACCTGAGAGTCTTTGGATTAAATTTAGAAGTGTGAGCAACAAGGGTGATGTTGTGGTGGGAGTCTGCTATAGACCACCAGACCAGGGGGATGAGGTGGACGAGGCTTTCTTCCGGCAACTAGCAGAAGTTACTAGATCGCAGGCCCTGGTTCTCATGGGAGACTTTAATCACCCTGATATCTGCTGGGAGAGCAATACAGCGGTGCACAGACAATCCAGGAAGTTTTTGGAAAGTGTAGGGGACAATTTCCTGGTGCAAGTGCTGGAGGAACCAACTAGGGGCAGAGATCTTCTTGACCTGCTGCTCACAAACTGGGAAAAATTAGTAGGGGAAGCAAAAGTGGATGGGAACCTGGGAGGCAGTGACCATGAGATGGTCGAGTTCAGGATCCTGACACAAGGAAGAAAGGAGAACAGCAGAATACGGACCCTGGACTTCAGAAAAGCAGACTTTGACTCCCTCAGGGAACTGATGGGCAGGATCCCCTGGGAGAATAACATGAAGGGCAAAGGGGTCCAGGAGAGCTGGCTGTATTTTAAAGAATCCTTATTGAGGTTGCAGGAACAAACCATCCCGATGTGTAGAAAGAATAGTAAATATGGCAGGCGACCAGCTTGGCTTAACAGTGAAATCCTTGCTGATCTTAAACACAAAAAAGAAGCTTACAAGAAGTGGAAGATTGGACAAATGAACAGGGAGGAGTATAAAAATATTGCTCAGGCATGCAGGAGTGAAATCAGGAAGGCCAAATCACACTTGGAGTTGCAGCTAGCAAGAAATGTTAAGAGTAACAAGAAAGGTTTCTACAGGTATGTTAGCAACAAGAAGAAGGTCAAGGAAAGTGTGGGCCCCTTATTGAATGGGGGAGGCAACATAGTGACAGAGGATGTGAAAAAAGCTAATGTACTCAATGCTTTTTTTGCCTCTGTCTTCACGAACAAGGTCAGCTCCCAGACTACTGCACTGGGCAGCACAGCATGGGGAGGAGGTGACCAGCCCTCTGTGGAGAAAGAAGTGGTTCGGGACTATTTAGAAAAGCTGGACGTGCACAAGTCCATGGGGCCGGATGCGCTGCATCTGAGGGTGCTAAAGGAGTTGGCGGATGTGATTGCGGAGCCATTGGCCATTATCTTTGAAAACTCATGGTGATCGGGGGAGGTCCCGGATGACTGGAAAAAGGCTAATGTAGTGCCCATCTTTAAAAAAGGGAAGAGGGAGGATCCGAGGAACTACAGGCCAGTCAGCCTCACCTCAGTCCCTGGAAAAATCATGGAGCAGGTTTTGCTCAATGGAGCATGGAGTTCAATTTTGAAGCACTTTGAGGAGAGGAAAGTGATAGGGAACAGTCGTCATGGATTCACCAAGGGAAAGTCATGCCTGACTAATCTAATTGCCTTCTATGAGGAGATAACTGGCTCTGTGGATGAGGGGAAAGCAGTGGACGTGTTATTCCTTTACCTTAGCAAAGCTTTTGATACTGTCTCCCACAGTATTCTTGCCAGCAAGTTAAAGAAGTATGGGCTGGATGAATGGACTATAAGGTGGATGGAAAGCTGGCTAGATTGTCGGGCTCAATGGGTAGTGACCAATGGCTCCATGTCTAGTTGACAGCCTGTATCAAGCGGAGTGCCCCAAGGGTCAGTGCTGGGGCAGGTTTGGTTCAATATCTTCATTAATGATCTGGAGGATGGTGTGGACTGCACCCTCAGCAAGTTTGCAGATGACACTAAACTGAGAGGAGTGGTAGATACACTGGAGGGTAGGGATAGGATACAGAGGGACCTAGACAAATTAGAGGATTGGGCCAAAAGAAATCTGATGAGGTTCAATAAGGACAAGTGCAGAATCCTGCATTTAGGACGGAAGAATCCCATGCACTGCTACAGAATAGGGACCGAGTGGCTAGGCAGCAGTTCTGCAGAAAAGGAGCTAGGGGTTACAGTGGACAAGAAGCTGGATATGAGTCAACAGTGTGCCCTTGTTGCCAAGAAGGCTAACAGCATTTTGGGCTGTATAAGTAGGGGCATTGTCAGCAGATCGAGGGATGTGATCATTCTCCTCTTTTCGGCATTGGTGAGGCCTCATATGGAGTACTGTCTCCAGTTTTGGGCCCCACACTACAAGCAGGATGTGGAAAAACTGGAAAGAGTCCAGCGGAGGGCAACAAAAATGATTAGGGGTCTGGAGCACATGACTTATGAGGAGAGGCTGAGGAAACTGGGATTATTTAGTCTGCAGAAGAGAAGAATGAGGGGGGATCTGATAGCTGCTTTCAACTACCTGAAAGGGGGTTCCAAAAAAATGGATCTAGACTGTTCTCAGTGGTAGCAGATGACAGAACAAGGAGCAATGGTCTCAAGTTGCAGTGGGGGAGGTTTATGCTGGATATTAGGAAAAACCTTTTCACTAGGAGGGTGGTGAAGCACTGGAACGGGTTACCTAGGGAGGTGGTGGAATCTCCTTCCTTAGAGGTTTTTAAGGTCAGGCTTGACAAAGCCCTGGCTGGGATGATTTAGTTGGTGTTGGTCCTGCTTTGAGCAGGGGGTTGGACTAGATGACCTCCTGAGGTCCCTTCTAGGGTGACCAGATGAGAGGAAGAAAATATTGGGACACATGGGGGGGAGGGGGTGGAGTTGCCAGCGGAGGGAAAACAACAACAACAAAAACGGAGTGCGAAATATTGGAACAAATTGCATCCCCACCAAACATCGCTCGGGATGCAGGACAAATGCCTAAATATTGGGACAATCCCGATTTTATCGGGACGTCTGGTCACACTAGTCCCTTCCAACCCTGATATTCTATGATTCTATGAAGTGTCCCACCAAAGGCAGCATCGTTACAATGTTCAACCCGTTCACCGCGGGCAGATGGAGGGTCCGCGCACACAGCTCCCACAGCTGTCCAGGCTCCCCGGCCAGGGATGGGGTCTCGGGGGGAAGAGCAGGGAAGGGAAAGGGGTCCGCCCTGGCGAAAAGTAGACGGGCCAGGCCTTCTGGCCCCCCTGTTCTGGCGCCACTGCATTCCATTGCTGTGTTTGCCAGTTTTGTGGCTGTTCCCTTCCCGTTGTTTGGATGCCATCTCGGAGCACTTGGGAGTGGGGCAGAGGGAGGGTACCCGGCCAGGGAGGGCGGCTTTAGTTTCCCCTGGTCTAGTTATTTGTCAGTTACTAGATTTCCCTGCCCCTCCCCCATTGCTGTCGCTCTCCTCCTGGCAGAAGCACTGTGCTGCGCCCCAGCTGTGCCCAGGGCCCGCTGTGCCAAGTGAAGCACAGGCACACCTGACGGGCCTGGGCTTCGCCAGCTAGCATGGGAACAGCCCGGACGCAAATGGGGGTGGTGCCTCCCTTCTACAGAGGCATGGTTGGCATGTTCCTAAATATTTCTGCCAGCTGCTTCCGCTAGCCAGCCCCTCCCTACCCCTGACGAGGGGCAGGGCTGAGCACCAGCCGCACATTCAGACACGTCGCCCCCGCCTCCATGTTACCGAGCTCTGAGCTTCTCTCCCAGGCTCCTAATAACAACAGTCAAAGCAGTGGGGTCCTGAGCGCAGAGCTAGCGTCAGCAGCCCTGGGCCTCCTCTGACACTCCTCGGCTTCAGCCTGTCGCTCCTCAGCTGCTCCCGCACTGCCAGGCAAGTCCCGGCAGCTACTCTTCTGGCCAAGCCAGGCAGCTCGTCAGTGAGAAATGACAAGCGAGTGACAGGCTGGCGCAGCACGAGCCCACCGCCCTGTGGCTCCCCCGCGCGCCCGCCTCGGGGGCGGCTTGGCAGGGGCACGTGCCTGGCTCCAGCGTGACAGCACGCTCACACTGTGCATCAGCCACATTAACCCTGCCTTGGCCTTGCTGCTCGGCTCAGTCTGGGCTCGGAGGCCATGGCTGTGTTGCCCTGAAAGCTGGGACTGCCCCAGGCTACTACAGCACAGGAGCTGCCTCTCTGCCGCCTGCCCATCCTCTTGGCAGCGCAGTCATGGCCAGAGAGCCCTTTGTGTGAGCTCGGAGGAGACGGCTGGTCCTAGAGACACAGGCATTCTCTGCTCAGCCTCGAGCAGCCCAGGCAGGAGCTGGCAGCGGAAGAGTTCTTAAGGTCTGACGCGGGTTCCTGGGGTTTTCATGGCACCTGAGTTTCCTCCAGGCTGGTCTTTGCGGTCTGAGACTCTGGCTTGGGGTAACAACCCCTGGCTGGGGTAAAGCCCTTCCCACAGCAGGACCACCCTGCCCCCTTCCACGGCCCCAACCCCGGGGCTTTGGGCTGGAGCAGGGCTCTGCTGAGCTGCTCACACCAGGGGATCTGCCCTGGGTATGTCTGCACTGCAGGAAGGGAGACATACCCACATTCACTCTCATTGAGTGGTCTGCTCAAAATGGAGGGTAGCCACCCCCCTGCACGTGCCCAGCTGCGGCCAGACCTGGGTGGCTCACCCCTCCCGACACTTGCAAGGCCCTGTATGTCTCCTTGAGATGGGACTCACGCCCTAGCTCCGAGTGTCGGCAGAGCCACTGTCACGAGCCACCCGGAGTCGTGAACTCGGTCCAGGTCTCACAGTTGCACCTTTGGGGTGTCTGCACTCTGCCTGGCCGAGAAGTTCATGCGCCTACAGCAGAGGGGAGCGCCCAAGAGGTGTGGGCTTTTCCCACTGCCCGCTGTGCCCCTTTAGACTCAAAAGGGGACGACTGCTGGCCCCAGGCAGATGCTGCAGTCCTCTCTGGAGCACTAGCTCAGCGTCTTAGCATGGCAGGGATCCCCTAAGCCTGAGCTGGACTCCGTGCTTGTGGAAGGACAGCCTGGGCAGCTTTCATCCCACGTAGGGTGACCCTACATCCCATCTGGGCCAGGACAATCCCTTTTCTAAGCCCTGTCCCAGCTGTCCTGACATTTTTGGCGAAAGTGAGCATTTGTCCCATTTGCTCTTGTCAACTTGATCAGATGGCAAGAGCCCACTTTTGCCAAAAAAGTGGGGTGCGGAGGAACATGTGGGGGGGGAGTGGTGATGCCAGCCCCAGTCTCACACGGGTGGGTGGGAGGAGGGCTTGGGCAAGTGGCTTGGGCCAGCCCCGCAGGGGCAGGGGGGCTAGCCCCATACAGTGTCCCGTTTTCCCTTGGGGAAATATGGTCACCCTAATCCCACACCACACGGCTGCTTCTCCTCGTCTTTCCCCTTTCCATGTGCAGGGGGCTGGCTAAGGGGTAGCCTTGCAGTGTGGCCCACTCACCATAGACACATGCAGTGCCAAGGTGGGTTTGACACCCCCTGGCCCCTTGGAGGGTGGAAATGGAATCTGGGCTCCAGGGCCTCTTCCAGTCTTGGTCCCTCTCCTGCACCCAGGGGTGTTTGCAGTGCTGTGCACAGCTCTCTGAGCCCTGCAGGCCACCAGTCAGCCACCAGCTGGGAACATTTCCAGGGCTGCATGCCCCAGAGCCAGAGCCAGCTGCCCCCTGGATTCCCTCCCTGGGAAGTGACTCCACCTTCTGTATTTGCTGCTGGATACACACATTGGCCATCTGTGCTCCTGGCTCATGCAAACTGCTGACACCAGGAGTCTGAGCCCTGTCTTTAAAGCCCAGGGGCTATGTCTGTGTGTGTTAACTCTGGGGGGGTTGGGATTGTACGCACACGCATGTTACCAGCCTTGACGAAGCAGCTTGGTCCACTAGTCAGGGCCCTGGGTGGGGGCTCGGGAGACCTGTGTACTACTCCAAGCTCTGCTGCTCACCCATTGGCTGACTTAGGGCAAGTCATGTCCCTGCTCCAGGCCTCAGTTTCCCAACCTGTAAAGGAGGGTGCTGCTGATGACCACCCAGTTTCCTAAAGCGCTGTGACTCGAGCTCTCGGGTGCAGGGGCTAGGAATGAGGGCTTGCATTTGAGCCCTTTAAAGGGATGCTGCCAACTGAAGTGTGGCCCCAAGTTAAAATGTTCTGAAGACAAGGCAGCCTATAAAGGCCTCCACAGCAGTCCAGGAAGCCCAACAGCAGCAGCTGCCTTTAAACGAAACAATTTTCCCCATGCAGTGTGTGAAACCCAGGAGGTACCTGCCAGTGGATAAAGGGAACGTGACTGTATGTCTTCAGGGTCAGTCAAGAGAAAGGCACAAGGTGAGCAGCTCATGAACAGTCTCAAGCAAATAGGATTTAAAAATGTTTCATCCCCTTTAATTCTCCCCAGCCTTGGTGGGAGCAGCCAAAGAGGAGGAAATGCCAATGTTTGGCAGCCCACGTGTTTTAACTTGCCCACAAGGAATGCTGCATACATGCTCCCGTCCGGCTCCCAGGTGCTGCCAGGTGGGGCACTGGGGACACCCCCCCAACATGTGGTGAGGCAGCATCTCAGTTTGCCCATAGGCGCAGAAGTTGGCACAGTGGGGGTCAGGTCCAGCTGTTCATGGGCAGCATACACAGGTCCCATCTCCTTGGCCTGGACCCTCAGGTGAGGCGCTCCACCCTGCCCTCACGAGCAGCCGTTACGCACCTGTCTCTCTCCAGGCTCCTGCTGATTCACAAGCTGGCTCCGCTTCCTGCCCCCGGCCCCCAGCTGGCCCGCAACTTCCGGACAGCCTGGGGCCTGGCAAGGTCAGCTGCCATCTACCTTCCTCCTGTAGGGCTGCTCTGCCAGCCAGCTAAGTGACACAGCTTCCCTGCCAGCCGAGGTGAGCATCTTCCCCACACGCTCCCCTTGGCGACCTGCCTGGGTGCCTGGCATCTTTAGGGCACGTTTCACCTTGGGTGCTGCTACACCATGTCAGGGCACCGTTCACCATAATTGTATGGCAGGAGTCCCTGCAGCAGCCAAGGGATGAACTCCAGCCCCACTAAGTTGAGGGGAGGGACCCCAGCTCTCCTGCTGTCAGCTCACCTAGCTGCTGCCATGCAGTTGGCACTAGGTGTTGGCACAGGCAGCAGCTGCCACCTTGTCATCTTTGCTTGTGAGTGATCAGGCAGGCATCAAGCACGCGGTCTTGGGATAGCTCAGTGGTTTGAGCATTGGCCTGCTAAACCCAGGGTTGTGAGTTCAATACTTCAGGGGCCACTTAGGGATCTGGGGCAAAATCAGTGCTTGGTCCTGCTAGTGAAGGCAGGGGGCTGGACTCGATGACCTTTCAGGATCCCTTCCAGTTCTAGGAGATAGGACATCTCCATTTATTATACTTGCTATTTGTTTTGCTGCTGCTGCAAGTCCAGGGGTGTAATCCCAGCACCACGGGGCAGGAGAGGGAGGCCGGGGCAGTTTGCTGGAAAGCAGTAGCATGTGGCATGGAGGAGAAAGCTATAACCCAGCAAGGCTGCAGAGTAGGGGGAGCAAGAGGATTTGATCCAGATCGACCTCTTGGTACTCAGCTCCTCCCAGCAGGGGGTGCTATGGGGGAGTGGGGCAGGTCACTGGCTGTGTGGGGAGCTTCTGGCTACTCCAGTCCTGGCCTCTTCCAGCAGGGGGCCCTGTATGATGGTCTGGTTTTGGGGTGCTTAGAGCCACGCTAGCCCTAACCCCTGGCAGTAGAAAGGGGCAGTGCTGCTGTTTTTCCTTTGCCTGGCGGAGACGACTGGGGGTGGCACTGGCTCGCTGCCTGGGCGCCGGCAGCTCAGCGCAGGCAAGGGGCGCCATGGCGCCGGGCCCACAGTCCAAAGGGACCCCGGCCTGGCCCGCTCTTCTCCGCCTCCCCCCGCCCCGTGGGGACAGAAGCTTAGTGCTGCCAGCTCCAGCTGCAGCAGGGCAGGCTCTGCTGACAGCCAAGCTCCTCCCCCAGTGTGCTACGTTCCCTCCCCCCCCCCCCGCCCCCGATCAGCTGGATCAGCTGTTTGTCGGCAGGAGGGAGGAGGAGTGGAGCCTCAGCATGTGCGCTGCTCCAGGGAGGAGGAGAAGTGGCAGAGGTGGGGCCTTGGGGAAGGGGCTGGAATTGGGGCATACCCCCTCCAGCCCCCTGCTGTGAGCACTCCCATGATCCCAGCCCACACCCCCAGCCCCCTGCCCACCCTGACCCCTGACCTCCCTCACACACCCTAGCCCCCTGCCCTTACTCCTGCATCCCCCCTCACACCTCCCCAGCCAGCCCCCTGCCTGCCCTGACCCCTGCACCCACCTCACACACCCCCAGCCCCCTGCCCTGACCCCCCCACACACACCCAGCCCCTACCCTGACCCCTGCACTCACCTCACACCTCCCCAGCCCCCTGCCCTGACCCCTGCACCCCCCCACATCCCCAGCCCCCTGCCCACCCTGACCCCTGCACCCCCTCACAGAAAAAGAATAAAAAAAATGGGGGTGGGGGGAGATAAGAGAGAATGTTCTTTTTCTTGGCTGGGTCCCAAGGAGGGGCCCCAAAAATGGAGCTGAGCACAGGGGGCCCCACTAACTTTAAATCCACCACTGGCTGTCACGTCACCTGGGCTGGGGATACTGTGTCAGCTGATCCCCACCGTCTCCAACCTACCTGGGCAATACAGCAGACATGGCCCTGACCATTAGCTCCTCTCCACTCCCTAGCCCACCCACCCCTTGCTTCCCACCACTTAAGGCTTAGCCCTCTCACTTTTAAAAATGATTGCTTGCCCCTCCTTCCCCCCTCAGGCTTTTCTGGCAGCCCTGTTGCCAGGTATCCAGTTTTAGACTAGAAACTCCAGTAGAAAATGGGACCTGGGTGTCCGGTTAGCAGTGCTGATGGGAAACCAAAAGTCCGGTTATAGGAGTAACCACATTAGCCTCCGCTCCTCCCACTCCGAACACCCACCCCAGAGGGCTGAAAGAGAACCTGTCCTGCTGCTGTTGGATGTCACGGAGTGTGGGGGAGTCAGGGTCCTGCACCCCGACCTTCCTGCGATTCACTGGGACTCTCAGCCAGCCAGTAAAACAGAAGGTTTATTAGACAACAGGAACACAGTCAAAGCAGAACTTGCAGGTATGGAAAACAGGACCCCTCAGTCAGGTCCGTCTTGTGGAGAAGGGAGCCTAGACACAGTGCTGGGCCTCCCTCCGTTTCCCCAGCCAGCTCCAAAGTGCAACCCCCTCCAGCCCCTCCTCTGTCCTTTGTCTCTTTCCTGGGCCAGGAGGCCACCTGATCTCTTTGTTCTCCAACACCTTCAGTTGGCACCTTGCAGGGGAGGGGCCCAGGCCATCAGTTGCCAGGAGACAGGGTGTCGGCCATTCTCTGTGCAGACAGCATCACACCTGCCCTCTAGGGATCTGCAACAATCACACACCCCTTTCCCACCACATAGATAATTAAGAACTGCATTGGGGAAACTGAGGCACCCACACAGTATTCAGAGAAAACATTAAGAACATTCCCACTTTGTCACAGTGGAGGAGGGGCAGCTCAGTGCAGAGAGAGACGAAGAGAATGGGCTAGAACCAGGGAGAAGGTAGGTACCCACTCTATGTGGGCAGGGGCGGGATCCTGTTTACCCCCTCCCCAGCCCTGCTGCACTTGCAGTTTACTCCTGGCCCCTCCCTTGCTCCAGGGGCCAACCCTAGCTCTTGCCCTACTGTGCTTTTGCCCTCAGCCCCTTTTACAATCATTCCCTGGGGGGCCCATAAATATGTTTGGAGCCGGACCCACAAAAAGTTAATCCGGCCCTGGTCTGCGATGCTGTGTGACTCGGCAACTCCCAGCTAAGGGCTCGCTGATGTGAAAGTGCAAAGTGTGAGCTCAGCGGCCCTGGGCCAGCGTTCACTCAGAGTCCGTGAACAGCTCTGCCTGGGACTAAACAGACACTGGGCCAAGGGCTGTGCCAGGAGTTCTGACCCCCTTCCAGCCCAGCAGTTGCCCCCCAGAACCACAGAGGCCTGACCTGTCGAGGTTGTAGGGCTGGAAATCAGGATGTCTTATGCAAATAATGCAGCACCTTGATTTGAATATTTTATGAATATGCACCATCTCATGTACATAACAGAATTCTATCCCTTTCCTGCTCTGACTCCCCTGGGCCCCATCCACCCTCCCTGTCTGGCCACTGTTTCCCCCTCCCTTGGGTTGTGCCTCTCCACAGCAGAACCCTCCTGAAATCAAGAGCCTTCCCTGGCCCTTAGAGGGGCAGAACAGGCCTACCCGTGCCCCTCTCCCTGGAGAGCCAGCAGGGCTTGAACCCTGAGCCTTCAGCACTGACCTCTATCACCTGGGCTGGGGAACAGCTCTAGCCACTGGGAGCAACAGGTTACTGGTCTCTGGGTCAATCAGAGAAGGGAGAGATGCTTGCATTGATGCTGCCCGTGTTGTAGTTGTCAAGGTTAGATCAAGGGCTGCTCCTTCGCCTGCTACAGCAGAGTGACATACTCTAGCACTGCCAGGCCAGCGGTAACATCCTCTGCCTTAAAATGACACCACTGGCTGTTGGGACAGTGCCAAATTATTATGAACTGTTGTGATTGATATGAATGAATGTGGTGAACCTGAGTTTGGTACGTCTGAACTGGTTAGAGGAATCTGGGAGCAGGTTCTCTTAGCATCAGACAGTTGGTGTGGAAATGCACTGAGAATGCTGAAATTGCACTGGACTGGTTAATTGAGACTGTCTGTGTGTGTTTCAACATGAGACTTTGGAACATGTCAGCCAATTGACCAGCTCACACAGGAAAGAAAATGCAAACACACACGCTCAGTGGGCTTGGTACAGGACCCTGCTGGCTGACTCCGCACTAGGAGCTCAAGTGAGTGATTGATGGGAGGGTAACCGGTACTGATCTTTGGTCTCTGTTTTGCAGTCCCTTCTAAAATATTACTTAGAAAAACTAGTAATGAAACGCCCACAGGACATATTTTTGGAACATATGACTCCTTTGAAAACAAAAGCTATAAATGCTAAGGGTATGTCTACACTACGAAATTAGGTCGAATTTATAGAAGCCGGTTTTATAGAAATCGGTTGTATACAGCCGATTGTGTGTGTCCCCACAGAAAATGCTCTAAGTGCATTAAGTCGGCGGTGCCAGTACCGAGGCTAGCGTCGACTTCCGGAGCGTTGCACTGTGGGTAGCTATCCCACAGTTCCCGCAGTCTCCGCCGCCCATTGGAATTCTGGATTGAGATCCCAATGCCTGAATGATGCAAAACAGTGTCGCAGGGGGTTCTGGGTACATGTCGTCAGGCCCCTCCCCCTCCGTCAGAGCAACGGCAGACAATCAATTCGCGCCTTTTTACCTGGGTTACCTGTGCAGACAACATACCACGGCAAGCATGGAGCCCGCTCAGCTCCGCTCAGCTCACCGTCACCATATGTCCTCTGGGTGCCGGCAGACATGGTACTGCATTGCTACACAGCAGCAGCTAATTGCCTTTTGGCAGTAGACGGTGCAGTATGACTGGTAGCTGTCATCGGCAATCTGGGTGCTAGCAGATGTGGGGCTGGCAGACGTGGGGCTGCATTGCACACAGCAGCAGCCCCTTGCCTTTTGGTAGAAGATGGTATATTACGACTGGTATCCGTTGTTGTTATACTGCAGTGGCTGTCAATCATGGGCACCTGGGCAGTCTCGATGATGATGGCTACCTGTCATAGTATGCTATTTTCTGCCAAGCGCCCAGTATTTTCTGCCAAGAAGATGCCGAGGGCTCTCAGTCATGCTGCACCATCATCTGCCAGCTTAAGATGTAAAAAATAGATTTGTTCTGTATTCATTTGCTTCCCCCTCCCTCCGTGAAATCAACGGCCTGCTAAACCCAGGGTTTTGAGTTCAATCTTGGGGGGGCCATTCTGTGTGACAATTGTTTGTGTTTCTCCCTGACGCACAGCCACCTTTGTTGATTTTAATTCCCTGTACCTGTACACCATGTCGTCACTCACCCCTCCCTCCCTCCCTCCGTCCATCAGATACTAGTTTCGCGCCTTTTTTCAGCCCAGACGCCATAGCACTGAGATCATGGAGCCCACTCAGATCACCGCGGCAATTATGAGCACTATGAACACCACGCGCATTGTCCTGGAGTATATGCAGAGCCAGGACATGCCAAAGCAAAACCAGGACCAGCCGAGGAGGCGATTGCAGCGCGGCGACGAGAGTGATGAGGAAATTGACATGGACAAGGCACAGGCCCCAGCAATGTGCAAATCATGGTGTTACTGGGGCAGGTTCATGCCATGGAACGCCGATTCTGGGCCCGGGAAACAAGCACAGACTGGTGGGACTGCATCGTGCTGCAGGTGTGGGACGATTCCCAGTGGCTGCGAAACTTTCGCATGCATAAGGGCACTTTCATGGAACTTTGTGACTTGCTTTTCCCTGCCCTGAAGCGCCAGAATACCAGGATGAGAGCAGCCCTCACAGTTGAGAAGTGAGTGGCGATAGCCCTGTGGAAGCTTGCAACGCCAGACAGCTACCGGTCAGTCGGGAATCAACTTGGAGTGGGCAAATCTACTGTGGGGGCTGCTGTGATCCAAGTTGCCAGGGCAATCAAAGACCTGGTGATATCAAGGGTAGTGACTCTGGGAAACGTGCAGGCCATAGTGGATGGCTTTGCTGCAATGGGATTCCCAAACTGTGGTGGGGCGATAGACGGAACCCATATCCCTATCTTGTCACCGGAGCACCAAGCCACCGAGTACATAAACCGCAAGGGGTACTTTTCAATGCTGCTGCAAGCCCTGGTGGATCACAAGGGACGTTTCACCAACATCAACGTGGGATGGCCGGGAAAGGTACATGATGCTTGCGTCTTCAGGCACTCTGGTCTGTTTCGAAAGCTGGAGGAAGGGACTTTCTTCCCGGACCAGAAAATAACCGTTGGGGATGTTGAAATGCCTATAGTTATCCTTGGGGACCCAGCCTACCCCTTAATGCCATGGCTCATGAAGCCGTACACAGGCAGCCTGGACAGGAGTCAGGACCTGTTCAACTACAGGCTGAGCAAGTGCCGAATGGTGGTGGAATGTGCATTTGGACGTTTAAAAGCGCGCTGGCGCAGCTTACTGACTCGCTCAGACCTCAGCGAAAAGAATATCCCCATTGTTATTGCTGCTTGCTGTGCGCTCCACAATATCTGTGAGAGTAAGGCGGAGACATTTATGGTGGAGTGGGAGGTTGAGGCACATCGCCTGGCCGCTGATTACGCGCAGCCAGACACCAGGGCGGTTAGAGGAGCACAGCAGGGCGCAGTGCGCATCAGAGAAGCTTTGAAAACGAGTTTTGTGACTGGCCAGGCTACGGTGTGAAACTTCTGTTTGTTTCTCCTTGATGAACCCTCCGCCCCACCCCCCCACCCGGTTCACTCTACTTCCCTGTAAACCAACCACCCCACCCTCCCCTCCCCCTTCGAGCACCACTTGCAGAGGCAATAAAGTCATTGTTACTTCACATTCATGCATTCTTTATTAATTCATCACACAACTAGGGGGATAATTGCCAAGGTAGCCCGGATGGGTGGGGGAGGAGGGAAGGAAAAGGACACACTGCAGTTTAAAACTTTAACTCTTATTGAAGGCCAGCCTTCTGATGCTCGGGCAATCATCTGGGGTGGAGTGACTGGGTGGCCGGCGGCCCTCCCACCGTGTTCTTGAGCGACTGGGTGAGGAGGCTATGGAACTTTGGGAGGAGGGCTGTTGGTTACACAGGGGCTGTAGCGGCGGTCTCTGCTCCTGCTGCCTTTCCTGCAGCTCAACCATATGCTGGAGCATATCAGTTTGATGCTCCAGCAGCCGGAGCATCAACTCTTGCCTTCTGTCTGCAAGCTGACGCCACCTATCATCTTCAGCCCGCAACTTGCTCTGTTCATCCCACGATTCAGCCCGCCACCTCTCCTCTCGTTCATACTGTGCTTTTCTGTAGTCTGACATTGACTGCCTCCACGCATTCTGCTGTGCTCTTTCAGCGTGGGAGGACATCTGGAGCTCCGTGAACATGTCATCCCGAGTCCGCCATTTTCTCCTTCTAATCTTCACTAGCCTCTGTGAAGGAGAAACATTTGCAGCTGGTGGAGGAGAAGGGAGAGGTGGTTTAAAAAGACACATTTTAGAGAACAATGGGTACACTCTTTGACGTTAAATTTTGCTGTTCACATTACACAGCACATGAGCTTTCGTTACAAGGTCGCATTTTTCCTCTTATATTGAGGGCCTGCCGGTTTGGTGTGAGAGATCACTCACGCAATGCCAGGCAACAGATTTCGGCTTGCAGGCAGCCATGGTAAGCCACAGTCTTTTGGCTTTTTTAACCTTCTTAACATGTGGGAATGGTTTCAAACAGTAGCGCCCTCATTTCCCATACCAAGCACCCATTGGGTTGGCCATTTAAAATGGGTTTGCAATGTAAAAGGGGGGGCTGCGGTTTCCGGGTTAACATGCAGCACAAACCCAACTAACCCCCCCCCCACACACACACCCAATTATCGGGAATGATCACTTCACCCCTCCCCCCCCACCGCGTGGCTAACAGCGGGGAACATTTCTGTTCAACCGAGCAGGAACGGGCACCTCTGAATGTCCCCTTAATAAAATCACCCCATTTCAACCAGGTGACCGTGAATGATATCACTCTCCTGAGGATAACAAAGAGCGATAAGGAATGGATGTTGTCTGAATGCCAGCAAACACCGGGACTATATGCTGCCATGCTTTGTTATGCAATGATTCCAGACTACGTGCTACTGGCCTGGCGTGGTAAAGTGTCCTACCATGGCGGATGGGATAAGGCAGCCCTCCCCAGAAACCTTTTGCAAAGGCTTTGGGAGTACATGAAGGAGAGCTTTCTGGAGATGTCCCTGGAGGATTTCCACTCCATCCCCATTCACGTTAACAGACTTTTCCAGTAGCTGTACTGGCCGTGATTGCCAGGGCAAATTAATCATTAATCATTAAACACGCTTGCTTTTAAACCATGTGTAATATTTACAAAGGTACACTCACCAGAGGTCCCTTCTGTGCCCTCAGGGTCTGGGAGCATGCCTTGGGTGAGTTCGGGGGTTACTGGCTCCAGGTCCAGGGTAATAAACATATCCTGGCTGTTGGGGAAACCGGTTTCTCTGCTTCCTTGCTGCTGTGAGCTATCTACATTATCTTCATCCTCATCTTCCTCGTACCCTGTGTGTTTCTCCAGTGATGGAGTCATAGCACACGGTTGGGGTAGTGGTGGCTGCACCCCCTAGCATGGCATGCAGCTCTGCGTAGAAGCGGCATGTTTGCGGCTCTGCCCCGGACCTTCCGTTTGCCTCTCTGGCTTTGTGGTAAACTTGCCTTAGCTCCTTAATTTTCACGCGGCACTGCTGTATGTCCCTGTTATGGCCTCTGTCCTTCATGGCCTTGGAGACCTTTTCTAATATTTTGCCATTTCGTTTACTGCTACGGAGTTCAGCTAGCACTGATTCATCTCCCCATATGGCGAGCAGGTCCCGTACCTCCCGTTCTGTCCATGCTGGAGCTCTTTTGTGATCCTGGGACTCCATCACGGTTACCTGTGCTGATGAGCTCTGCGTGGTCACCTGTGCTCTCCACGCTGGGCAAACAGGAAATGAAATTCAAATGTTTGCGGGGCTTTTCCTGTCTACCTGGTCAGTGCATCTGAGTTGAGAGTGCTGTCCAGAGCGGTCACAATGAAGCACTGTGGGATAGCTCCCTGAGGCCAATAACGTCGAATTCCGTCCACACTACCCCAAATCCGACCCTCAAAGGCCGATTTTAGTGCTAATCCCCTCGTCAGAGGTGGAGTAAAGAAACCGGTTTAAAGGGCCCCTTAAATCGAAAGAAAGGGCTTCGTCGTGTGAACGTGTCCAGGCTTAATTCGATTTAACACTGCTAAAATTGACCTAAACTCGTAGTGTAGACCAGGCCTAAGAATCAGTGTTAATTGGTTAGTTAGTTCCCCTATTAACATCTGAAGAAGTCTGTGATGCTGTAAGACAGAGGGTCTCAGGGTAGCCAAGATGCTGGTATGAGGGACTTTTGTAGGACTGTTGAACCAGAAGGCCTTGGGGTAACCAAGACCCTGCTTCGGGGGACATTTGACAGACCAAGTACTTGAGAGGAGAAGAGACGAGAAATTTTCAGCTAGGACACGGTCCCACACAGTTCAGCGGCTGCTGATGTATGCAGGTGTACAAAGTGCTGGAAATGTGGCCCAAGCTGCCTGATGCCAGCAGCCCGGTCATGTTGACAATGATGGCGCACACAGCTCACACTAGGGCCGCACATTGCTGACTGTGCAAGCAGATGGGTGAAGGGGCGGCTTCCCCTGGAGGTGTGATTCCTGTGTGGGACAGAAATTACGAGCAAAGCCGCCCCTTACTGGCCAGGCACTGGAGGGCGGATTGCTGGGCGAAAGCTCTCACACAATCATGCAGCCACTGACTCTCCCTGGCTGGGCAGTCCATGCTCTGCCCCAGTGCGGAGCTGGCCTGGTGGAATTGATAACAGTAAGTCAAAGAACAAAGAAGGAAATAAAGGGAATGGGTTTTGGAAAGCACAGTGTGGTGGTGCAGAGCTTATTCACCCTGACTGCCAGACCAGGGGGGTCTCATCAGCTCCAGCTCAGGAATATAAAAGGCTGAGTGTCCTTGAGGCAGGCCAGGTCTGGAGGCAGAGGTGTTTGGATCAGCCAGCTGAGGCGGGAACCCAGGCTGCACTGTATGTCGTCTGGCCCTGCCAGTCCATGAGTCGGACTAAGGCCAGGCCCATAGGCGCCGACTCCGTGGGTGCTCCGGGACTGGAGCACCCACTGGGAAAAATTAGTGGGTGCTTAGCACCCACTGGCAGCCAAGCTCTGCTCCCTGCACTGCCCCCCGCCTCACCTCACCTCCGTCTCTGCCTCCTCCCTTGAGCGCGCCGCGTCCCCGCTTCTCCCCCAGCTCCCAGTGTTTGCTGCCGTGAAACAGCGGTGTAACAAGCTCCAGGAGGGAGGGGGAGGAGCAGGAACGCGGCGTGCTCAGGGGAAGAGGCAGGGCCAGGGCGGGGATTTGGGGAAGGAGTCCAATGGGGGCAGGGAGGGAGCAGAGTTGGGGCGGGGACTTTGGGGAAGGGGATGGAAAGGGGGTGGGGCTGGAGGCAGAGGGGGGTCGAGCATCCACCGGCGCCAGCAGAAGTTGGCACCTATGTGCAGGCCCCAGGGAGGGGTGGACTGTGCACCATTGTGTGTTTGCAGAGATCAGGAGGACAGTCACAGTGGCCTTGCCAGGGTCGGGGTGCGGAGATGTTTCCTCCCCCAGGGCATGCTGGGAAGGGGACTTGGTTTGTGCTGTTGGGCCCAGTTGCCAGCCCAGCAGGCATGAGACTGGCCTCTTTCCATGGAGACCACAGCCTGCCTGTGCCTCCTGCAGGTGCTCTGCCATGGGTGCCAAGCCAGCACAGGGGCCTTGGCAGGGGCCCTGGGATTGGCAGGCTGCTGCACTCGCCCGGTGCTGCAGGGATGTACAGAGGTTTCCATCCACAGCTCTGCATTCATGAGGGACATGCCATTTCCCTACATTGCTGGGACAGCACGTAGATCATAGCCAGGCCTTAGAGCTGCAAGTGTGGCTGTCACAGGACTGGGGGAACCTGCCTGCAGCCAAGTGGCCATGAGAGGGTTACCAGGTTACCCAGAGTATTATGGGATGGAGCCAAGTTCCACCCCCACTTTTGGTGAAAGACGTAGTGAGTTCCCAGACTTGTGCAAAAGGCTGGTGGGACGGAGCCCCGAAGCTGGGTGAGGTGGAACCCTGGGTTTGAACCAGCTGGATTGTTCCAGGAAGGGGACATCTGCTTCCTGCTGGAAACATTGATTTCTTGTAGAAAACCCAGCGCCCCCAAACTGGAAACCTTTGGGTCTGAAATGGTGCAGTGATGCCTCCTGGGAGGTGGAGCTTGGGTAACTCATGGCTCCATTCACTTCTATGACATGGGCTCCCAAGCAGGACTCTGTCTCCCACAATGCACCACAGCTGAGCAACTTCACCACAGTGCACTATGGGAGCTGTAGTCCAACCAGGGAGCCCAATCCACAGAGGAGAATGGGAGCATGAGACATCGGAACTATAACTGAACACAAAGCTACCCTGGCCAAACGGGTGCAAAATGCTGCTGGAACAGAATGGGATTGTTCTGCAACACTTGGCCCTGGTGTAACTGACACCCCAAGAGCAGGGCAGCTTTGGGCTGGGCCGAGAGCCTTGCTGGCGAGCGTTCGAAGGAGCTGGGCTCTGGGCAGTGCACAGTGGGGGGTGGGTACAGGTCAGAGTCCCAGGGCTCCGGCCGGAGCGGGGTGGTGCCACGCCAGTGATGCCCAAGGGAGTGTCACTGTGCTGTAGCTGAGGTCCTGTGTGCCCGGGGTACGCCGGCTCTGCTCTGCTGGCACGGGTGCCTACGTCAGGGAGCGGGTCCCCGCTGTGCTGGCACTACACATGCACACAGTGCAGAGACAGCTTGTGATGTGGGTGTTAGCGCAGCCAGCCCGAGGGGCGAGCGACATGGCTCGGAGCAGGGCACTCAGCAGAGCTCGCAGTGTAGCAGGCACCCAGCCTGCAGGGAGGGCTCATAGCTTGTGCTCTGTGATTCCTTGCTGCCTCCAGCAGAGCCCCCAGCCCAGTGCCAGAGCTGCCCGCTGCTTGGTGGGATAATTATCTCCCATGCCCTGAGCACGGCTGCTCTTAGCATCGAGCACTTTAGCCAGTTGTGGCGTTGGGCTGCTCATGGGGTGGTGAGAGGAGCAGGAAGCAGCAATCCCCACTCACACCAAGGTGATGAGCCCATTCACACTCCCCGTGGCTGGGCTGGGCGGGCGTCGACCAACGGTCCATCTAGCCCAGGATCCTGCCTTTCAACAGCATCTTCACTGCTGGCGGGGGGGTGGGGGGAGCTTCTGCTTTGGAGCGACTTGCTGGAGTGCAGTGTCCAGACAGAGATGCCCGCTGGCATCAGACCTACCCACGCCTCCCCAGTGAGTGCGTGAAGCTGTCCTTCTCCTGCCTCTCCAGGGCCGGAGACTCACCTCCACCAGCTGGAGAAGGGCACAGCTTGAATGAGCCGGCTGGTTGTCCCCTCCCGCGACTGCTCTCCCAGAATCACCATGGGCTGGGCTGGGGCAGAGCGACTGGCAGGCTCTGGGCACCACGCCAGCTTCAGAACTGGGTGGACAGAGGGGTGGTCTAGGCAGGCACAAGTAGCTGTGGTTCCCCCAGAGTTGATGAGTCACATGTGGGTGATAGTCATGTGTGGGCTGTGAGCAGCAAGATCAGGCACCATGTACCAACTTTGCCCTCAGTGGGGCAGACGGTCATGGGCACAGCGAGAGGGTGGGACCCAGGAGAGGCGGTGCTGGGCCTGGCAGAGGCTGGAGTAGCTCATTACTCACAACGCCCGGCACTGGCGTGGGGGGAACAGCTGGCCAAGCAAAGGTGAAAGCTCCTGGCAGGCTAGTAGTGCGTGAAATGCCATGTCAGGGTCCCCGGCCTGGGGATGAGGGGTTCAGGGTGAGCTGTGAGCTGCTCTCCCCAGTGCTGAACTGCTGGGAGAAGGGCAGGGTGTGGGGAGGAAGCTAAAGAGTCTCCCCCCAACTCTGGGGGCTCCCCCTCTGTGATGCTCTGTAACTTGGGGAACACCTACCACCTCCATGTTCATCCTTGTAAAATGATTGTGTGGTAACCAATGCAAAGTTTGTCATATCGGTGTCTTCAGAAGGCTCATGATGCACTGAGCATTGTTGTTATAGTAATGTTGTAGGTTATAATTTCATGTATGTAGTTATGAGGCAGAAAATGTATCCTCATGGCTTAAAATAAGCCCAGGAAAAAAACTCCCCAAGAGCTGAGGAGCAGTTCACACCTCATCAGGGCATGTATGGGACAAACCCAGCCCAGCCTCAAAGGAACAAAGGACGCTGGCCTAGACAGCAACAAAGGATCTGTTGGACTCTTGAGGGAGTCACCCCCTTTCCTTTGGTCAGTTTGGGACTACGATGAGGTAATGCTCACCTGACCCTGAAGGGGGAACCAAGAAAGAGGGAAGAAAGAACATGATAAAAGGGAGAGATGTTTGTCATGCTCTCTCTCTTCCACCTCCATCTACAGACACCACCACCAAGCGACTGAAGCGCTGATCAAAGGGGAGAGCTTGGCTGAAGGGCAACCAGCCAGCCTGTGGTGAGAAGCGTCTAAGTTTGTAAGGGTATTGAAAGTGTTAAGATCAGCTTAGAATGCGTTTTGCTTTTATTTCATTTGACCAAATCTGACTTCTTGTTCTTAGACTTATAATCACTTAAAATTTATTTTTGTAGTTAATAAATCTGTTTGTTTATTCTACCTGACGCAGTGCATCTGGTTTGAAGAGTGTCAGAGACTCCCCTGGGGATAACACGCCTGGTACATATCAATTTCTTTGTTAAATTGATGAACTCATATAAGCTTGCAGCGTCCAGCGGGTATAACTGGACACTGCAAGACGGAGGTTCCTAGGGCTGTGTCTGGGACCGGAGCTATTGGCTAGTGTCATTCGGTTGCACAATCCAAGGAGCAGCTTCCATGCCAGAGGCTGTGCATGACTAGCCCAGGAGGGGGGTTCTCACAGCAGAGCAGGGTAAGGCTGGCTCCCAGAGTCGAGGACTGGAGTGACCTAGCAGATCACCGGGCTTGATAACACCAGAGAGGAATGTCACACCCTCCAGGCTGGCAACGACTGTTTCTGACCTGGGGGTCTGTAGCCCCCAGCACGCCAAGATCCTGGGGGGCAGGCAGAGCCCCCTCAAGGTAAGGGACAGGAAGGGGCTGTGCCAATTCCCATGCAGCACCGGGGCTGGTGTGGCCATGCCAAGGCAGCAGGTGTCCTGGAGAGGGACTGCCTAGTGATCAGTGGGGACATGCCCCCAAGCCAGGCCAGCACCTCCAGGGCTGCTAAACAAGCTGGTCTCACCCCATTCCCCTGGCACATACAGCGCTGGAGCCAGCTGCCGGCGCATGCTCAGAAGAAACCCTCCACCAGCTATTAAATATCCCCACCCACTCATTGCTGATGGGGGGCAATGGGACCCCCTGGGGCTTCTGTCCAGGATGCTATGGGGAAGCCAGATGGAGCTGTTGGCCTGAAAAGCAGGTGCCAGGGGGCTCAGGAATAAAATAACCCAATGGTGGGTGCTCGCCCCCTGTCCCCGGGGAGGCACCAGT
Organism: Chrysemys picta bellii; assembly: GCF_011386835.1. Taxonomy (NCBI): domain Eukaryota; kingdom Metazoa; phylum Chordata; order Testudines; family Emydidae; genus Chrysemys; species Chrysemys picta. Next base: position 21,954,630 of record NC_088811.1, read on the forward strand.
CAGGAGGGGCCGACAGCCCCAGCCCCCCTCCTTGCCTTGCTTGGCCCTGCCCCAGCCTGACGAGCCCTTTGGAGCAGCTGTATTAGCTCCGGCTCCCCGAGATGGGCTGGTGGGGGGCAGGGGGCTCCGACTCCCCATCCTCCATCTTCTCCGTCCTGGATACCTGGCTCCAAAGAGCTTCCAGCCATTCTGGAGGCGGCCCCGGGAGCCCTAAAGCCAGGGCAGCTCCAGAGGCTCAGTTTGGAACAAAGCGGGGGTGGGGGTGGGGTGGGCCCTCAGGAGAGACCCCGGCGGGGGGGGGGGGGGGGTCTGTCTCCAGCTGGCTGCAATTAGGCAGCTCCTTTGCTGATTGGGGTCGTTCTCTGATTGCGGGACGGGGCAGCTGGTGCCCATTGTCTGCCCAGGTGCCTGGGAGCGATGAAAGGAGCTGCGCACAATAGCAGCTCCCGGAGGATGTGGGGGCTGGGATCGGGATGAGGACTGGGGCGGGATGCAGATGAGTCGCTGCTTGTGTTCTTGCTCTAAACACACAGTTAGGGTTTAAGGGGCCTCCCCAAATCAAGACCCCAGTTCCTGATGCCAGACCAGGCCTTGGAAAGGGGGCTGTTAGTCTAGGGGGAACCTGGGGAGGGCAGGGCTGTGTGTGGGCAGCCCAGGGCCGGGAGCAGGGGCTGCGGGTCGGATCGAGGGGCGCCGGGGAGCTGTGCGGGGAGCCCGGGGCCGGGAGCAGGGGCTGCGGGTCGGATCGAGGGGCGCCGGGGAGCTGTGCGGGGAGCCCGGGGCCCGGAGCAGGGGCTGCGGGTCGGATCGAGGGGCGCCGGGGAGCTGTGCGGGGAGCCCGGGGCCCGGAGCAGGGGCTGCGGGTCGGATCGAGGGGCGCCGGGGAGCTGTGCGGGGAGCCCGGGGCCGGGAGCAGGGGCTGCGGGTCGGATCGAGGGGCGCCGGGGAGCTGTGCGGGGAGCCCGGGGCCGGGAGCAGGGGCTGCGGGGCGGATCGAGGGGCGCCGGGGAGCTGTGCGGGGAGCCCGGGGCCGGGAGCAGGGGCTGCGGGGCGGATCGAGGGGCGCCGGGGAGCTGTGCGGGGAGCCCGGGGCCGGGAGCAGGGGCTGCGGGGCGGATCGAGGGGCGCCGGGGAGCTGTGCGGGGAGCCCGGGGCCGGGAGCAGGGGCTGCGGGGCGGATCGAGGGGCGCCGGGGAGCTGTGCGGGGAGCCCGGGGCCGGCAGCAGGGGCTGCGGGGCGGATCGAGGGGCGCCGGGGAGCTGTGCGGGGAGCCCGGGGCCGGGAGCAGGGGCTGCGGGTCGGATCGAGGGGCGCCGGGGAGCTGTGCGGGGAGCCCGGGGCCGGGAGCAGGGGCTGCGGGTCGGATCGAGGGGCGCCGGGGAGCTGTGCGGGGAGCCCGGGGCCGGGAGCAGGGGCTGCGGGTCGGATCGAGGGGCACCGGGGAGCTGTGCGGGGAGCCCGGGGCCGGGAGCAGGGGCTGCGGGTCGGATCGAGGGGCACCGGGGAGCTGTGCGGGGAGCCCGGGGCCGGGAGCAGGGGCTGCGGGTCGGATCGAGGGGCACCGGGGAGCTGTGCGGGGAGCCCGGGGCCGGGAGCAGGGGCTGCGGGTCGGATCGAGGGGCACCGGCAGAGCCCTGAGGGGGACTCAGGCCTGAGGCAGATGAACCACCTGAGGAATTACCATAGAGGAAAATGCTGTTCTTGTGCAGGCAGCTGGAGTCGATGACCCAGCCCTGCATCAGCCTGGCAGCAGCATCTGGACCCCGTCCCTCCGTGACTTGCTGGCTGCTGGCCCTGGCTGATTTGGTTCCTGACACCCTCCCCTGCCCCAGCTGGGCAGCGTCCAGTTTCAGCTGCTTCTCCACCGCCTGTCGTCCTGCTCCCTGACCCACTGTCACAGGGGTCACTCACCGCTGGGGCGCCTCATTGTGGCCACGTCTGGGGATTAGCTCCTTTCAGTTCTGATGACTCCTCCCATCGTCCCCCCCCCCCCCGACAATTGCTCACACTGCGTCCCCCCCGGCTCTCTAGGGCTTGTGGTGCTGCCTCTCTGTGACTCAGCCCTTCACCCAGGTCATTGTACTGTCCTGCCCTTCAGGGGTACTAAAGTCCCACTGGATCTGTGGTCCGCATGCCATTCCAGACGGTCTTCTGGCCCAAGGCCAGGTCCTGTGCCACCTTCTCAGTGGCTGGTAGGGGAACCTGGGTCCGCCCACTACTCCGGGTTCCAGCCCAGAGACTCTTTGCACAGCAACTACAGTCTGCTGGCTCCCAGACCCTGTCGCTATCCCTAGCCTCCTTGCCTTTTCCCCTCTCCATCTTCTAGCCCCACTTCTGGGTTTAGGGGTCCGAACTCCCTCCCCCCAGGGAGTGACTGCCGACAACTTCCCTTGCAGCTCCCATCTTCTTCTTTATTTCTGGGTCACTTCATGGCGCAGCAGCCTCAGCACGCAAGACCACGACCGCCACCCACCACAGCTTTCACATACGCAAACATCTGTATCCTCTTACTCAGCCCTGCATCCCTAAACAAGCCCAGGAATGCTTTTGTACTGCTACCCCACTTCCCCAGTCCTCAGACAATGCTCTGTCGCCTTCAGGCATCTCAGTGCTTCATAAAGAATCTTTCTTTCTGTCTCATTCTCTCTGCATTGCCCCAGCAGATGCTCAGCTTTCTTGGCCTTTGCATGTATCACACAACCCCTCTTTGTGCTTGTTTAGTCATGTGAATTCCCATTCCAGTCCCTGTGACCTGGTAGCCCTGTAAATATAATGACTCCCCCTTTTCTAACAATAGTATTCAGCACGCCATTAGCCTCGCATTGAGGGTATCGTTCATTTCTCTTGGGCCCATGGTTCTTGCTATTCCTCCTTAAGTTCTCTCTTAACCAAACTTCTGGAGTCCTGTTTACTCAGACGGGTGTCTAGACCAACCTCCTCCTTTGGAAGGCATTTTTTGCTGTTTTATCTGCCATTTCATTGCCCGATATCCTAACGTGTGCTGGGATCCACACTAGGACTGTATGGACACCTAGTGGTCTTAGCTCCGTAGCTGAGACCAATATTCCATTGACAAAGTCAATCCTGCATTCCGAGGCTCCCTTTCTGCTCTGCAGTGTATGCAATAAAGCATCAGATAAGACAGCAGTCAGTGCCAATCGTTTGCCCATCAATTTGGCCATCATAATGACCACACAATTAGCTAGTCTCCAAATTCAGGGCTACAAAAGGCTGTTCCCTCTCTACCCGTGTTGCCATCTCTAGAGCTTTCAATGAAGACTTGGCAACGCTGACCCCATTGCCACGTACAAACTCCGAAAATGTAGTCATCACATTTGATGGTCCTGCTCTTCCCTTTGTTTGATCTCACAATTCCAAATCCACAGCTGGAGAGGCAGTCGTTGAGCTATGGCTTGATTTCCCAGGACTAAAGATTTCACTTTCTTCCAGTTCTTCCTTTTCACCCAAGTCTTTTACCATCTTTTGACCCTGTTAGCACGTGGGTGTTTCTAGTGCCCAGATACTTCTTGTCTGCTTAATTCCCAACAGTCTTTGTATACACTTCTACCCCGATATAACACGACCCAATATAACACGAATTCGGATATAATACGGTAAAGCAGCGCTCCGGGGGGGGGGGGGGGAGGGGGGGGGGCTGCGCACTCCGGCAGATCAAAGCGAGTTCGATATAATGTGGTAAGATTTTTTGGCTCCCGAGGACAGCGTTCTAGCGGGGTAGAGGTGTATTTGTTTAGTGCTCGTACTGTTCCATTAACCTTCGCCCAGATGGTTACCGCTACGTTTCACCCTTAACAGTCCAGGCTTTTCTCCGGCTGCTACCTCCAGCACACACGATGGAATCGGATACTCGCACCACATGTGAGTCGAGAGCTTGGGCTGGGCTTGGGTCTCATTTTGTAAGTGTTGATCTAGAAGCTGAATGAAAGGCTTGGCATCCCTAATCTACAGCTGGTCTTATTAGTGCTCTCCACAGCATGTTCTCACCTGCACCCAGCTGTTCCCAGCAACACCTTAAAGCAGATTCATCCCATCTTTGCACTGTCTTGATATTCTCCATACATAACTCCGAGGAATGTACCTCGGTGAACTGCCTATGCTCTTCCTGCACAGGGAGAGGTTCCATTCTGCCCCAAGCCTCCTTTTGGTGAATAGCATTTTCTTTGTTTTAGCAAGTGAGAACTGAAATCCCCAAATATCTCCCCATTCTGATATCCCCTGAACCAGGAGTGGTGCCAGGGGTTTTGCCGCCCTAGGCGGCAGCGCTCCTCCTCTGAGCATTCAGGAGGCCTGGGGTCTTCGGCGGCGGGGGTCCTTCCGCTCTGCGTCTTTGGGGCACTTCGGCGGCGGGTTCTGGAACGAGTGAAGGACCCGCCGCCGAATTTCCGCTGAAGATCCGGAGCGGAAGGACCCCCTGCCGCCGAATTTCCACCGAGGGCGGCATAATGCTGCCCCCCAAATCCTGCTGCCCTAGGCGACTGCCTAGGGTCGCCTAGTGGAAGCGCCAGCCCTGCCTTGAGCATCTCATTGCTTCTCTCCAAGGCTATCTTATCTCTTCTGTGGTATACCATAGAGCACAGCCTCCGCCAATAGGGTACTACCGGTTCCTGCCTGTGTGCTGTCAGGCGGATAGCTAATCATACTGTTAGAAGGCTGGGCCGATAACACTCCCCGGGGCAATGCCATTAGTAAGTAAGTGTATAAATATTCAACAAAGCTACTCCCATCCTCACTTCTAGGTGCTGGAACGATGGGTGTGTGGGGGCTGCCGCACCCCCTGGCTTGAAGTGGTTTCCATCATATCCAGGGTTTACAGTTTGGTTCAATGGCTCTCAGCACCCCACTATACACCTTGTTCCAGCACACCAGCCCTCACTTGCTTGGTTCTGTCACTTCAGATGTCTCTTATCCACCAGAACATTCTTCCTCTTATTCCAGTTGCAGCTAGTTTATAGAGCAAGCCTTCCCTCCATAGCATGTCAGATGCTTTTTCAGGGTCCAAAAAGACAGCTGTCAGAAACTCGGTTCCTCCTGTTTTTGTATTTCTGTTTCTAATCTTGTAATGTGATCAGCTCTGCATCACCCTTTCCTGACCCCACTCTATACACAGCTGATAATTTCATTTTTTCCCAAGTCTGGTACTAATCTCTCATTTCGCATTCTTTCCACACATGATTTGAGGGCTATAGATCAGTATGCATCGAGTCTTGTGCTAGGTTTTCCTGTCAGTAAAACCACTGCTTGCTTCCATTCTGCCCGTAGTATTCCTTCCCCCATATATTATATAATTTCAATAAAATTCTTAAACTTCTTCCTGGCAGGTACTTAAGCATTGCATTGCACATGCTATCTTTACCTGGGGCTGTGTTTTTACTCTTGTCTGTAGCTTTTCTGCGTTCCTGTATGCTGACATTAATTCTGTGTCATCTTTATATTCTACCCAGCCATGTAAGAGACCACCATTTTCTTCAGCAAACATTCCTTTTTGTTCACAAAACTTTTAACTTTGATTTGTATCATTACTAACTTTTTGGAACTTTTTTGCTAAAATGTCCACTTTTCCTAGGTTACAACTTTCACCTTTACCATTTACCATAAGCCCAGGTATAAATTTCACTCATTCATTCTTTTGTTTATATAGCTTTGAAACCTTGAGATCTTTGTCATTCCTGACAATGCTTTTTCCAGCTCTCCCTCTTTGCCTTTTTCATAATTCTTTGTGCCACTGCTTTATCTCTGTTGTAGTTCATAAAGTCCTTGCTATTCATTGTACTTTTTGTTGGTTTGTATGTACGTATGCCTTCCTGCTTTCCAGTCTTCATTCCACCAGGGAACTGGATTTCTGAGTTTGTGGCATTCGATGTCTTACAGATAGCTAGGCTGGCTGCTGCTACAACTCCCTGTATTATATTATCATGAAATGCCTCTGGATTATCACTTATACAACTGGTACTTACTCAGCACACTTACTCTTAAAGAGTCCCCAGTTTGCTTTTCTAAGGCTCCTGGTAGGAATTCCTTCAGTGTTTTCAACATTACCTTGGCCGTTGTTACACCAATAAAATCTAGCAGGATCTTATTAAAGGGGACAAGATAAAGATGCCACATTTATTATGATAACAATTTGATTTATGACCAATAACTAATATTTTAATTCTTATACACACACATTATACCTAATACCTATACACACACACACACACACACACACACACACACATCCATCAGATGTTCTGCAGCTGCTGCATAGTTACCAGTCCTGCTTGAGTCTGTGGCTTGAGTTTGCAGCTTGGGTTCGTAGCTTGTGGCGGCTAACTGGCCAGGAAAGCCGGGCACAAGGACGAGCTGGGTCTCTGTTGGGCATGCACCGATACCCTTCCATGTTGGCAGCAGAATGTTACCCTCCTCCAAAGTTTTCCATCTCACCCATCCTTTTTGTAGGCTTTAGTTTGAATCCAGAGTTTATAGGTCTTGCTGTGTCACGCTGCCTTCAGGTTTGGTGATTGATCACCCGTCAATTGCAGACATGACTTTCAGACTCGGACCGGTCTTTGATTTTCCTTCTATTGTACCTTTTCTTTTTAGGGTGGATTCTTCTTACTTTGTTAGGGCTCTTGTCTGCATTTTCAGCCGTTGGTGTTTGAACTTTATTTAATCAGGACAGGCTGGGGCTGGAGGGTGATTCCATCATCCATACATACCTCATTCACACATCTAAACTAAACTAATAAGATTACAGCAGGGTTTGCAAAAATGAAGGTTGCAGCAAGCCCTTACAAAATGGAGTAAGCGTTTTTAAAATGGGGTTTGAATTACAATATGGCAAACAGTGAATAGAAGTTACAGTATAGACAAGTATAATGGATGGCAAACAGTGAACAGAAGTTATGCTGTAGGCAAGTGTAATAAATGGTGAACAGAAGGTACAATACTGAAACAGTGCAAGTCTTAGTGATTTAAGCAGGAATTGGATTGATAGTGAAACTTAGGGTACGTCTACACTTACCGGAGGGTCCGGCGGCAGGCAATCGATGTTCTGGGATCGATTTATCGTGTCTGGTTTAGACGTGATAAATCGATCCTGGATTGATCCCGGAAGTGCTCGCCGTCGACGCCGGTACTCCAGCTCGGCGAGAGGAGTACGCGGCATCGACGGGGGAGCCTCTCTGCCGCGTCTGGACCCGCGGTAAGTTCGGATTAAGGTATTTCGAATTCAGCTACGTTATTAACGTAGCTGAATTTGCGTACCTTAGTCCAAAGTGGGGGGTTAGTGGGGACCAGGCCTTACAAAGGCAGCTGACTGAACAGCTATGGCTCTTAACAAGCATCTTAACTGTTACTTAGCCAGTTATTGGGGTAACTATTGGGGTATTGTTTCATTCATAAAACTTTACTTATGAAGTTAATAAAGTGAACAATTAAAAACAATTTCATTCATCAGTTCTACACCGTGATATGCAATTAGCCCAGGGAAGTGATCACTTCCCATTCTATCTTCTTTATAGATTTCCAAGGTGCATTTACTTGCTACACTCATTGTTGCAATTCCCAGATCTAAATATGCAAAGGTTCCAGCCTCCAAATTAACCATAGCAGGTGCTCTAGGATTGAACCATTTTAATCAGCTTCCCCATAATTCATTATGGCTATTATGGTCTCGACTAATAATATACCGGCCTTTGACAGCCTTAACTAGCTCTTCCACTTCAAGATTGTCTAGTTTTTTATATCAATTGTAAACAGTAAAGATTCATAGAAAGGTGCTATTATTTTGCAGAGGAATCTCAACAGGTTTGTACTTAAAATGTAAGTTCTGTTCATCTACATCTATAGATCACTCCTCTTGTTATTTCTCTGTCACATCCGATTACATCAGATCCTGGAAAACTAAACAATGTTTCCTGTATGTATATCACATCAGGTTTGTTGTCCATTTCAAAACCAGCTTTCTTTAATTCCTAACCACGTGTTATTACACTACGTGTGTTCCAGCAAAAAGCCATTAGAACCATGTTGTTTAAACTACATTGTCTTCATTTAAACTTGCAGGATGCAGTCTTTCGAGAGATTGCCTACATGCAAATACTTTTCTGCCACTTTTGTTATGTTTATTCTTTCAATCTTCTTCCCTGTCTGTAAAGTGCAATTAATCACTTCTGTCATAAATGCTACAAATTCCTCTGTGCCTACAAGCAGCACCTCTCCATTTATTCCCCTGATATTCGCTCTCCTGCCCTGAACTGCGGATTGTTGTACCAGCAGCTTTTCCCCCTCACAGGCATTTTCCGCCTTCTCCACACTTGGCTGTGAATGTCTTTTGGTAGCTTCTGCATAAGATACATTATGGGTCATTTTAATTTTCTGTTTCTCTCTGGTTTGACAGACCCTTTGTCTGCTGCACTGCGCGTATCCCACAATTGCTGCATTTTCGTTCTGTTCCTTCCTTGCAAACAGTTCTCAGACTAGTGTTCTCCACATTCCCCATCTCGTCTTCCCCTCCCAGACAGCTGCCACATGCCCAAACCTGGGACACTTACAACATCTCAATGGGGGTCAGGATAGATGGTTTAACTCAGAAGAGTTGACACCTTCTATTAACCCTTTTGGTACCGTTGTACCTTTAAATGTTACTCGGGTGGCTGTGGATGGTTTTTGTTCTCCCCTCTCCTGCTAATCAGCCACTTAACAAACAGCACTTGGTCTTCACCTGGATCCCTTTTAATTTCAGCCTCTGTCATGTCTAGTGGAACCCCTGATATTACCCCTCTTGCTTCTGCCATGAAAAGGTAATTGGCAAATTACTTTTATTTTCCCCAAAACTGTCGTTTAAAGAACTTTGTCAGCCTGTTCTTATGTCTCCTTTTAGTAATAAATCTCCACTTGCATTCTGAGTATATCCCCCTTGTGACAGATTGGATCACAGAAACCCCCTTGGGGCTGCCAACTGATGTGCCAAGACTTCTTCTGCCCCTGCTTTCCCTGCCAGCTTGGGACTCCAGCACCCTGTCTTGTTGAGCCAGACATGCCAGTCTGCTCCAACACAGACCCAGGGTCTGAACCATGCCCCCAAAACTGTAGACTTAACTGAAAACAACTTAAGAAGTGTTCCTGTCTTTAACACTCAGATGCTCAACTCCCAATGGGATCCAAACCCCAAATAAATCCGTTTTACCCTGTATAAGCTTTATAAATTATTCGCCCTCTATAACACTGATAGAGATGCACAGCTATTCCCCCCCCCCCAGGTATTAATACATACTCTGGGTTAATTAATAAGTAAAACGTGATTTTATTCAATACAGAAAGTAAGATTTAAGTGGTTCCAAGTAATAGCAGACAGAACAAAGTGAATTACCAAGCAAAATCACACAAGTCTAAGCCTAATACAGTAATAAAACTGAATACAGATAAAATCTCACCCTCAGAGATGTTTCAATACGTTTCTTTCACAGATTGGACGCCGTCCTAGTCTGGCCACAATCCTTTCCCCTGGTACAGCCCTTGTTCCAGCTCAGGTGATAGCTAGGGGATTTCTCATGATGGCCGCCCCCTTTGTTCTGTTCCACCCACTTATATATCTTTTGCATAAGGTAGGAATCCTTTGTCCCTCTCTGGGTTCCCACCCCCTCCTTCTGAATGGAAAAGCACCAGGTTAAAGATGGATTCCAGTTCAGGTGAAATAAATTATTTCACGTCACTGTAAGACTTCATTACCCACTTGCAAGCACACATGTATACAGGAAGACTTACAAGTAAAACAGCCACCTACAGTCAATTGTCCTGGTTGATGGGAGCCATCAAGATTCCAAACCACCATTAATGGCCCACACTTTGCATAATTACAATAGGCCCTCAGAGTTCTATTTCATATTTCTAGTTTCTGATACAAGAGTGGTACATTTATACAAATAGGATGATCACACTCAGTAGATTATAAGCTGTGTAATGATACCTTACAAGAGACCTTTTGCATGAAGCATATTCCAGTTACATTATATTCACACTCATTAGCATATTTTTATAAAATCATATAGAGTGCAACGTCACACCCGCCTCCTGAACTTACTGCCAGAGACTTGGACACTGACCATAGCGGAGGCAGTATACTTGAAATTCATTTCTGGGCTCCCCTCTGGGGCAGACACTCCTGTGTCCCCCAAAAGGGAAAGAGACCCTGATCCAGCTGTAGGCTCACAGCTACCAGCTGTGACAGACCTTTCGCTGGACAGTAAAATTCCCCCCCTTTCACTCAGGTTGGGCTTGCTTCCAGCTACAGAGTCCCTGTTCCCACCACAGCAGTCACCAGGACCCCAACTTCCAGCTCCAGGATACACAAACCGAGAAGAGTTAGTAGGGGAAGCAAAAGTGGACGGGAACCTGGGAGGCAGTGACCATGAGATGGTCGAGTTCAGGATCCTGACACAAGGAAGAAAGGAGAGCAGCAGAATACGGACCCCTGGACTTCAGAAAAGCAGACTTTGATTCCCTCAGGGAACTGATGGGCAGGATCCCCTGGGAGAATAACATGAGGGGGAAAGGAGTCCAGGAGAGCTGGCTGTATTTTAAAGAATCCTTATTGAGGTTGCAGGAAAAAAACATCCCAATGTGTAGAAAGAATAGTAAATATGGCAGGCAACCAGCTTGGCTTAACAGTGAAATCCTTACTGACCTTAAACTCAAAAAAGAAGCTTACAAGAAGTGGAAGATTGGACAAATGACCAGGGAGGAGTATAAAAATATTGCTCAGGCATGCAGGAGTGAAATCAGGAAGGCCAAATCACACTTGGAGTTGCAGCTAGCAAGAGATGTTAAGAGTAACAAGAAGGGTTTCTTCAGGTATATTAGCAACAAGAAGAAAGTCAAGGAAAGTGTGGGCCCCTTACTGAATGAGGGAAGCAACCTAGTGACAGAGGATGTGGAAAAAGCTAATGTACTCAATGATTTTTTTGCCTCTGTCTTTACGAACAAGGTCAGCTCCCAGACTGCTGCACTGGGCAGCACAGTATGGGGAGAAGGTGACCAGCCCTCTATAGAGAAAGAAGTGGTTCGGGACTATTTGGAAAAACTGGATGAGCACAAGTCCATGGGGCCGGATGCACTGCATCCGAGGGTGCTAAAGGAGTTGGCGGATGTGATTGCAGAGCCATTGGCCATTATCTTTGAAAACTCATGGCGATAGGGGGAGGTCCCGGATGACTGGAAAAAGGCTAATGTAGTGCCCATGTTTATAAAAGGGAAGAAGGAGGATCCGGGGAACTACAGGCCAGTCAGCCTCACCTCAGTCCCTGGAAAAATCATGGAGCAAGTCCTCAAGGAATCAATTCTGAAGCACTTAGAGGAGAGGAAAGTGATCAGGAACAGTCAACATGGATTCACCAAGGGCAAGTCATGCCTGACTAACCTAATTGCCTTCTATGAGGAAATAACTGGGTCTGTGGATGAGGGGAAAGCAGTGGATGTGTTATTCCTTGACTTTAGCAAAGCTTTTGATACGGTCTCCCACAGTATTCTTGCTAGCAAGTTAAAGAAGTATGGGCTGGATGAATGGACTATAAGGTGGATAGAAAGCTGGCTAGATTGTCGGGCTCAACGGGTAGTGATCAACGGCTCCATGTCTAGTTGGCAGCCGGTTTCAAGTGGAGTGCCCCAGGGGTCGGTCCTGGTGCCGGTTTTGTTCAATATCTTCATTAATGATCTGGAGGATGGCGTGGATTGCACCCTCAGCAAGTTTGCAGATGACACTAAACTGGGAGGAGTGGTAGATACGCTGGAGGGTAGGGATAGGATACAGAGGGACCTAGACAAATTAGAGTATTGGGCCAAAAGAAACCTGATGAGGTTCAACAAGGACAAGTGCAGAGTCCTGCACTTAGGACGGAAGAATCCCATGCACTGTTACAGACTAGGGCTAGGAAGCAGTTCTGCAGAAAAGGACCTAGAGGTTACAGTGGACGAGAAGCTGGATATGAGTCAACAGTGTGCCCTTGTTGCCAAGAAGGCTAACGGCATTTTGGGCTGTATAAGTAGGGGCATTTCCAGCAGATCGTGGGACGTGATCATTCCCCTCTATTCGACATTGGTGAGGCCTCATCTGGAGTACTGTGCCCAGTTTTGGGCCCCACACTACAAGAAGGATGTGGAAAAATTGGAAAGAGTCCAGCGGAGGGCAACAAAAATGATTAGGGGGCTGGAGCACATGACTTATGAGGAGAGGCTGAGGGAACTGGGATTGTTTAGTCTGCAGAAGAGAAGAATGAGGGGGGATTTGATAGCTGCTTTCAACTACCTGAAAGGGGGTTCCAAAGAGGATGGATCTAGACTGTTCTCAGTGGTACCAAATGACAGAACAAGGAGTAATGGTCTCGAGTTGCAGTGGGGGAGGTCTAGGTTGGATATTAGGAAAAACTTTTTCACTAGGAGGGTGGTGAAGCACTGGAATGGGTTATCAAGGGAGGTGGTGGAATCTCCATCTTTAGAAGTTTCTAAGACCCGGCTTGACAAACCCCTGGCTGGGATGATGTAGTTGGGATTGGTCCTGCTTTGAGCAGGGGGTTGGACTAGATGACCTCCTTAGGTCCCTTCCAACCCTGATATTCTATGATTCTATGATACATGTCTCTGTGCACCTCTTCCACTCCATTACAGCCAGTTCGTGCTTCTGGGTGTCAATTTGCTTTGTCTTTTAAGTCCAGGGTTTGCTGGTGGGCAGCCTTTTCTTTTTCCAGGGTAGTCTTTTCCTGGGCAAATTGCACATCAATTTCCATTTGTTTTCCCTTGAGACTGCTCGATGAGCTGGGATACCACAGAGAAGCCCCTCCTGCCAGAACAGGCACCCCTCCACTCCTGTCTTGCTAAGTTAGACACTCCAGTCAGCTTCAGCTGGTCGGGCCACACCCATCTGCATTTCACTGAAACTGAGATGCACTAAGCTCAGGGGCTTCTTAGGTAACAGAGACTTTCCCAGGACACCAGTGTTCAGCCTTTCTGGGCAATTTGAAACTTGTGTAGTTCTAGATTTTTCTGATCGTCACTCTTACTTATTTTGCTTCCTTTTCTGTACCTATTGCCCTTACCCGAACCAGCAAACCAAACAGAAAATAACAAACCAGTAACCACTTTGTCTGTTCTCCAGCCACCACACTTAAAACTCACTTAAAATCACTACCGGTATCTCAAAGCAATCAGCTGTGCACAGATCCTGCCGACTACGCCACTGTGACGGGTTGGATCACAGAAACCCCCTTGGGGCTGCCAATTGATGTGCCAAGCGTACTTCTTAACCTGCTTTCAATTAAGACTACAACTGTTAGGGGACGTGGTTCAGACCTGGGTCTGGGTTTGCAGCAGGCTAGTGGGCCCGGCTCAAACCAGGCAGGGCACTGAAGTCCCAAGCTGGGAAAGCAGGGGCAGAAGTAGTCTTGGCACATCAGTTGGCAGCCCCATGGGGGTTTCTGCGATCCAACCCATCACACCACGCTTCACTGAACCCTGCCACTGGTTTCAAGGGAATAACAGCTTCAGCGAGAGATTGGATAATTACTGATCTTTTCCCTTACTCCCTTGCCAGTCCTGCCTGCTCCCTTGTCAGAGACAGATATTTCTCGTCTATGTTTCTTCTTCTTAATATGCAGCTGTTCCTCATCCACTGGAACTTGTCACCATAACTTCCAGCCGGTATTTCCAGCAGCCCGAGACACCCCGAGTTCCAGGCACAGCTCTCAGCCTCTCCCAGCGCCGGCCCCTCTGGTCTCAGCTTCATCCAGTGGTGAGCGGGAGCTGGTTCGCACCAGTTCGCAAGTACCGGTTGCTAAATTTAAAAGCCGGTGTAGAACTGGTTCCTAAAGGGGCGGGCGGGTGGGCAAACTGTCTGGCCCGCCTGAGCTCCCAGCTGGGGAGGCCAAGGCTCCCCCAGCCCCCCTCGCAGAGCCGCCGGAGCCCTGGGGGAATCAGCGGGCTCCAGCGGCTATTTAAAGGACCTGGGCGGCAGAGGCAGCTGGAGCCCCATCTACCCCAGGGCTCTGGGGACTATTTAAAGGGCCCCGGGCCTCCCTGCTTTTACCGCCCTGGTCCTTTAAATAGCCACTGGAGCCCTAGGGAAGCGGCGGGGCTCCAGCGGCTATTTAAAGGGCTAGGGCAGTCGAAGCAGCAGGAGCCCTGGACTTTTTAAATATCCCCCAGAGCCCTGCTGCCGCTACCCCAGGGCTCCAGCAGTGGGGCTCTGGTAGCAATTTAAAGGGCCTGGGGCTCCAGCCCCTGCTGGGAGGAGGGGTTGGATAAGAGGTAGGGAGCGGAGGTTATGGGGAGGTGGTCAGGGGACGGGGAACGGGGGGTTGGGGAGGCGTGGGAGTCTTGGGGGTCTGTTGGGGTGGTGGTGGATGGGGTTGGGGCAATCAGGGGACAGGGAGTGGGGCGCGTTGGGTAAGGGGTGGGGTCCTGGGGGGCAGTTAGGGTGGGGGGTCTTGGGAGGGGGTGGTCAGGGGACAAGGAGGGGGGGTTAATGGGTTGCGGGTTCTGAGGGGGGCAGTCGGGGGCAGGACGTGGGTTGGGGTCGGATGGGTGGGTGGCGGGGGGGGAGACAGGCACGTGGGGCTTGTACTCACCGCACGGTTCCCTACTGGGTCTTTGGCGGCACTTCGGCGGTGGGTCCTTCACTCGCTCCGGGTGAAGGACCTGCCGCCGAAAACCCAGAGTGAGTGAAGACCCCCCTGCCGCCGAAGTGCTGCTGAGGACCCGGTAGGGAACCGGTTCTTAGGATTTTGGGAGCTCATCATTGGCTTCATCCCTTTTTACAGGCTCAACCTGCTTCTTCCTTCATCTTCCACAGGGCTTCCTTGAGCCCTGGCTCTCCTCTAGGTTAATTGACTAACTGCCTTGTGATAGAACCACTGACAGCCCATCCCCCATCACCGGCCTAGGACCCTGCCTCCTGCATCAGCCTCCCCAAGCCTCTGTGCTCAATGGGGCATGCTGAGCGGCTTCCGGAACTATCCTGCTTCCTGCCTCCCCGAGCTGGCCGGCCTATTTCCCCTGGAGGGACCCAGTGCTTGGCCTTTCCCAACTCCTGTTTCTCCAAATACTTGGGGCGCTCAGGTCAGTTGTGTCTGCGAGGCCTTTTCTCAAGTTCCCCCGCTCACCCCAATGCCCTTTGGGGAAGGGTGGGGCCCATGTCCCCTCAACATCTCCCCCAACAGCCTCGCGGGAAAATGGGACACACTCAGCCATTCACCAAAGCTCCCCCCGCCCCGCGAGGCTGTTGCCAGTCGCTGGAACCCTACCGGCCCCCTGCTTTCTGGAATGCTGCCTCCCACACCACGTGGGGTTGGCATCTCCGCTCGCCCCCCTCCATCACGTTCCTCTACACCACACCACACTTTTTTGACAAAAGTGGGCATTTGTCCCATTTGCTCTTGCCAACTGATCAAGTTGGATGGCTGGGACAGGGCTTAAAAAGGGACTGTCCTGGTAGGGTGACCAGGTGTCCCGATTTTATAGGGACAGTCCCAATTTTTGGGTCTTTTTCTTATACAGGATCCTATTACTCCCCACCCCCATCCCGATTTTTCACACTTGCTGTCTGGTCATCCTATGCCCTGGCCTAAACGGAACGTATGGTCACCCTACCCATGCCGGATACCAAAAGCCACATGCCCTGGGCTGCTTGTATTAGTTAGGGGGCTCCTGCTCAGGGCATGGATGGGGGACCTCCAAGGGAAACCAAGCCCCTGCAGGATGGCGCTTGGTTTTCAGTAGGGGGCCCTCTCCCCACACAGTCATGGCTGACCCCCAGGCCCCGGAGGGTTCGTCAGATACAGGCCGGCCCCTTTCACTTTCTCCCGCCTGCCTTTGAAATGGCTGGTGCGAGGCTGAGTCATCCCAGGATGTTACTTTGCAACTTGTAGATGACTTCGAAGCACCTGCCCTGGTGGAGGGCTTGGGGGCCCTGGGCACCCCTACTCTGGAGTCCTCAGCAATGCAGATATTTCACCCCCCATGGCTCTGCTGCTGCCCCTTGATCCCAACCTACAGCCCCCCGTTGTCCCAGCGCTAGGCTCCCCCCAGCTCTGCTGCTGCCCCTCAATCCTGACCCGCAGCTTCCTGCTCTCCCAGTTCTGTTTACATGCTGCTTTTCAAGGGAACTCCTACAATTAGCCATTCCTTTCTTACCCCCTTGATGGAAGGCTAGACCCCTCTGAGCATTCCCGAGCACACTGTTGCTCTTCTCGATGCCCAGCCCCCACTGCCATCTCAATGCCCCGGCCCCGCCATCACTGCGGCACCCACAGCCAGCCTGCAGCTCCTTTCCCTGCCTCCAACAGGTGCCAGAGTGGAGCTCCCCTTTGGCCCAATGCTGACAGCTCCTTCCCTGCCCGGACCCCTTGTGGGGAGGGGGGTCGGAGCCCGCCGTGTGCAGGGCAGCCTAGCAGAGGCCAGAGCACAGAGAGGTCCAGCACACCAGCCATTGGGGGGTGGTGGTTTGAAAGCTTAGCATCTCTATCTCTGGCCCCAGCGGCCATCTCCCCCACTCCTGTGCCCCCAGGCGGTCCCGATGGCAGCACTGGCCCTGGTCTACCCCCTGGTCAGAGACTCAGCGTAGGTGACATGATTTGCCCAAGGTCACGCAGAGCAGGGACCTGAGACGGGCCAGGGCCTTTATCTTTCCAACCTGGAGCCTCCCCAGCCTGCCTGATGCTCAGTGCCCTCTCCCTGTTGATGGCAGTGGGTGTTGAGCACCTCATAGGATCAGGGCCCTTCTCCCTGCTACGATTTTGCTCTCTCGGAGAGAGCCAGAGTGTGAGCCCCCGCCCCCGAAATGCAGCTGCCTCTGGGTGAGAGCAGGGCACATGTCGAGTCGCCCACAACGCACTGCCCAGGATATGGGACGCTGTGTCCAACTGAACGCAATGGGGATTGAGGGAGCTGGGTTTGGCCCAGGTGCTTGCTTTAGGGGAAGGTGCCTGGGGATTTTAATGGCCTTGGTTTTATGCGTCATCCCACCGGTGGGACTCTGGTGGCCTGCACCCTGGCCCGAGCCAGTGCCCAGTGCCCGCCCTGTGACGCCGGGGCGGGCTGGGTCGCCTCGGGGCACGCAGGGGCAGCCGGCGTGGCCGTGCACGGACGGGTGAGCCTGGCTCCCGGAGCGAGGCTGTGGCCCGTGGCTGGCAGCGGGGCCGGGGGCGCAGGGCCCGCGCGCCAATGGCAGCGCCCGCGCCGCGCCGGGCTGGGCTGGGCTGGGCTAGCTCACGTGACGCGCCGGCTCTGCCTCGCTCGGCTCAGAGCCGCAGCGGCTGCGCCGGGGAGCGCACGGCTCGGCTCGGCTCGGCTCCAATCCGCCGCTGCTGCTGAGACCCCGCTTGGCATCGCCGGCTGTGCTCCCGGGAGCCTCCCGCGCCTGCTGCGGTAAGAGACCCCCCCGCCCCGGCCCCTCCGGCGGCTGCTCGCAGGGACCGAGGGAGCCCGGACTCCTGGGTCCCCTTTCTCGGCTCTACCAACCCCCGGCTTCGGGCAAGTCGCGTCCCCTCCCCGTGCCTTAGTTTCCCGTCTTTGCCCACACGGACAGTGCGGCTCGCCCGCTGGGCTGACACGCCCCGAGATGCGGGCAGAGGCCGGGGCTTGGATTTGGGGGTGTTCGCAGGCTCCGTTCTCTGAGCTGGGCTGTGGGTGGATTTGCCTGACCCCCCCTCCCCCGCGCTCCCCACAGCCGACAGCCCCTGAAGCTGCAGGGGTTGGAGCTCCCCAGGGGACCCATGTTACCACCTCCCACGCAATGGGCAGGGGAAGCGAACCCCCACCCCCGGGGTGTCCCACCCACCCCCGGGGTGTCCCACCCACCGCAGTCCCGGGTGCAGCGTGGAAAGGGCTTGTTGCCTTAGGGACAGGAATCCAGCTGTGCTGCGGGTGCTGGCACGTTGGCACCAACTGCTCCTCAGACACAATGCATCTAGGCGCTTGCTGGCACTGCCTGTGCCAAGGCTCACCACAGCCCCTAGGGCAGGTGACACTGCCAGGCTCAATCTGCCCCAAGGCCTCAGGAAGGTGAGTTCTGGGGCCGGGGAGAGTGACCCTGCTTCCCTGGTGCGTTGCTCCAGCCCAGCCCAGCCTCCATGGGCTAGTGGGGTGTGAGAACCAGCAGCTCTGCATGCAGCCGATGGTCCAGAGGGGGCGCTGTAGCACCACTGTGAGTTAGCACCCTTCAAGCAGAGCTGAGGATGGCTTTGCTGGTCCTGACTAGCCAGCTGTGCCCACCATGCCAGGCATGCACTGCCGCTAGTGCTACCATGCCACCACTGGCATGCACAGGATGAGGGTTCCTAGCATGGGCACATGCAGACCGGGTGGCAGCTTGCACAAGGCCCCCATGGCTGGTACTTTGACTACTGGTCTCTCTGCCAGGACGTGGGTCCCAGACAGCATCTGCTGAGCCCAGGGGGACCCATAGAGAGCCAGCAGGGTTATAATGCTCAGGACATTCTGCAGGGCCCAGGCGAGTCCCAGACCTCTGGCCCGTTCACTCATTGGCAGCTCTGGATCCGCTGAAGCGAGAGTTCCCCAATTCACTTCACCCCAGGGAAGCTCTGTGGCTACAATTCTGGACAGGACTCAAACCGGTGGCCTAGAGGTGAAAGGACTTGCTTCCCCTCTGATTCCATGAGCTGGCCAGGAACCACCTCCTCCCTGCACAATAAGGAGGGCAAATGCCCAGTGAAATCTGGCCTGCTGCAGATCGGAGCACTTGGCTTCCCATTGTGTGTCAGGCCAGGGCTGGCTTCCCTTGTCCAGCCCCCAGCGATGCCTGCTGAAGTGCACACAGCTGTTCTGGGCTGGTGGAGCTGGGCTTGGCAGGGGGAACGTGACAGAGAAGAGACATTTCCAGGGTGTGAGAATGGGCTGAAATGTTCCGTCAGGCCTTTCCTTGTCCTACAGAGCTGCAGTGTGCCCAGCTGGGCTCCCACAGCTGGCAAGAATTACGGGGGAATGTGGCATGTGGACCACTGGGGAAGGGAGCGTTTGAAAGCTCCTTGTCTCCGTGTGGTGCAGCTCCTTGATGGGTGTGTATGCTGGGTTTCTGACCTGATTGTGACCTTGATCTGTGTGTTTGTTACCATCAAGAGGAGCCCTGCATTAGGCTGTGTAGGGTTGAGTTACTGGATGGGTTCCCGCAGAGCATTAGCACACTGGTGCCCAGTGATCCCTTCCCAATCTGCATCCCAGAGTCACTTCCACTTTTGCGAGGGTAGTGCTGCTCTCTCCCAGCCAGGCGAAGCTGGGGATTCTCTGAGGTTCTCTGAGGATCTCAAAGCACTTTGTCCAGGTGGTTTGGTATTTTCAGTCTCCCTGTTGACAGAGGGGGAAGGTGACTTGTCCCCGGGTGTTCAGGGAATCTATATCAGAGCCGGGAATAAAACCCAGGTGCCCTGGATCCTAGCCTGCAGCTCAGCGTGGCATTTCTGTGCTAACCGTGGGGTTTGACAATGGAAGGTGCTGGGCGCACAAGACTCACATAAAGGTGGGAGCCTGGCTCTTCGCTTATGTCAGGCAATACCCACTGGCAGACTATGGGACTGCTGGGGTCGGGAACGCTTTTTATCAAGTGCCGCGTTGCACAAGCCACCTGGACCGGGGGTCTCAGCCTGCTCTGGGCTGCCCCTCCCTGCTGCTCTCGGTGCTTTATGGGTACTGGTGTCAGTAGTGGGATTGGGCAGCATCAGGGAGGGTGGTGCTAAATGGGCTGGTTCAGACCAGCCACCCCTTGCCCTCGGGCCAGGGCTGATGCTTTGTGCTCCGTTAGATCAGCCTCTAGCCTGCATGTGCTGTTGCATGGGGTCGGGATTGAGGGGCACTGGCAAAGCTGTGGGGGGCTGGATGAGCAGGCGGCTGTGGGTTGGGATTGAGAATCACTGGCAGAACTATGGTGAGACCTTTCCTCAGACTGCTGCTGAATTTGCCTGGGTGCAAACAAACTGCCCCTCTCCCCTGCTTTTTACTGTGTTTCTTGTCGCCCCCCCAAGAGGCACACGCAGGGACCATACAGCAATCGACCGGGCGCAACCTGCATGGCCTGGCTCCATCTAATCCACTCGCTCAGCCTGGCTGTGGGCCTTGCGGGCTCTCAGCGTACACCCGTGTGTCAGCCCTGCCCCCGCCCGCACCCAGTGTACGCACTGCACGCCCATGTTTTCCTGCAACATGCCGTATGCACGCACAGAGCCTGGCCTGCCAGTGAGTGTGTGCACGGTACACTCGCACACAGGGCCCCCAGACCCCTCGCACGCTGACTTTCCATTCACTCTTCCTCTCCCCCACAGTCCCATTCTTTGTACTTCCATCACACCGTCTGCCCAAGCGTCTCTGTCTCGCGCCCCGAGCCAAGTTGTGGGAGGCTGCTGCAGTGTCTCCCCTTGCCGTGGGGCTCAGTTCCCTGCTGGCTGTCTCGGCGTTTGCTTGGCACTGTGCTCCTCTGCCCCTCTTGCTGAGGTTGCTTTGCATTAATTTGTTACATCGGCACTTCCCCCCACCCATTTCAAGTCTTGGGGGGCCTTTGCCCCTCGGCGCCTGTCTCTCCTGTCTCTCAGTGACCAGCGGGGGAGGCCCCATGAGTGCCCGTTCCATACAAACCTGCTGCACTTTGCTTCACCCTCGGCCGTTGCAGGGCCAGCCGCGTGGACAGCTTTTCCGGAATCCTGCCTCTCTGCTGCTTGCCAGAGCCCTCGGGCCTTGCTGGTTTCCTGTTCCCAGGCTCCCCCCCACCCGAGTTTTCTAGCAGAGCTGGTGTAGTCTGTGGCATTGGCCCCTTTGTTTGTGCAGCTGCAGCTCCGCAGCTGGCACCACTCTGGAAGGAACGTGTAATGAGCATCGGGGGGGAAGGGGTCAGCGCGCAGGCCTTGATTTTTGGACACATTTGTGCATGCAATTGTACGAGGGGTTGCTTGGATGGTGGGGGGCAGCGCTCAGCAGCCTGCTGCTCACCTCTGGTTTACATCTTATCTTCTAATGCTCATGCTTCAGGGTTTTGATTGGCCACTGGCAGGGTCAGGAAGGAATTCCTTCCCCCCCCCCCCCCCCACAGTATATTCTGGGAGGGTTTTTTTTCAATCTCCGTCCTCTGAAGTGTCAGGCCTAGAGCTGGGACGCTGGGTGAGGTGGGCCAGGGCTCTGAGGTGGCACCACGCATTCTCTCTCTCAGGGGCTTGGCTGGTTTTTGTCATGTGCCCAGGGCCTACTGGGTCAGCCTGGGTGCTGGCAGGAGAGGATTTTCAGGGGTCAGATTGGCAGGGCCCTTGGGGGAGTTTTGCCTTCCTCTGCAGCGTGTGGGTCCCTTGCCAGGATTATTGCGGGACATCTCCCTGACCCACTGCCCTGCCATTGCTGGTGCCCTGGGTCCCCTCCTGTTCTCTGCCTGTGGCACTGATCCCCAGGCTCCCGTGAGCTGGGAAGCTGCTGCGTTCCGTGATGGGCTCCGTGTGTGGGGCCAGGCAGAGCTCGGCGGAGACGATCTGGTTGCTCTGACCTAGAGATGGGCCTGTTCTCTAGCTGCAGGCAGGGCCCTGCCAGTCGATCTGGAACCAGGACAAGCAGCCGGCTGCACAGCCAGACAAAGGGGAGCTGCAGGGTGGGCGAGGTGCTTTTGATCCTCCCCTCCCCGGAGAAATCTCCCCATTGACATTTCCCAGAGCCACGCTCACACCCTGCCCCCCGGGGACGGTGCGCTAGCGTCTCCTGCCACCGCACCAGTGCTGCCAGGCGTGGGGGCAGGATGGGGTGTTCTCTCCTCCAGTGCCTCCATCCATCCCCTGCTGCTCTCCTTGGGCCGGACCCCGTCTGGCGTGCAGCGGTGCTGCAGCCAGGAGAGCTCTGCTGGCTCGTGGCACCGGGTGGGGCGGGGGTCCGGCGCCGTCTCTCTCCAGCCCCAGAGCCACCAGGGTTTCCCAAGCACTACGTACCAGCCGCTCCGACCGAGAGGCTCGGGGCCGGATGTCCAGCTGCTCCGTGCTGGCAGCTGGGGCGGGTTTGCCAAAGGAGCCACTCCCGGTGTGTCGAGCTCTCTGGAGGATCTGCCCCTAGGAGCAGCCAGACCTAAACCCCAGCTCATCCCTTCCCTTCCACCCGTACCTGGGGCCCATCTCCAGAGAGCTCATGGACTGGCCCGAATCCACTGGGCTGGGTCTCGGGCACCTGGGAAGCCCTGGGTCCAGAGAAACCGGGGTGGTGCTAATGGGGGTGTCAGGGTGTGGCTGCAGGAAGGGTGGGGTGGGGTCCCCGTGCTGAGCTGGAGTATTGGTTTGTTGGGTGTCGAGCTGGGTGTGCAGGTGCATAGAGGGAGTTGTGTGTGTACGTACAGGGGGTGCATGTGTGTTTGTGTGTGCGCGCGCATGTACAGGGTGTGTGGGTGTGTGCGTGTGTGTGTACACACATACAGGATGTGTGTGTGGGCGTGTGCATGTACAGGGTGTGTGTGCGTGCGTGTACAGGGTGTGTGCATGTACACATATGTGCGTGTGTGTGTGTGTACACGTACAGGGGGTGCATGTGTGTGTGTACACGTACAGGGTGTGTGTGTGCATGTGTGCATGTACTGTGTGTGCGCACACGTACAGGGTGTGTGCGTATGCCCATGTGGTGAGTGGATTGGGGGGGGGGGGCGTGCAGTCAGCTCTTGCTGGGTCTTGTGGGGTTTTCATAGAATCTCAGGGTTGGAAGGGACCTCAGGAGGTCATCTAGTCCAACTCCCTGCTCAAAGCAGGACCAATCCCCAACTAAATCATCCCAGCCAGGGCTTTGTCAAGCCGGGTCTTAAAAACCTCTAAGGATGGATATTCCACCACCTCTCTTGATAACCCATTCCAGTGCTTCACCACCCTCCTAGTGAAAAAGTTTTTTCTAATATCCAACCTAGACCTCTCCCACTGCAACTTGAGACCATTACTCCTAGTTCTGTCATATGGTACCACTGAGAACAGTCTAGCTCCATCCTCTTTGGAACCCCCTTTCAGGTAGTTGAAAGCAGCTATCAAATCCCCCCTCATTCTTCTCTTCTGCGGACTAAACAATCCCAGTTCCCTCAGCCTCTCCTCATAAGTCATGTGCTCCAGACCCCTAATCATTTTTGTTGCCCTCCGCTGGACTCTTTCCAATTTTTCCACATCCTTGTAGTGTGGGCCCGAAACTGGACACAGTATTCCAGATGAAGCCTCACCAATGTCGAATAAAGGGGAATGATCACATCCCTCGATCTGCTGGCAATGCCCCTACTTATGCAGCCCAAAATGCCGTTAGCCTTCTTGGCAACAAGGGCACACCATTGACTCATATCCAGCTTCTTGTCCACTGTAACCCCAAGTCCTTTTCTGCAGAACTGCTTCCTAGCCACTCGGTCCCTAGTCTGTAACAGTGCATGGGATTCTTCCGTCCTAAGTGCAGGACTCTGCGCTTGTCCTTGTTGAACCTCATCAGGTTTCTTTTGGCCCTATCCTCTAATTTGTCTAGGTCCCTCTGTATCCTATTCCTACCCTCCAGCCTATCTACCACTCCTCCCAGTTTAGTGTCATCTGCAAACTTGCTGAGGGTGCAGTCCACACCATCCTCCAGATCATTAATGAAGATATTGAACAAAACCGGCCCCAGGACCGACCCTTGGGGCACTCCGCTTGAAACTGGCTGCCAACGAGACATGGAGCCATTGATAACTACTCGTTGAGCCCGACGATCTAGCCAGCTTTCTATCCACCTTATAGTCCATTCATCCAGCCCATACTTCTTTAACTTGGCGGCAAGAACACTGTGGGAGACCGTATCAAAAGCTTTGCTAAAGTCAAGGAATAACACGTCCACTGCTTTCCCCTCATCCACGGCACCAGATATCTCCTCATAGAAGGCAATTAGGTTAGTCAGGCATGACTTGCCCTCGGTGAATCCATGCTGACTGTTTCTGATCACTTTCCTCTCCTCTAAGTGCTTCAGAAAGTCTCACAGTTTTCGGTTTCTCTTCAAGCCCCAGCTCCAGGAGTCAGGTCTTGGCGCGAGAATCTTGCTTTAGTTTTTAAAAAAAGTTCCTGGTCCTCCTGGTGCTGGGCAGCTTGAAACCAGCGTGCAGGGGCAGAGCACTCAGAAGGTGCCCGCCTGACTCAGAGTTCAGGAGACAAGGTGACGGAAATGAAGAGAGATTTTAAACCTCATGTTTTGAAGCCAATTCCTGATTTTGTGGAGATCTTGTCACATGCGTATTGTACGCTGGGGCTGGCAGTGCTGTGTGTGGGGGTGGCAGATCGGCGGGGGAGAGGGGTGCGTTGGGAGGAGGGGTGTATGCACAGGTTATATATAGTTGTGATGTTCCTCCTGGGAGCTGTTTTCTCCCCGGTAACTTACACTTGCACTGGGGGAGTGTGGTGGGGTAGGGGCTGAGGGCAATACCATTTCTAAGCGCAACGGGCTGTGCTCTGGGGGGCGTGCAGGGCTGTGCTCTGGGGAGGTTCAGGAGGGCTCGGGGGGGCGTGCAGGGCTGTGCTCTCGGGAGGTTCAGGGGGGCTCTGGGGGCGTGCAGGGCTGGGCTCTGGGGCGGTTCAGGGGGACTCTGGGGGACGTGCAGGGCTGTGCTCTGGGGAGGTTCAGGGGGCTCTGGGGGGCGTGCAGGGCTGTGCTCTGGGGAGGTTCAGGGGGCTCTGGGGGGGCGTGCAGGGCTGTGCTCTGGGGAGGTTCAGGGGGGCTCTGGGGGACGTGCAGGGCTGTGCTCTGGGGAGGTTCGGGGGCTCTGGGGGGCGTGCAGGGCTGTGCTCTGGGGAGGTTCAGAGGGGGCATGCAGGGCTGTACTCTGGGGGGCTCTGGGGGGGCACATGCAGGGCTGTGCTGTCTTTCAGTTTAACCTTCAGCCTTCATCCAAGCTTGGTCTCGGGGGGGCTCTGGGTCAGTCACACCCTCTCTGCCAGAACCCCAGAAGGTCAAGGGGTGAGCTCTGTAAGTGCCCTGCTGCCCCACCTGACTGGGCCGTGGGGCCTGTCGGTGTGAACAGGAAATGGGGGGACACCAGGGAGAAGGAGCTTTTAGTGCTGCTAACAATCGTGTTTCCTCCACACCAGGCGCTGCCCCTGCCTGGCCCCGCTCTGCTGGAGTGGGGGTGAGCTAACTTCAGGTGGAGGGCAAGATGGCGCCTCGCCTTGGGGCTGAGGTTAAGGCTGAAGGACCCCTTCGCGGACGTGGGTAGGAGAGGCCTGGCGACACTGAGTGTCAGCGCCCAGCAGCCTCTCGTCTGGAAGGAGATGCGTGAAGGTCTGTGCAGAGCTGACCCGGTTGGGCGGGATGCCCTGGGCACCCAGCTGGATCTCTTGGAGCAGGTACTCATGGCACAGTGGTGTCAAATCTCATTCTGTGCCATCCACTCCTGGCACCACTCACCCCTGCAGCAGGTCACCCTGCCAGGCCTGATGACACAGTGGTGCGTGCCTGCCTGGCATGGTTGCATACCCCCTGGGGTCTCTCTGGGTGACTCATTCCCCTCTTGGCAGTGCTGCTCTGTCACTCGCGCCCACGCTGCTCTCACTGAGCTGCTGCGTGGCCCTGCCCACGCCTCGCAGTGCTGGCTCAGGGCCCCAAGGGCCCTCCCTGCGAGCTCCAAACCCTGAGATGGGGCATCAGAACATGTGACCTCCCCCCCACGGCAGCACCGGTGGCTGGTGGGAATCAGGGCATGGCTAGTTCGCGGGAGCCGGGCTGGTTCCTTCTGATCAAGCCAAATCCAGCCCAACCAGCACGGGGTGAAATTCCAGGTTTTCCTTCCTCCCATTCCCTGCCCTCCCCGGAGAGTTCCAGACAGTGCAGTGAGAACACAAATGAGCCAGCCGAGTGCTGGGCATGGACTGGGAGCGGAGCTGGCCGGGGGCAGTGCCCGAGCACAGACCCATGTGTCCAAACGTCCATGGGCTGCTTTTCCCCCTGGCTTCCCTCTTAGGAGCGTTTGCACGGGCAGGGTTTGGTCATGAGGGCTCGCTCTGGGCGCTTGGGAGCCATGTGGGACGGAGCAGCGGGAGAAGGAGGGGTGGGGTGGGGAAGGGAGGGGGCTGTGGGATGACATGCTGGGGGGTCAGAGGAGTTGCGGTTGGAATGGTGCCACTGGTTTCCTGGGTGTGGTGCTGCAGGAGTATGGGAGGAGGGGGCTGTTCTGGCGCTGGGTTCTCTCTGCTGTGTGCGTGACTCTGGCTGGGCAGCAGCTCCTAAGTGTGAGCCAGGCTGCTGGCATGGCCCTGGGCCCAGCGAGCAGGGTAGGCTGGCAAGGGACTTGCTGACTGCAGTGGTGTGTCGTGGTGCTGCATGTGATCACGTTAGACCTTGTCCATCTTCTTGATCCACATGCAATGGATTTGCTGGGCTGGCTGCTGAATGAAGGCCCCATGGTTACGCCCCCGGTGCCTGAGCCGGGTTGGCTAGTGTTGGACTCACCCCTGCCTGAGCCATCGGGCCTGCGGCGGGTGAGGCCGCGCTCCCAGGAATCCCCATCCGTAGGAGCAGGGGGTCTGCCTGTGCGAGACACGCAGGGCGCCTTGGACCCTAACGCTGCAGACACGGCTGCCTGGGGAGTCCCCACGAGGCTCCTGCTGGCGAAGAACCTCCAAGGTCAGCTCTGAATCCACTGCAAAGAAAACCCCTTTGTAGCCCTGGCTGCTTGGGACAAACCTCTCCTGGGTGTCAAGCCCCTGGAGACACGGGCTCCTTTGGGGACAAATTGGGCCCAGCATGTCTTGCCCACTGCAGCCTGAATCCAGCTCCCCCGCAGTCAGCGTCCTTTGCTGCCTGACTCCCTTCCCAGGGTGACGCGCCGGGCTGCCTGCCTGCCCTTGGCCAGGATCTCTCCTGCTGCAGCGACTGACACGTGCAAAGCCCTTCGCAGCCAGAGAGGAGCCGAGAGCAGCTGCAGCAAACAGCTTGTTTCAAAGCCAGGGACCCTCTTCCCCCCCGGGCGGGAGCCCGAGGAGGACACTGGAGAGACGCCCGCTGAGTGCAGCGCTGGCTCCGGCTGGTCTTGGCGGGAGGGGAGGCTGCCAGGCAGTCATACCCATCTAGCAGGGAAGGTCACTCAGTGCCCACATTGCCCTGGGGTGCCACAGCAATGGCTTCATTTGCTCTCCCTGTGCTACTCTGCTGAGTAGACGCCCCCTCCCCGGAGTGTCACTGCCCAGTGACCGGGCTGCAGGCTGAGGAAAGGATTTAACGCCAGGAGTGCTGGCTCCTGGCTCAGCCCAGAGTCCCAAGCCACCTCATGAGCGGCTTTTCACCTCCCGCCCCTCGGGCGTGGCACTCGGCAGTGCCAGCATCTCCCACCAAAGGCCTCTCTGGAGCTGGCTGGCCCGTTAAACACAGCCCCCTGGGGACTGGTTGGGCAAAGAGCCTTGTCTTCTCTAGGCTAGTATGGCCAGCTGGGAGAAGGTGCCATATCCACTGGGACCCCTAATTGCTTGGCTCTGGCTGTAGAGGGCATCCGTCTGCCCTTCCAGCTGCCCTTCCGCCCCACAGCTGGCTTTGAAGGGCCATGACATCTAAATGTTGATCACACCACGGGGTCCGTCACCAGCCACGACTCCCTCCCAGGCTGGCACTGATGGAATTTGAACTGGCGGCTGTTCAGATGGGGGCAGCACCATGCCCTGGTTTGCAAACACACCCACGGTTATAGCCATCCTCGTTGTGCTCCACCCCAGAGGCAACCGCTGCCTGCCCAGCCAAGCTCTGTGGGATCAGAGCTGCGCTTAGAGCTGTGGGCAGGGGCTCCTTTGATCACCTGCTGCTTAGCAGAAGGCACATGGCAGGTCGTCTGGGGGCTGCCTACACAAGGCAGCGGGGCGTTGGCGTTCCTGGAGTGCCCAGCTCCTGCACTGCCCCTCATGTCCGCACACAGCAGCCCCCACAAGCAGCACTTGGAGAAGTTGGTTGCAAAACTTTGGACTCTTTGGCTTGGGGCCCGGCTGGGCTGGTGCCAGTAGCGTGGATGGGAAGCGCGAGGCTGTGGCTGCCCTTCGCTGTGGGACATTGTCACGTCTGTGCTTTGGCCCAGTGTGTTCCGGCTGCTCCCCTCCCATGGGAGACAAGCCCTTTGCCCTGACTGGCCGGTGAGGGGAATGCCCCGGACGGGGCTGTGGGCCCCGGTGGCTTGGACTCTGCGATCCCGAAGGGGCGACTTGCCAGTGGTGGTTGCAGGCTGGTGACCTGCCCGCAGGCTCTTGGCGCTTTGCTCTCCATGCGAGCGCAGCTGGGTCCAGAGGCCAGGGATGGCCGGGACGTGGTTTGTCCAGTGGCTGCTCATGTCTGGCCCCTGTCGCTCGGTGGGTGTGCGGGAGGGTTCCACTGTGGCCGTAGGCTCGGATTCATGCTGAACCTGGTTTGGGGGGGGTGGCTTGGCATTTGGAAGCAGTGTGTGAGCTGAATTCCTTTCCAATGGCCCAGGGGGAGGGTAAAGTGCTAGCATGGGCCCAGCTCTGTCCACTCAGTGGAAAATCTCCCTAGAAAACTCCATCTCCGCCCCGAGTTCTCTGAGCTGATCCTTCGCCAGCCCAGCTCTCCACTGCCACTAGGAAGAAGAGGAGTCCGAGCTGGGCTGCCTGGTTCCCCTGCAGAAGAGCCAGCAGGGCACATCTTGTTCCAGGAGGGATTCTCTTCTGGGCACCTGTTCAAAGGGACGGCTGAGCCCAGGGGGTTCCCCAGCTGCATTCTGTATGTCAGCTGGGAGTCGTGCAGCAGGCCCCAGTGTGCTAGGTGCTGTACGAATGCGGAACAGAGTCAGTGCCCAAGGGAGCTGGCGATGTAAGTAAGACGGGAACACAAGGAGACATTGCTGTCAGCAGGCCAGGCAGTGCCCTTGGCAACCCGCTGCCCAACCACCCTTCGGGCTTGTTAAGGTGGGATCTGCAGGTGGACAGTGAGAGCTTGGTGGAAGTTTACGTAGCGTCTGCTGGGCTCGAGGGGCAACGTGGGAGAAACCCCCAAAGTCAGGGGTGGCCGATCTGTGGCTCCGGAGCCACATGCGGCTTTTCAGAAGTTAATATGCGGCTCCTTGTATAA
Source organism: Chrysemys picta bellii (assembly GCF_011386835.1). Classification (NCBI taxonomy): domain Eukaryota; kingdom Metazoa; phylum Chordata; order Testudines; family Emydidae; genus Chrysemys; species Chrysemys picta. The sequence goes on from NC_088811.1 coordinate 21,983,685, forward strand.
GCACCAACTCCAGGGTTGGAGCTACAGGCGCCAATGTTCCAATGTGCCGGGGGTGCTCACTGCTCAACTCCTGGCTCTGCCACAGGCCCTGCCCCCACTCCACCCCTTCCCGCCCCCTCCCCTGAGCCTGCCGTGCCCTCGCTCCTCCCCCTCCATCCCAGAGCCTCCTGCACTCCAGGAAACAGCTGATCGGGAGGAGGAGGCACTGATCAGTGTGGCTGCTGGTGGGTGGGAGGTGCCGGGAGTGGGGGCTGCTGACGTATTACTGTGGCTCTTTGACAATATACACTGGTAAATTCTGGCTTCTTCTCAGGCTCAGGTTGGCCACCCCCTTCTAAAGTGCTTGTTTGAGCGTCTGCCCCGCGGGCACTGGCGGCAGCATGGTGGGCCAATGGGGCACCGGCACTGGTGTCTCAATAGTGAACGAGACGATAGATAGGTTCTTTGTGTCCCATCCCCCCAGGTCTGCTGGAGCCAGCCCGCCCTGCTGACAGCAGTGGGGGTTGCTGCAGAGATCCTTCGGATACACCACAGCCCCGACTGACCCAGGGAGCTGGGGTGGGGCAGCTGGGGTGCTGGCTGCGGGGAGACGTAGGAGAAGAGGAGATCAAGGCAAAGGTGGAGAGGAGAAGCTGGGAAAGAGCCTGGTTCAAGCTGAGATCTGGGAATCCAGCCCCCCTCCCCCCACGGCTGTCTACTCAGGGACCCCAGGGGTGGATTCCTCTCCACTCTTCAGTTTCATGGTCAGTTCCAGCCCAGTACATGGCACGTGGCTGGCCATTAATGGAGACACTGGTCCCTGTGCGCCTGCCCCTCCATGCAGGTCACCGTGCAGCGGCCTTGTACTATGGACAGCGGGGGGCTCTCAGGAAATCCTGGCTCTGCAAGCAAACATGGAGGGCTGGGCACGAGCCCGAGTCTCTCCCCCCCCCCCCACCCCCCACACACACACACACTCCCCCAGGCAGCTTGGTGCTGTCCAGGGTGCTGGCAAAGCCCTCGCTGCTCCCACCTCTCCTTCGCCGTCTGTGCAGCAGAGGGTGCCCTTGGCCACCTGTTCCGCGCCTGCAGCCCTGACTAGGCCCTGCAGGGGCAGCCGCTCCCCCTGGGGTGGGGAGGCAGCGCTGCCTTGGGCTGGGAGAAGGGGCTGTTCTGCTGACACCTCATTGTCCTTATGGCAGTGGCGTGGCATGGTCCAACAACGGTGCTGAGATGGGGAGGGGGGCCCCAGCCACGTGCCTGCACCTGCCCAGGCTTGCATTGTGCAGCGTGTCTGCATGTGCATTGGGCTGTCTGTGTCTGTTTATGGGAGGGGGTGTGAGGCCCGTGTGTGATCCATGCATGGGCATATGACCATGCCTGCGGGTGAGTGTCACTGAGGCCCAGCCTGCTCTGCACCCACAACTTTGGGTGACCCTGCTGCATCAGTCAGGGCTGAGAACTGTCGCTCCCCCGCATACACACTGCGAGGCTGAGCTAGCTGCCGCCTCTGGGGGAGATGGGCTAATGACTGACGAGCCCCTTCCCTCGCTGCAGGAAGCAGCACGCCCTCAGCGTGAGTGCGTGGGGGAGGGAGGGGCATGCCCATGTTTGTACGATTGTGCTCATTTGCTTGTATACGTGCACGTGAGCTAGTGCCTGGCAGATTTGGCTCGTGCACGTGTGTGTGTGTGTGTGCTGCACTATCGGAGAGATGCTCTGGGTTCACACCCCTTCCGGCTGCACCTCCCTTCCTGGCACCCCGGGTTATCTAGCCAGTCCCAGGGTTATTTATTCTGGGCCATTACGGTCTCTAACTGCGCCACTCGCTCACTGCGTTTGCTTCTCAGAGGAGCCCCACTGATTGCTGCTGCTTTTTCAAGTGGCTGAGCTGGCACTGGGGGCCTGAGAACATGCTGGAGGGGAGGTTGGCTCTATTTTCAAAGGCTTTGGTGGGAGTAGTTGAGAGGGGGGTCAGAATGCACTCGCTCCCCCCTCCCCTGCCACCCTGCCCCTGTGCAACACAGAGACCATCCCTACCACCCAGCAGCTGAGAAGCAGCCTCAGAGAGTGAGGTCCTAGGGGTGGGGTTTCAAAGCCTTTATTTAGATCCAGTTGTTGCACAGCTGTCCACTCCCATGTGACCAGGTGCCTCCCCAGGCCCCTTCCCCCTTCTCATTGCAGCAGTCAGCATTAACGTGTGCTAAAATCCACCTTCTCCAGCAGAAAGGCCTCAGTGCGGGGGGGGCTGGCCTGGGGGCCTGGGAGGTTCCTTCCCCTCCTGCACCACTCTGCTTTCAGTGGTTCCTGGGGCTGCCTGGCTCTGCCCTTAGTGAGCCCAAGGCTGGTTTGCTCCTGCTTTTCAGGGAGGCAGGTGAGCAGAACAGGCACCTGGTCTCTTTCACGCTGGAGTCGGGGCCCCAGGCCTGAACGGAGGCTCTGCCGGTGGCCCCATCTCCCAGAGGCAGCGATTGGGCACAGAGGCAGCGATTGGGCACAGTGACAGCAAGGGGCCAGCATGGCCCCACCTCCGGCCTGGGGGCTGAGATGTCTCTGGTGCTGCCCCTGCCGTGGGAGCAGTGGCAGGGTCTGGCAAGGGAAGGGCAAAGCAGCCACAGGTGTGAGCCTGCCCCCTGGAGCGTTAGCTGGTGGCACTGCTCCCCTCGCTGGGCTGCACATCCCACCCAGGCTGGAGAGCCGGCGTTAGGAACCTTGGCTCGTTAATGATCCCTGGCTTCTGAGTAGTGCCCCCTGGAGCTGCGCCCCGTGAGGCCAGTGCCCCAGCAGCAGGCACGCTGGCATGGCAGGATGCTGGGTGTGGAGAGGGGAAGAGATGGGGCTGGCACAGAGGCACTTACTCCACATGTGTAACATACAAGGGGGCTCTCACCTGGGCGGATAGAGCCTGAGTTGTCAGGGGCCAGACTCAGTGGGGGGCAGGGGGCCATGCTTGAGCCCATGGCAGCAGGGCAGGGATGGCTCTCTCGGAGTTCAGGCCAGCCCCTTTGCCCAGCCCTGAGCTATTCCTGTGTGTCTGGGGGCGAGGGGATGTCTCGGAGCTGCATGAGTCTCATGAGTGTTAATGGGGATTCCTCCAGGACAGAAGGAGCTTCTGCCTTCCCAGCCACTGAGGTGCAGCCACTTTTGGGGTGCTGTTTAACAGCTCATAGCAACACCATGATATAGGACACTGAGCAACTGCGACTCCCCATCTTGCTGCTGCTGCCACCAGGCTTGATTTGGGGAGGTGGACGGGGATATCCCCTGAGCTGGGATTTGGGCAGGAGGCCAGGGCTGGCCCTGAATGTGAAGGGGCCATGAGACGTCCAGTGACTGAGGATGGGCCGGGCCGTGGTGTGATGTCTCACGCAGCAGCTCCCAGTGCTCTGTGTGCACTCGGGGTATTGCTAGCGCTGTGCCCAGGTGTCAAGGAGTGTGGGGGGAGACAAGGCCCTGCACCCCCGGCTTCCTGCGATTCACCAGGACTCTCAACCAGCCAGTAAAGCAGAAGGTTTATTTGGGCGACAGGAACACAGTCCAAGACAGGTCTTGCAGGTACAGCCAACAGGACCCCCCCCCCCAGTTAGGTCCATCTTGGGGTCCCAGGGGCGTCTGGGCTCCCCTCCATTACACCAGCCAGCTCCTGAAACTCCAACTCCCTCCAGCCTCTCCCCGGCTCCTCCCCCAGCCTTTGTCCAGTTTCCCAGGCAGAGGTGTCACCTGGCTCCAACCCCATTCCTGGGTTCTCACCTTACATGCTCAGGTATCTTCCCTCAAGGCCAGTCTCCCATCCCCCAGTGCAGATTGTCCCAGCCACACTCCCCACTCAGCATTCAAAGACCACATTAAGAACAGTCCCAGTTCCTCACACCAGGCTCCGCTGGGCAGGGCCCTGCTCAGCATGTGAGGCTGGACACAGCCACAGCCAGGCTGTGGGGGCTGCTGGGGCCCCTTCGCCTGGCTGCAGGACAGAGCCAGGAGGTGCTGGCAGGGGCGGGGGAGCTCAGGGAGGGTGCCGGGGCGGACAGAGCAGGAATCAGGGTGCCCAGCGGTGAGGTGGCTGACATGGGCTGTGGTGTGCTGCTGTGTGGGAAGCCAGCAGCAGTGGGGGTGTGCGTGTGTGTGGTGAGGGGGTTGTGCTGGGGGGGTGTGAGTGCAGGGGGTATAGGGATTGATCCTGCTTTGAGCAGCGGGTTGGACTAAATGACCTCCTGAGGTCCCTTCCAACCCTGAGATTCTATGGTAGGGTGTGTGAGTGTGCTGGGGTGTGTGCAGAGAGTATTGTGTGTGTAGTGTGGTGTGGGAGGGGTTGTGCAGGAGGTATAGTGGGGGGCACACGGGGGCAGTGTGTGTGTGTTGTGCAGGGGGTGTAATGTGTTTAGATTGTGCTGTACGGTATGGTATGTGTGTATAGGTTCTGCGGGGGGATAGTGTGGGTGTGTGTAGGTGGGTTGTGCAGAGGGTAAAGTGTGGGTGGTATGTGTGCAGAGGGCAGAGTATGTGCATGTAGGTTGTGCTGGGGGTATACTGTGTGGATGGGATGTTGTGCAGGGAGCTATAGTGTGTTTGTGGAGGGGGGTTCTGCAGGGAGGTGTGTATGGGGTAGTGTTTGTATAGGTTGTGCCAGAGGGTATTTGTGGGAATTTTGCAGGTGTATAGTGTGTGTGTGTGTGTGATGGGCTTGTGCAAGGGTTATATAGTGTGGGTAGAGGAGTTTTGCAGGGGGTATAGTGTGTGTTGGGGGGGTTGTGCAGGGTACATAGTGTGGGGGGGATTGTGCTGGGGCGTAGTGTGTGTGTGTGTGTAGGTGGGTTGTGAAGGAGGGTACAGTGGCAGGTTGTGTAGGATGTATAGGGTTATGCAGGGGGATTGTGTGTGTCTGTAGGAATATAGAATGGTGCAGAGGGTATAGTGTGTGTGTGTGGGTATAGTGTTTGTGTGTTGTGCTGGAGGGTATAATGTGGGGGGCTGTTGAAAGGGGATTGTGTGGGTTGCGAAGGAGTGTATAGTGGAGAGTAGGGTGTATAGTGTGTGTGTATATAGGGTTGTGCAGAGGTATTGTGCGTGTCTGTGTGGAGTGTTGTGCAGGGGATACAATGTGTGTGTATAGGATAATGCAGAGGATATAGTATGTGTGTAGGGTGTGCAGAGTACATACAGTGTGTGTGTCTTGGATGATGCAGAAGATATAGTGTGTGTGTTTGTGGGTGTGTAGGGTTGTGTAGGGGTGTAAGGTTGTGCAGGTGGTAGTGTGTGGAGCAGGCTTGTGCAGCTGTGTATGCAGAAAGTAGTGTGTGTGTCTATGCAGGGGTGTACAGTGTGTGTGTGTGGAGGGTCGTGGAGTGGGTACAGTGTGTGTGTGTCTGTGTAAGATTTACAGTGGGTACAGTGTGTGTGAATAGCATGCAGGGGATATACTATGTGTGTGTAGGGTTGTGCAGGGGGTACAGTGTGTTTGTGCATGTGTGTAGGAATATAGTGTGTGTGTGGGGGGGGTTGTGCAGGGCTGTATAGTTGGGGGCTGGGCGGGTCGGTGCTTGGCAGCCACATAACCCGATACTCTGCTCCCACACCAATTGATTTCCCTGCTGGGCCCGTCCTGGCCTCTCACTCCCCCCCCCCCCCCGCCCAGCCTGGCAGGCGCCCCAGGAGCCGAGCTGGGCCGAGTGGGCGCTGCCCTGGGGCACAGAACAAGGGCTGCCAGTATCCCTTCCCTCCCTCCACTCACCCGCCTCCCCCTGGGAACAATCCACAGGCTTGTTGGGTTCACGCTGCCTGGGGGTTGTGGTCAATGGGTTCCAAACACGCCCAGCCCCCCTCCTGGTCTGTGCAGCCCCCCTAAATATGCCCAGGCTCTCCCACATTTTGTGTAATCCCCCCAAACATGCGCACCTCACCCCCCCCATTTTGTACAGCTCCCTCTCTCCAGTTGGATGCTGTGATGCCCAGTGTGTAGGTTTGTGATACTGCCCTGGAGAAGCTCACAGCAGCGCCGGGTTGGGGACCAGCTGTGGCCTAGAGGAGAGCGCTCCCTGCTTGTGGCTCCTTGTGCTGATGGTGCTAACCCTCCAGGAGCGGGTCTGGCTGGGGCCGAGACCCCATTGGTGATGGTGTGACAGGGGGCTGGGGTCTCTGTACCCATGAGAAATGGCTGGTGCTGGTGAGGCTCCCGTGAGTGAATGGCTGTCACCAGCCCCGCTCAGCTAATGGGCTCCCTGGTGCCCAGTGGAGACGTGGAGTTAATGGCTCCCTGGGCAGCTCCTCGCCAGCTGCTCCAGGTGGTTCCCTGCTTCAGGGGCCCTGCGAGGCACGGCTGGGTTGCTGGGTGACACTTACCCATTGGCAGAGCCAGGGCCTGCCCTGTCTGTGCTGGCTGGAGCCGGGCAAAGTTTGGGCGGGACAGAAGCTGGAGGGGGCGGGGGAGGCAGCGAGGCGAGGCCGGTAGCGTAACTGGCTCTGGACTCTGCAGCTGCAGCAGCCGGCGATCGGGACAGGCTGTCACTGGCGTCCCCAGCTCCAACAGCTGGCCTGCCCGCGCCTGCCGGCATGAGCGCCAGGAAGCGGAGCTTCACCTTTGGAGCCTACGGAGGGTAGGTGCCCCCGCACAGGGCCACTCGCCTGGGATCGCTGCACCCAGGGAGCACCCGGCATCTGTGGGAAGGGAGGGGTCCCTGAGACCCACACACATGAGAGCAACGGAGCTGGGCAGAATGGACGGGGGCTGGGCAAAGTTGCTCATGCAGTTCTGTCTGTGCCCCCACTCTCAACCTGCAGCCCCCTGCTACCCCAGACCTGGGCTCCCCACAGCCAGTGCCCTTCACTTCCAACCCACAGCCCCCTTCTAACCCAGACTTGAGCTCCCCCAGCAACTCTGCTGGTACCCCTCAATCCTGACTCGCAGCCCCCTTCCTATCCCAGCCCTTTGCTCCCCACACACAGCTCTGCTGGCACCCCTTAATCTTGACCTGCAGCCCTGGGCTCCCCCCCCCCAGCTCTGCGAGTCCTGATCTCCAGCCTATTTCCTGCCTGCTTTACTAGTCCAGTTCTGGCCACCCTTCCCCTGGTTCTGTGATCTTCCTGTGCTGCTGCCCTGCGGCAGTACCTGCTATTCCAGCTCTGCCCCTGCACTCTTGGTCAGGTCCGTACCTGTGTGGCTCAGACAGGTGGGGGTGGGGGTGTCTCTTGCTTGACAGTGCAGGTGTTTGCACACACTAGGGAGCTAGACAGCAAGAGCCTGTGAGCTCTCTGCACTGGGTGCAAGGGGCTGGGCATGGGCCGGGGGGTCTGGCTCACAGCCCCTGGGGACTAAGGACAGACAATTTGTGAGAGACAAGCAGGAGAATGAGTGTGGGATGTGCCCATGCACCCAGAGCTCAGAAGAGAAGCAGGGATTGTACCACTCAGCAGTCTCCCTCCAGGCAAGGAAGCTGCCCATATAGGGAGAGCCCACGACTCAGCAGCAGGACTCCTGGGTTCTATTCTCTGCATGGCCACTGGCTCACCATGTAGCCATCGGCAAGTTCCTTTTCTGGGCCCCAGTTTCCCCGCTCAGACACTTATCTATCTATCTATCTATCTATCTATCTATGAAGCTATATCTATCTCATAGAACTGGAAGGGACCCTCAAAGGTCATTGAGTCCAGCCCCCTGCCTTCACTAGCAGGACCAAGTACTGATTTTGCCCCAGGTCCCTAAGTGGCCCCTGAAGGATTGAACTCACAACCCTGGGTTTAGCAGGCCAATGCTCAAACCACTGAGCTATCCCTCCCCCCTTGCCTTCCTCATTCCCTCCTCTTGGTGCCCCTGGGCTGGAGGGTGCTGGCAATGCGGTGGGTGGGCATCATGCATTGAGAAGAGACCATGCTGATGACCTAGTCTGAGCACCAAACCAGTAGGTTAGTGACGGCTGGGGAATATAACCTAGGAGTCCTGCCTCTCAGCCCCTGCTCTAACCACTGGACCCCACTCCCTGCCTAGATTCAGTCCCTCTTCCCAACCACCCCATCTGAGGTTGCCTCCTCTCTGGGCAGGTGTCCCCGCTTGGTGGGAGTCAGCCGTGAACAGGCCCAGATAGAGGAGGGCGCTTGCTGGGGTGGAGGGCTCAGCTGAGGTTTGGGGGTGCGCCTCAGGCTTGGGGGGCTGTGGGAAGTGCTGGTGTCAGAGTCAAAGAGAATTTTTAAACCTCCTTCTGCATCTGCCCTCCAAAGACTGAGCGCTAGCTCCAGCCCTGCATGTCCCTCAGATGCTCGCTCTCTCTCTCACGGGGCGGGGGGCATTCTGTAGAAATTCAGCTCGGCAAACTCGTTTCACTTGCAACCTGGGTCAGGATTCAAACCCAGGTCCTTGCAAGAGAAAGGGGGGGAGGGTGTTCGGTTTGGCCCCACCCCCTAGTTCTTGGGAGGGGTCTGAGAGCAGGGCAAGGAGCTGCCTATAGAGATAACAGGAAGGTCCCTTGTGGCTGCACCGTTCTCCCAGAGGCTGGGGCCGTGGCGGGGGAGGGTTTGCTGTGGGTTCAGGAGGGGATGGGGTCGCGTGCTGTGGTGAGCGCGTCCCAGCTGTGAACGGAGATGGCGGCTGATGACGGGGCAATTGGCCAGCGTCAGAATGTGGGTCCCAGCAGCGGGCTAGGACCTGGCCCTGCAGAGTCAGCTGGGGGCAGGCTCGGAGCTCAGCAGTGGACTGAGGTTGGAGGGGCTGGTAGACTTGCAGTGAGCCAGTAATCATGATGGCACTGGGTGCTCAGACCCTGCTGTACCCACCACAGCGCCGGCCAGACACGGATTAACCCCCTGCCCTCATGAGCCATTAACCAGCACTGCACAGGGCAATTGGCAATGGAACAGTACGAGGGGCCCTGGCAGAGCTGGGGGGGGCAGGGATGAAGGGGCTTGGCAGAGCTGGGAGCAGGGTGGCGCTGTGGGCGGGGGATGGAGGGGCCCAGCAGAGCTGGGGGGGGCAGGGCGGGGCTAGCCGGGCGCTGCAGATCAGGACTGTGGGGCGCTGGCCGAGCTGCGTGGTCCATGCAGCACTTGCCTGCCCTGGCTCAGGGGGCCGCCTGCCCCGATGCTGTTTGCGGTGATTTCCTCCTGCTGAATCATGGCTCTCGTTCAGCACATGGGCCCTGGCAGGGAGCCGGGACTGGGCTGCCCACGGGGCTGGACAATGGGCCTGCTGCCTCGAGGCTGAGGGGCTTGGGCCCAGCGTTATGGGAGAGTCACTTCCAAGCCCTGTGACACCTGGACGAGGAGTACTGTGCCTCCTGGGGCTGGAGCCAGTCTGGGAGCCAGGGGGCTGGAGGATACTCATCAGGTGGCCTGGGGAGATCTGGCTGGAGGAGGCCAGTGTGTGCAGGGCAGTGGGCTGGGGCGGGTCTGTGCACTGGAGGAGATGGGGGCTCTGAAGTGTGTGGGGGAGATCAGGGTCTGTGCTCTGGAGGATTGAGGGGAAATTCGGGGATGGGGGGCTGTGCTTGTGGGGGGGAGGTGCTGTGCTGGGGGGGATGGGGGGCTGTGCTGGGGGATGGGAGGCTATGTTAAATGCAGGGCAGTACAGCCAGTGGGCTAAAACAACAGGTTCCTGCCAGGTCAGCCCTGGCCTGTGATCAGTTGGTGGCCTTGAGCCTTTAGACCCTGCATCTCGCCCTCATTCCCGATGCGCCCCGCAGGCACCGGCACTTGGGCTGGGGACTCTTGTCTGCCAGGATGGGGCTCCAGCCGCCCCTTGAGCCTGGAGGTGCAGCATCAGTTCCCAGCGCCCGCCTGTGTCTGGCCCCAGCGCCCATGGCCCCAGCCGTGCTGCTCCCTGGAAAGGTGCTGCCAGCATACACACTGCAGCGCCAGCCCCTGGCTAGGGACTGGGGCAGAGCTGGGGACATGGGAAAATAATCGCTGCAGTGCCAGGGATTGATTGCCTCTTGTGTGGCCACTGGGGGCTGGGTGGGCCTGGCCCAAACCCTCCAGCATCTGGATGTCTCCAAAGGCTGGTGGGTCCCAGACAGGGAACCTCAGGACCCCATCCCTAAATGTTGCAGGCTCTGGCTTGCTGCCTGGAAGTGCCTGGGTGCGGCCCTTCCCCTGCAGGGCAGGGACCCCACACTTGTGCTGTGACTCCAAGGGCCTGTCCCAGAGCCCACCCTCTGCAATGAAGGTGCTGGAGACACCGAGCAGGCAACAGTGGATTAAGGGGTGCTGCTGGATTTGCACAAAGGTGGGTTGCTCCCATCGCTGAGCACTGGGGCCGGTGCTGCTGCCCCGTGACCGTGTGCGGTGGGGCATGTGCAGACACACCCACTGGGAGCTGTAGCGTTTCACCTCTGTGTTGCTTTGAACCCTGCCCTGGTCAGCAGAGAGCCCTGGGCCGGCCCAGGCGTGTCTGACCACAGCTGAGATGCCACAAGTTGTTTGGGGCTCAGACTGGCCTTATCAGTGCGGGTACTACTCGGTCCCTTGTTCGCGAGGTGCAAGCTGATTGGACAGCCCTGGCCTGGCCTCCTGGCCCTGCCTCGCCCGCCGGGCTCAGCCCCACCAATGGGGAACTGGCACCCTTCCTTGGGCAGGCACCTGGCAGGTCTTGTTCCCCCATTGCACAAAGGTGGCTGGAAATCCCATCTCTTGGGGTGGAGGCGGGAGGGATTCTACTCTGGGAGTGGCTCTGAGCTTGCCCCCACTGTAGAGCTGGTGTTACAAGGGCTGGGGAATGGAGAGAGACACAGGCCTGGGACTGGCAAGGGCAAGAACTGGCTCCCTGGGAGCTCCCCCAGCCAGCGCTCCTATCTATCCCTGCTGTGCCTCTGCTGAGAGATGTTAGAGCTAGACTGGGGTTGACGCTGACTCCATTGTCTACAACGCCCCCTAGTTACCAGGCCAGACCCCTGGATAGGCCTGGCCAGAGACCTGCCCACAGTAATCCCTAGGGCAGAGCTTTGAGAACAGTCAGAGATGGAGAATCCATCACGACCCCGGTGAATTGGTCCAATGCTTAATTACTGTCACTGGTAAAAATGTTCGCCTTAGTCTGAACGTGTCTAGCCTCAGCTTCCAGCCACTGGGTCAGGTCAGACCTGTCGCTGCCAGACTGACAAGCCCCTTATGAAATATTTGTTCCCCACGTAAGTACTTACAGGCTGGGATCAAGTCACCCCCGAACCTTCTCTTTGTTAGGCTAAATGGATGGAGCTCCGTGAGTCAGTCACTATACAGCAGGTTTTCTAACCCTTTAATCATTCCCCTGGCTCTTCTCTGACCCCTCTCCAGTTTATCAGCATCCTCCTTGAGCTGTGGCTGGATGCCAGCAGCAGGCACCCCAGTGCCAAGCACAGAGGTAAAATAACCTCTCGACTCCTACTCGAGATATTTGAATGCATAACCCAGGTCCCTGATTACCCTTTTGGCCAGGGTGTTGCCCTGGGAGCTCGTGTTCAGCTGATCATTCCCCATGACCCCCAGTCTTGTTCTGAAGGGCTGGGAATGGAGCCAGGCTAGGCGGGGCTGGGGGAGAAATGAAAATTCACCCTCATCTGGTTGGAATGTGTTTACTGCTCTGGGGCCGGGCTCACAGTGCATTAGTTGCCAGGATACCCTCTGTACATCGCCAGGCCGCGGGGGCTCAGGCACATTAGCACGTACCTGCCTCTCCAGGGCACCTTGCCTTGCAAACACCAGAAGGGCTCCTCCATGCACCAGGTGGGGTGCGGACTGTCGCCTAGGCAACTGCTGAGCACAGCTGCGCAATGCCTCGCACCAAGGCTACCCCCCTCCCACACATGTGCACCTTGGCACTTGTGGGCACAGCCCCACACGCTGAACTCACTGGAGTGAGCTCTGGGGCACTGCTGGGGAGTGACGGTTGTTAGGGTGCATTTTAGTCACTGCCCCGTGCCAGCTGGCACGCTGCGACTGCCCAGTCCAAGGGGCTCTCCCAGTTTATCCACCTCCCCGAAGGCAGTAGCTAGGTTGAGGGAAGAACCTAGCGCTGTCTACACGGTGGTTAGGTGGGTTTCACTGCATCACTCAGGGTGGATTTGTCACACCCCTGTGCGATCTCGCCGTGTCGGCCTCACTTAGATCTGGAGCTAGACTCCAGAGCTCCTGCCTGCCAGCTCCGGCCACTGCACTGCACTGCCAGCTCCTTGCTCTTCGTACAGTGTCTCCAGCCCCAGCCCTGCCCAGCACACGCTGCACTGCCCACTCAGTGCTAATGACAGAGGAATTGGCGCACCCGTAACACCCTCCTTTGCCTGTCTTGCTGCCTGACCAAGTGTCCACGGCACTTCCGGGACTGGGAAACGTTGCCACGCTTCTGTTAGCTGAGCTCAGCTGGCGTTATTGTGACCTGCCCCCAGTTCAGCATCAGTCTCTTCAGTCAAGAGTGAGACCAGTAGCGACAGCTAATCCCTCTGCCACCTTGCAGCTGGGGGGCTTTGGGCTGATGCCTGATGCATATGAGGAAAGCTGCCCCAGTTTAACTGCACTGAGCTAGTTAAATGGAGAAATCTCTTCCCCAGCTGTGCCCAGTGTTTGCAGAGGGCCTGAGTCTGTTACAACCCCACTAGAGAGCTGCAGCAACTCCTGCTTTTAGCTTTGGAGTCCCCGATCAGTTTTCAGTGTCAGCCACTCACACATGCATGCACTGAACCTGGTTTAACCCTTGTATAAATCAGTTTAACTTAATGGGGTTATTCACTGATGCAAGCTGAAGTGCCGTCAGCTACGGTTAAGCCAGTTTAAGTGCATCAGCATTAAGGAGTTTGCCCCAATTTCAGTGCATTGATTTAGTTAAATTGTTGTCTCTTTTCTCATCTAGACCAGGCCTAAGCTTCCGGTCCGGAGTCAAGAGCCCTGCCTGGGAAAGAGAAGGGCCCCCTCCCAGGAGGCAGCCAGCAATCCCCAGAGACCCAGACCAAAGAGGCTAGGAAGAGCTTCGTTACCTTAAAACAAAACTCTGATTTGGGATTTAACCCTTCCTCTGGGTGTTCAGCCCCCAGAGCCCTACAGGAGAATCTGGAAGTGAAACTGACTAGAAACAAACTGGAAACTCACTAGTCTGGTTATTGACTGAGACCAGGAAGATGCAGCCAGAGGGCATGGAGAAGAGGAAATGAGGGGCCAGATTTTCAGCTGGTGAGAATTGGCTGTAACACAAGTGAAGTCAATGGGCTTGAACCCCAGCTGGTGTGAATTGCTGCTGCTTCACTGAAGTCAATGGCACAATGCTGATTTCTACCAGCTAAGGATCTGGCCCTCCAAGTTTAAAATTCTCCCCATTTTCATGAAGGCCCAGGCCAGGCTGGCTTGGGGGCTGTTCCAAGCCCCTTTGGGGTTTGCCTCAGCGCCTTGGCTCAGCATATCGCTTCCCTGCTGTGTTTTGCAGCACGCTGGCTGCTGTGCCTAGGGTGACCAGACAGCAAGTGTGAAAAATCGGGACGGGGGGGTAATAGCGGCCTATATAAGAAAAAGACCCAAAAATTGGGACTGTCCCTATACAATTGGAACATCTGGTCACCCTAGCTGTGCCTCATGCCAGAGGTGGCTGCGTTTCAGGCGGTCTGTGTCTCAGTCGTGGGGCGGGGCGGGTTCCTCCCAGGTGAAACAGCCTCTGGAGACGAGCTTGCTGCTGGGGGAAGCAGTGTCCATGGTGTGTTTCCAGACAGTGTCTTGTTTAAGCCAGACCCAGGGCTGCACAGGAAGCTGCCTGATGCCTGAGCTGGCTGGACAGGTTCCAGGACACAAGACTTGTTTTTACCCCTGCTCTGAAGACAGATTGGGCTGCAGGCAGTGGAACGGGGGAGGGGCAGGGACTGGCTTTTTGTTGGGGTTTGCACGGCACCGAACTCAATGGGGGCCTGGATCATGATTGTGGCCTTTATGTGCCCCCTCAACATACCCAGTAATAATGGCTCGCCAGGCTCTCCGGACTGAATGAGACTGGGCCAGGATCCCACCCAGGCACCATTCTGCCCAGCTCCCTGCCCCTGCCTCTCCCCTGCTGCTGCTGGCGGCTCCAGGGCGTGTTTGAGAGGTTCCCCCCGGATGGTGGGAAGTTCTGGGGGAAGGGAACAGGGTAGAGTGGGGGGCTGTGAAGGGTCTGGATGAATGGTGGCTAATAATAAGCAGGCCTGGCCATCCAGCCCTTTCTCCAAGACGGTCCCAAGCACCAGCCACAATTCAATAGGGTCCAATCCTGGGAGTGCTCACTGTGGTCAGTGGGCGTGAAGGGTGTGGGGTAGGGAGCGTGGGATTGGCCTGGAGGGGTCCCAGCACCTCAAGCTGTGGGGTCATGGGGAGAATGCTTGGCCTTTCCAAAGCCCTCTAGCCCTGCTGAGCTGAGTCCTGCCCGATGCCAGGGCCTGGGAGCTGGCTCTCTGGGCCTGCTTCTCCCTGGTGCTGGTGCCCTCTCTGCCTGGGTTCGCGGCTTCTCTCTGCCAGCTTGGCTGATTGGGCCTGAGGTTTGTTCCCTCCAGCTCACTGCCTCCTCCGCTCAGCTCAGCTCAGCTCCACCACACGGTGCAGCTGGCTACAGGCCTGGCGTGGATCACTCTTCTCCCTGCTTGGTTCCCACTGCCTGCAAGACACTCTCCCCTGTGGCTCCCCGAGTCCCATTCGCCCCCTGGTGCTGCCCTGCGTGGCTAGCCCTGACTGCCCATCCCCTCACACACAAGCGAGAGAGCATTCTCTGCAGCTGTCTGCCCCTCCCTGCCTGCTCTCCAGGTCTCCAGACACAGCTCCCCTTCCTCGCAGCCCCGATGTCCCCCTGGAGGCCGTTGGTCACCAGCCGGGTGATGTGGATGGATGAGGGAGCCCTGCAGGCTGGAGGGGCCCTTGTCCCCTAGGGACATGGCCACCCGTCTAACTGGCTTCTCCATCTTGTTTTTCAGGGTGGACAAGTCATTCATCTATCACAGACACCTCCGGTGAGTAGGTGACGGCCCTGTGGTCCTTGCTGCATCCTGGAGGAGGCCGGGGTGGAGTGGGGACAGATGGGGCTCTCTGAGGCATGGGGCGGCCAGGGGCTCAGGCTGTCGGGGGTGCGGGGAGGCTGTGAGTGTTGTGGCTCTCAGGGCAGTTTCTGGAGCCCTCACTTGGAAGGACAGAGAGATATTAGCAAGAGGCCTAGCCCACCCAGGGTTGTGGGGCACAGCGATGGGGTGGGCTTAGAGCCACGCGTGGGGGGCTGCAGGGAGCTGGGGTGGGCTCAGAGCCAGCTGCCGGGGGCGCAGGGAGGGGCTGGGACTAGTTACTCAGGACACGACATGAGGAGCTGAGTTGGCTCTAGAATGGCTGAGCTGAAGGATTCCAGTGACAATTGTTCTGCCCCTGGCTAATGGGAGCTGCAGTAGAGCAGATGTCCTGAGGCTATGCCAGGGGCCCTGAGGATCCCGTGGGATCCTGGGTCTTAATGCCACTGTTTGTGCGGAATGAGCAGGGGCCGGGTTTCCAAACATGCAGCCAGCACTCAGGGATAGGTGGTAGGTGCTTGCCTGGCTCAGTGCCCGCAGTGACCTGCCTGTGGCAGTGTGTGGGGCAGGGCAGGGTTGGAGTGAAGGGAGGGGCAGGACAAGGATTTCTAGGACCAAGTTCGTAGCTGGAGTCTGGACGTGAGGGCCAGGGGCACATCCCCTGCAGGGCTCCTGCAGCGGGGCCAAAGCAGCCGGAGAGCCGACAATGGGCACTTAGCTCCCTGGCCACCTCCCAGATGCTCTGGGTGCCTGGGCGGTGCCAAGCTGAAAGGGGCATTGTCCCTGTGAGAGGGATGCTGCCAGCTTGGCAGAGTCTGGCATTGGCATGGGCCTGAGGGGCATTGGCCACATTGGGTCCTGGCAGGTTCCTGTGACATGCGCTGTACAGGGCAGGAGGTGGCCTCCAGAGGGCAGGGCTCGGCTTGGGGCCTGGGTGCACGCTGACCCGCACCAGCTGCATGTCAGCCCCTGAGCCTAGCATTGCATTGGCCCTATGGGGGCCGGACCAGGCAGCCATTAGGTGGCACCGTAGAGCTGGAGTGTTGATGTCGCGGAGCCCCAGGGGAGCCAAGGGGCAGCTTGCTCTGGGTTTTTAACCGCATAGTACCCTCCTCCCCCGCAGCGCATGGGGGAGGCTTTAGCTTCGCCATTGGTGACGGTCTCCTGCCTTGGAACGGGAGCTGCAGACTCTGAGCTCCCAGGGCTCCCTGAAGCACCACAGAGCCACTCAGAGGGGAGAAAGGGCTGCCTAGTGGCCAGAGCACTAGCTAAGACTTGGGAAATCCTCAGCACTGCCACAGCCTTCCCGTGTGACCTCGGGCCTGTCCCTTAGCCTCTCTGCTGCAGTTGCCATCTGTACAGTGGGGTAACAGCTATGCCCTGCTATTAGTGAGGCGCTCGGATACCATAATCCTAGGGCTGGATAAGTACTTGCGCTAGGAAGAGATTCTCTCCCTCCCCCCTCCGCAGCAATGGCATCAGCTGGGCCTGGAGCTCTGCTGGATCAGGGCACTGGGCTCTAGAACTCAGAGTGCTTTGAATGGGGGGGGTTAGGTTGGTGTTATCTGACCCCCAGTTCCCAGCTGGAGGAGGCGAGACACAGGGACAGGAGGCGGGCCTGGCCCCATAGGCAGTCAGTGAGTCACCAGGCCCAGATGGGATTCACCCAAGAGTTCTGAAGAACTCAAATGTGAAATTGCAGAACTACTAACTGTGGTTTGTAACCTATCATTTAAATCAGCTTCATACCAGATGACTGGAGGACAGCTAATGTGATGCCAATTTTTAAAAAGGGCTCCAAACGTGACCCCGGCAATTACAGGCCTGACTTCAGTACCGGGCAAACTGGTTGAAACTAGAACAAAATTATCAGACAGTTAGATGAACATAATTTGTTGGGGAAGAGTCAACGTGGTTTTTGTAAAGGGAAATCATGCCTCACCAATCTACTAGAATTCCTTGAGGGGGTCAACAAGCATGTGGCCAGGGGGAAATAGTGTGCTTACATTTTCAGAAAGCCTTTGACAAGGTCCCTCACCAAAGGCTCTTAAGCAAAGTAAGCTGTCATGGGATAAGAGGGAAGGTCCTCTCATGGATTGGTAACTGGTTAAAAGATAGGAAACAAATGGTAGCAATAAATGGTCAGTTTTCAGACTGGAGAGAGGTAAATAGTGGTGTCCCCCAGGGGTCTGTACTGGGCCCAGTCCTGTTCCACATATTCATAAATGATCTGGAAAAGGGGGGAACAGTGAGATGGCAAAATTTGCAGATGATACAAAACTACTCAAGATAGTTAAGTCCCAGGCAGACTATGAAGAGCTACAAAAGGATCTCACAAAACTGAGTGACTGGGCAACAAAATGGCAGATGAAATTCAATGTTGATAAATGCAAAGTAATGCACATTGGAAAACATAATCACGTCTATACATATAAAATGATGGGGTGTAAATTAGCTGTTACCTCTCAAGAAAGAGATCTTGGAGTCATTGTGAATAGTTCTCTGGAAACATCCATTCAATGTGCAGCGGCAGTCAAAAAAGCAAATAGAATGTTGGGTATCATTAAGAAAGGGATAGATAATAAGACAGAAAATATCATATTGCCTCTGTATAAATCCATGGTACGCCCACATCTTGAATACTGCTGTGACGGCGCAGGGAGCGTGGCGGACTGACCTGGGAATGTTGCAGGGGGGTTGCATTGGGGATGGGGGACTTCCCTTGAAGGAAGCTACCTGAGCCGTAACCTGAGCCAGGAGGGGGGGTTGGGAGAAGTGACACCTTCTGCCCGGGAGACTGAACAAAGGAGAGGGGATGGGGGAGAAAGCTGCTGAAGGAGTTTATTGTAGTTTCCGTTTGGGCTGGGTGGTGCAACACAGGGAACCCTAAGCTGGGGTCTAAGCTTCCTAAACCCCCCAGAAGGACTTGATTGAGGGCTTCTGGTTGTACCTACACGCTCTGCTTGGGACTGTGTTCCTGTCATCTAATAAACCTTCTGTTTTACTGGCTGGCTGAGAGTCACGGTGAATCTCAGGAAGAGGGGTGCAGGGCCCTGACTCCCCCACACTCCGTGACAACTGGTGGCAGTGGTAGGATCTACTGCACCCCGTGGACGGCGCTTCCTGCCGTAAGCAACTGGGAAGCAGTAAAACAAAGGGAGATTGACGGGGACCAGGTGTTCTGAAGAGTCAATGAGGGACGGTTTCAGGGGGCGATTCACCCCTGGGAGTGTGTGATCAGCGAGAAGGACTTTTGCAGTAACGGTCCCCCGGGGGATCGCAGCGAGTGGTCCCAAGGGCAGAGGAGTCTGCAGTCGACCCTGGCAGAGAGATGGTGACCTCAAGAAGGGCTGGCACACTAGGGGTCTCCCTGGAAACTGTGGGGAGCGGTGAGCACCCAGGCCTGTGAGTGGCCAGCAGGAAGATGTATGCCACGCGGCTTAAGAGTGACCTGGTGGAGCTGTGCAAGCAGAGGGGGCTGCACAGTGGGAGGCTCACCAAAGAACAGCTCATTGCCCAGCTGGAGGAGGGAGATCGCTCGAATGAACTGATCCCTGTCTCTGAGGGAAGCAGCCTGGCAGATGTAGCGCAGGCACCAGTGTCTGTCCCAGCTGGGAGTGGTCAGCCGGCTGCTGAGGGCTTCCCGATACCCCTCCTTATTATGCCTGGGGAAGGGTGAGGAGGAGCCCAGCAAATACCGAGGGCACCATGACCCCCCCGGCCAGCAGGGGATCCTCCCAACAAAGCTCGCCGGCCAGCAGGGGATCCTCACGGTGACGCTCAGCATCCATGGAGCGGAAGTGGCTGGAATGGGAGAAAGAGCTAAAACTGAGAGAGCTGGCAGATCGTGAACAACAGAGACAGCATGAACAGGAGGAGAAAGAGAAACAGAGGCAGCATGAACTGGAGCTGGCGAGGCTGAGGGGCAGCGAGCCCCCGGCTGTGGTGAGTGAGGGGGGACCCAGGACTGCACGGAGCTTTGATAAGTGCATCTTGGCCCAGCATAAGGAGGGGGAGGACATGGATGACTTCCTGGATGCCTTTGAGACATTCTGCGAGCTGCACCAGGTTGATCCTGCGGACAGACTCCAGGTT
Organism: Chrysemys picta bellii; assembly: GCF_011386835.1. NCBI lineage: Eukaryota > Metazoa > Chordata > Testudines > Emydidae > Chrysemys > Chrysemys picta. The sequence goes on from NC_088811.1 coordinate 22,002,713, forward strand.
CTCACCCCCTTACTGGACCCCAAAGCCGTGGCATTGTACCGCCAACTGGAAGGGGCGGAGAACTATTCAAAAAGGCCCTGCTACATGAGTTTGGACTGACTCCTGAGATGTACCAGGAAAGGTTCCGGAGTCAGGATAAACCCCCTGACATCTCATATCTGCAACTAGCCGTCCGCATGGAGGGATACGCCAGCAAGCGGGCAGATGGGGCCCAGACGAAGGAGGACCTGTTTAAACTGCTGGTACTGGAGCAACTGTATGAGCGGTGCCCATCCGACCTGAGGCTGTGGTTGAGGGACAAAAAGCCAGAGAACCCGCGACACGCAGGGCGGCTGGCCAATGAGTTTGTGAAGAGCTGGTCAGGGGGTGGCAGGGAGGAGTCCCAAAGGAACAGGCCCGCTGCGATGCAGAGAGAGAGTCACCCGGGGACCTCCCAAAGGGGGAATATGGGGAATCCCCTCCCACGGGGAATGCCCAGCGTCAGGGACAACCGACCGGTTCGAGGGGACCAATGGGTCATGAGCTGCTATTACTGCAGCCAAAGAGGCCACATTCGGGCCCAGTGCCCCAAGCTCAAGGACAGACTGAGCAGACCGAACCAACACCGGGTTAACTTGGTAGAGGCCCAGACGGACGAGGGGCAGGCTTCCCAGGCAAGAGGGGCTGGCAGCTTATCAACTGCTCAAGAGAGAGAAGTGCCCCAGGCCAGCTTCTCTGCGGGGCCGGATACTCCGGACTCAAAGTTCTCCGTTTACAGAGTGGGCGCGGGGCTGTCCCTGCAGAGCGAGTGCCTTGTTCCCCTGGAGGTGGATGGGAGGAAAGTCTATGGATACTGGGATACGGGCGGTGAGGTGAGACTGGCCCGGCCCGAGGCGATAGCTCCAGATCAGGTGATACCCAACACCTTCCTGACCCTGATGGGGGTGGGCGGGACCCCATTCAAGGTGCCGTGGCGAAGGTACACCTGAAATGGGGGGCAAAGGAGGGCCCCAAGGACGTGGGAGTGCACCACCATTTGCCCACTGAGGTGTTGATGGGGGGCGGGGGGGACCTAGAGGACTGGCCAAGCAACCCCCAGAATGCCTTAGTCGTGACCCGTAGCCAGAGCCGGCGAGGGGCACTACGCCCTGACCTTGGGAAGGATGTCACACCAGAGGCACAGAACCCTACCCTGGTGGGGAGGGAACACCCAAGGACAAGGCTCGGGGTGGCTGTGGCTTCCAACCCAGTCGACGAGAGGGAGCAGGTCCCCGTTCCTTCTCCAGCCGCCAAGTTCCAGGCCGAGTTGCCGAAAGATCCCTCCTTGCGGAAGACAAGGGACCTGGCTGACCTCAGTGTGGTACAGACCATGAGGAGAGGTTGCAAGGAGAGGTTCCTGTGGGAGAAGGGGTTCCTATACTGAGAATGGGCTCCCCTCGGGGAGATGGAGTCCTGGGGGATCAGGAGGCAGCTGCTGGTACCCCAGAAGTATTGCTGCAAGCTACTGTACCTGGCCCATGAGATCCCTCTCGCAGGGCACCAGGGAATCCGGCACACCAGGCAGAGGCTGCTACAGAACTTTTACTGGCCTGGAGTCTTTACCAATGTCCGACTACTGCCAATCCTGTGACCTCTGTCAGAGGGTGGGGAAGGCCCGGGACAAGGGGAAAGCGGCGTTGAGGCCTTTGCCCATCATAGAGGAGCCTTTCCAGAAGGTGGCCGTGGACATAGTGGGATCTCTTAGCAAGACGACCCAGTCAGGGAAGAAATACATTCTGGTGGTGGTAGATTTCGCCACCCACTACCCCGAGGCAGTGCCCTTATTGTCCATCGAAGCAGACACTGTGGCAGATGCGCTGCTGACCATTTTCAGCCGAGTGGGGTTTCCCAAGGAAGTCTTAACAGACCAAGGGTCCAACTTCATGTTGGCCCTACTCCGGTGCTTGTGGGAGAAATGTGGGGTCCGGCACAGCTGGGCCTCAGCATACCACCCCCAATCCAACTGGCTGGTGGAGAGGTTCAACGGAACACAAAAGATAATGCTAAAAACCTTTATGAACCAGCACCTGCAGGACTGGGACAAGTACTTACCTCACCTGCTGTTCGCGTACAAGGAGGTACCCCAGGAGTCTACCGGGTTTTCGTCTTTCGAACTGTTATATGGAAGGCGGGTAAGGGGGCCCCTAGACCTGATGAGAGACGAATGGAAGGGGAAGGCCACTCCCAAGGGAGAGTCGGTGGTGGAGTATGTCCTGACTTTCCGGGAAAGACTTGCCGAGCTCATGGGCCTGGCCAGGGAGAATCTGGCCGGAGCCCAGAGGAAGCAGAAGATCTGGTATGACCGCACAGTGCGGGCCCGTGCCTTCGCCACCGGGGATCAGGTGATGGTCCTCATCCCTGTGAGGAAAAACAAACTCCAGGCCGCCTGGGAAGGGCCCTTCAAGGTTGTCAAGCAACTAAACGAGGTAAACTATGTGGTGGAGCTGTCGAACCGGGCACACCACTGCCGGGTGTACCATGTGAATATGATGAAGCCATATTATGACAGGGGGAATGTGGTATTGGCCGTGTGTGGACATTGGGAGGAGCAGAAAGATAACCCTTTAGTAGATTTATTCCCTGGGATAAGAGCTGGTTTCCCCCTGGAAGCAATTCCCCTCTCTGATCAGCTGAGCCCGGCCCAGCAAGCTGAGATCAGAGGGGTGCTGCATCTGTACCGACAGCTGTTTTTCAACCAGTCTGGACGCACTAATCTGACTGTCCACCGGGTGCAGACAGGATTGCACCCGCCTATAAAATGCTCCCCCTTCCGAGTCACAGGCAAAACTGCTCAGGACCTGGAAAGAGAGGTCAATGACATGCTGGCTTTGGGGATGATCCAGCCATCTTCCAGCCCTTGGGCCTCGCCGGTGGTGCTGGTCCCCAAAAAGGACCGGTCGATCCGGTTCTGTGTGGACTATCGGAAGCTCAATGCCATCACTGTAGCCAATGCCTGCCCCATGCCCAGGCCTGACAAGCTCCTAGACAAGTTGGGAGGAGCTCGCTACCTTACCACCATGGATCTTACAAAGGGCTACTGGCAAGTGCCACTGGATGCAGATGCCAGGCTGAAATCGGCCTTTATCACCCCTCTGGGGCTCTGAGTTCCTGACCCTGCCTTTCGGCCTCAAGGGAGTGCCAGCCACCTTCCAGCGCCTGGTGGATCAGCTACTGAGGGGGATGGAGAGTTTTGCCATGGCATATATTGACGACATCTGTGTCTTTAGCCAGACCTGGGAGGGTCACATGTCTCAGGGTAAACAAGTGCTGGACCGACTCCAGGAGGCTGGGCTGACCATAAAAGCTGAGAAGTGCAAGGTGGGGATGGCTGAAGTATCCTACCTAGGTCACCGGGTGGGAAGCAACTGCCTAAAGCCAGAACCAGCCAAAGTGGAGGTGATCAGAGACTTGCCCGCTCCGCAAACCAAAAAGCAGGTCCAAGCCTTTATTGGGATGGCAGGGTACTATCGAAGGTTGATGCCCCACTTTAGCTCCATAGCCGCCCCTATCACTGAGCTGTGCAAGAAGGGGAAGCCAGACAAGGTGGTCTGGACCGAGGAGTGCCAGCAGGCTCTCCGGGCGCTGAAGGAGGATCTGGTCAGCGGCCCAGTTCTGGCAAACCCAGACTTTGACAAGGCCTTTATGGTGTTCACCGACGCCTCAGACACGGGACTGGGGGCGGTGTTAATGCAGGAGGATGAAAAGGGGGAGAGACACCCAATCGTGTACCTGAGCAAGAAGTTGCTACCCCGGGAGCAGAACTACGTGGCCATCGAGAAGGAATGCCTGGCCATGGTGTGGGCCCTTATGAAACTAGAGCCATATTTCTTTGGTCGACACTTCACCGTGCACACCGACCACTCTCCCCTGACCTGGCTGCACCAGATGAAAGGAGCCAACGCCAAGCTCCTGCGGTGGAGCCTGCTCCTGCAGGATTATGATGTGGACGTGGTCCATGTGAAGGGAAGTGCCAACCTGACAGCAGATGCTTTGTCCTGGAGAGGGGGCCCTGAACTTCCCCAGGTCACTGGTCAGAGTGACCCTGCTCAGTTCAGTCTCAAAGGGGGGAGAGATGTGACGGAGCAGGGAGCGGGGTAGTTTTGACCTGGGAATGTTGCAGGGAAGTTGCATTGGGGATTGGGGACTTCCCTTGAAGGAAGCTACCTGAGCTGTAACCTGAGCCCGGGGGGGGGGGGGGGGGGTTGGGAGAAGTGACACCTTCTGCCCGGGAGACTGAACAAAGGAGAGGGGAGGGGGGAGAATTTTTTAATTTCCATTTGGGTTGGGTGGTGCAACGCAGGGAACCCCAAGTTCTGGTTGTACCTACACACTCTGCTTGGGACTGTGTTCTTGTCATCTAATAAACCTTCTGTTTTACTGGCTGGCTGAGAGTCACAGTGAATCTCAGGAAGAGGGGTGCAGGGCCCTGACTCCCCCACACTCCGTGACAACTGCGTGAAGATGTAGTCTCCCCATCTCGAAAAAGATATATTGGAATTGGAAAAGGTTCAGAAAAGGGCAACAAAAATTATTAGGGAATATAGAACAGCTTCCATATGAGGAGAGATTAATAAAACTGGGACGTTTCAGCTTGGAAAAGAGACGACTAAGGACAGAGGGATATGATTGAGGTCTGTAAAATCATGACTGGTATAGAGAAAGTGAATAAGGAAATGTTATTAACTCCTTATCATAACACACAAAGTAGGGGTCACTAAATGAAATTAATAGGCAGCAGGTTTAAAACAAACAAAAGGAAGTATTTCTGCACACAACGTCTGTGGAACTCCTTGCCAGAAGATTTTGGGAAGGCCAAGGCTATAACATGGTTCGGAAATGAACTAGGTAAGTTCACGGAGGATAGGTCCATCAATGGCTGTTAGCCAGGATGGGCAGGTATGGTGTCCCTAGCCTCTTGTTTGCCAAAAGCTGGGAATGGGCAACAGGGGATGGATCACTTGATGATTACCTCTTCTGTTCATTCCCTCTGGGGCACCTGGCACTGGCCACTGTTGAAAGACAGGATACTGGGCTGGATGGACCTTTGGTCTGACCCAGTTTGCCCGTTCTTATGTTCAGGAATAGCCCAGTCTCCTGCATCCCAGGCCCTTACATTAGCTGCTGTTTTATGCTGCCCCCTTCTGAAGAGGGTTTGCCCTCAGTGGGGTGGTGGCTGCTGGGAATTACTCCATCTGAGAGAAGAGATCAAACCAGGGTCTGGCCTGGGCTGGCCTAGCCTGAGATGCATTAGAAGTTGTAGTGGGGATGAAGAATTGGGCAGAGCCCTGTGATCTGTTCCCCACTCTTCCACTGACCTACTAGGTGTCCTTGGGAAGCTCCCCTCCCAGTGCCTCAGTTTCCCCATCTGTACTATGGTGATGGTGCAGTGTGGATAAAATACACACATCTGTGAGGTGTTGAAGCCACCCCACACTTTCCTTAGTGTGGTTTTTGGGGCCAATATAGTTTCCCAGCCACGTTGCAGCCAATCCAGCTGTGCGAACTCAGATCCTGAGTTCACAGAGCTGACAGGGCTGGGGCCATCGGTGAGTGTGCTGAGCATGGCTCTCTACTGACCCCTTCTAGCGTGGTCTGAGGGACTCCTGAGCCAGGAGAATGGTGCTTGTGGCACAGGGCTGGGGCACTGATGTCCGTCTGGGGCGATGTGGGGCAGGCGTTTCTTCAGGAATCACTAGGGAGGCTGATGGTTGGGGGGGGGGGGCAGGAAATGCAGCCTCTGGTCTCACTCGGGGAGTTTCCATCCCTAGGAAAGAGCGCTAGCCCCGTGGGACAGAGCGCAGCTGGAACCATCCTGCATTACAGCTGCCTGGCCAGCCCGGGAACATGGCTCCCTGTACTCCTGGCAGGGTGCTGCCAGTTCTCCGCCAGAGATCGCAGGAGGAGCTGTGCCCAGGGATTGGGGGACTTCCCCTGTGGGCAGATTGGTCCCCATTCATCCTGTACTGGGTTCCTCGCATCTTCCTCTGAAGCATCTGGTTTGGGCCCGTGGAAGAGATGGGAGGCCGGCCTAGATGGGCTCTTGGTCTGATCCACTGCAGCAGGAGGCAGGAGACTGGCCTGGGGTGTCAGAGAGGCTGGGTTGGAGGGGCCCATTGTTCTGGCATGTGCGGGAAGGGGCGCATGGGTGCGTCAGGGCGATTGCGCTAATAGGCATCAGCCAAGCCCAGGCTGCAGCTTGGAGAGCAGAGTCCTTGGGGGACTCCGTCAGCTTCTTCCCTCCCCCGTCTCCCCATTTCCACTCTTCCATGTAGCCATAGCAACTGGCAACAATCCTGCAGCGCCTGTTGTCGCCTCCTCTCAGGCGCAGGCAGAGAGAGCAGGGAGCTGCGGCCCCAGGCTCCGGCCCAGCGACAGGGACAGACCTGTGCTGACCCCTGGGAGAGACTGAGACCTGCTCCATACAGTGCATGGAGGGAGCAGGGCGGGAGGGACTGACAGCACCTAGCTGTGTGGGGGGAGGAGGGCTTGGGAGCCCTGATGTGCTCCCACAGCCCTACTGATGTGGGAAAGAATGTGCCCGTGACCTCTCTACAGTCATCTGAGCCCCAAGCAGCCCTGTAGGGTGTGGGGCTGGCATCTGTGGAAACCAGCAATGTGATACTCCCCAGTTGTCAGTGCCACATCTGCCACCCTGGGCACCGACACCCTGCCTTGGCATGGGAAGGGGGGGTGAATGCACCCGGGCCAGGCAGCAGGGCACCAGGATGGTACCATCCGCTGTCACTGGCTGGAGGGAGAACCCTCAGGGAGGAGCAGTGGGACCCAGTGCAAGAGGAAAGACCTTATCCCCCAGCAAGGAGCCCCTGACCAAGAGCTTCATCCCTCCAGACAAAGGTGTGGGCAGCAGCCTCCAGAAGTGCCCCCCTCTGTCTCCCTCCCCTCATCACCCCATTACATTGAATTGAAAGTCCAGTAGATAGAGACCTAGAGCAGGAGCTGTGAACTCTGATTCCAGCGCCTCCACTGTCCTGTGCATGGGCAAATCACTTTCCCTTCCAGCGTGTATCTAGTTTGTTTAGAGGTGAAGCTCTTTGAGGCAGGGACTGGCTCCCACTAGGTGTCTGGGCAGCACTCGGCACGGGGGACCCCCGATCTCGGCAGGGTCCAGCCGGCGCCTGGCACAGCAGGCCCCCGATCTCAGCTGAGGCCTCTAGATGCTAACCCAACACACATAATAGTAATTAACAAGAGGAAAGGAATAGGGCAGCTATGCAAGAGGGGGCGGCCTCTGAATGGTGGTTCTATGCTTGTGTGTATGGGGGGGGCGTTCTGCTCTGTCAGTGAGCCTGGGCCCTGCTATGGGTTTCCAATAGAGCACCATCCATTTGTAAAGCCCCTAGGAGCAGACCCTTGGAAGCCCCTGGGTCACAGGCTGGTAGGACGGTTCATGGAGTGCAAGGCTAAAAGGATCCTTGCGTTTGTGGTTTTGCTGAGCCTCACTTCCAAGTGAAACCCGAGAGCAGGAGGTGGCCTGATGCAAACCCCAAACGAAGGCTGGTCTGGCCCCACCCAATGCGTAAATCACAAGAGCCGAGCTGAGCCCAGCTTTGCCCTGAGCTGCCCAGACGGTGGCCATGGCTGTTCTGTGTGGCATGGCTCTGCCACAGGTGTCTCCTGAATGCCCATAGCCAGCGGGCACTGCAGAGCAGCCACTCTGTTCTGTTCGCTCGCACACATGGGTTGTTGCTGTGAGACGACACAGAGAAAATGGCCCTGGGCTTTGCTTGGCCCATAGGCAGGAAGCTTTTTAAATGGTGACAAATGTATTTGTTTATTTAGATTTCCGTACAATACAATAAGAACATAAGAGTGGCCCTACGGGGTCAGACCAAGGGTCCATCCAGCCCAGTGTCCTGTCTTCTGACAGTGGCCAGTGCCAGGTGCCCCAGAGGGAATGAACAGAACAGGGAATCATCAGGTATCAGAGGAGTGGCCGTGTTAGTCTGGATCTGTAAAAGCAGCAGAGTCCTGTGGCACCTTATAGACGAAGTGAGTATTCACCCATGAAAGCTCATGCTCCAATATGTCTGTTAGTCTATAAGGTGCCACAGGACTCTCTGCTGCTCTTACAGGGAATCATCAAGTGATCCATCCCATCGCCCATTCCCAGCTTCTGGCAAACAGCTTCTAGGGACACCATCCCTGCTCATGCTGGCTAATAGCCATTGATGGACCTATCCTCCATGAACTTACCTAGTTCTTTTACAATTTAAATACAGCCTCTCCACAGCGGTGGGTGCCCTGGTGGCAGGGCCGGCTCTGGCTTTTTTGCTGCCCCAGGCAAAAAAGCCTCCTTCCCCTCCTCCCCCCCCCAGCGCGGCAGGGGAGGGCGCGGAGCCCGGCCGCGGGCCGCTCTCCCCAACCAGCCGGAGCGCAGGGGGGAGGGCGGCTAGCCCACCGCGGCTCCGCTGGCGGCCGGAGCCCTGGGAGGAGGGCAGAGAGCCCTGCCGGGGCTCCGCTCTCCCCGGCGGCCAGAGCGCTGGGGGGAGGGCAGCGAGCAGGCCGGGGCTCCGCTCTCCCCGGCGTCCGGAGTGCCACCCCACCCCCCTCCAGGTGCCGCCCCAAGCACAAGCTTGATGGGCTGGTGCCTGGAGCCGGCCCTGCCTGGTGGTTATTTAGAATCACAGTCCCTCCAGGAATAACTGCACTGGAATATAACCGAGCTCTCAGCATGCAGTAACTTAGCCAGCCAGGAATTCAAAGCAACAAAATACACCATGCCCTGCCCCACCCCACTGCAAGTCCCTTGGCACCCACTCTGCCTGCCCCGAAAACCCAGCAATCAGATGGGGTCTGCAGCATGCCCTATAAAGGCCCAGTAAGGCTATGTTAGCCGCAGGGGAGGCGCGTGTGCCAGCTTCCATTTCGCTGTCCGTTTAGAGGAGGCTGTTTGGGAGCTGCGCTCTGAGGGACATGGGCCCAGTTTTCCTTTACCAACAAGAACAATAGCAAAGCAACAGCCTTTCTGCATTAGCAAATCTGGGGCTGTCTGTCTCACTGTGTGCCTGCCCCCAGCCCCTGTGCTAGCTGTGAAGGTTGCAGCTGGCAGGGGACATGCTGCTGGGGTGGATGCTGGCGACACGCCCATGGGCTGGCCCACTATGCTGTAAGCTCCCCATTTGGGGCTGACAACCAGTAGAAACGATTCCTGTGAAGGACAGCAGTAGAGAGGCTAAATTGGAAAAGGTGGAAATCAATATGAAAATTGAAAGGTGGATAAGGAACTGGTTAAAGGGGAGACTACAACAGGTCATACTGAAAGGTGAACTGTCAGGCTGGAGGGAGGTTACTAGTGGAGTTCCTCAGGGATCGGTTTGGGGACCAATCTTATTTAATCTTTTTATTACTGACCTTGACACAAAAAGTGGGAGTGTACTAATAAAGTTTGCGGATGACACAAAGCTGGGAGGTATTGCCAATACAGAGAAGGACCGGGATATCATAGAGGAAGAGCTGGACAACTTTGTAAACTGGAGTAATAGTAATAGGATGAAATTTAATAGTGAAAAGTGCAAGGTCATGCATTTGGGGATTAATAACATGAATTTTTGTTATAAACCGGGGACGCATCACTTGGAAGTAAGAGAGGAGGATAAGGACCTTGGTGTATTGGTTAATCACAGGATGACTATGAGCCGCCAATGTGATATGGCTGTGAAAAAAGCAAATACGATCTTGGGATACATCAGGCGAGGTATTTCCAGTAGAGATCAGGAGGTGTTAGTACCGTTATACAAGGCACTGGTGAGACCTCATCTGGAATACTGTGTGCAGTTCTGGTCTCCCATGTTTAAGAACGATGAATTCAAACTGGAACAGGTTCAGAGAAGGGCTACTAGGATGATCCGAGGAATGGAAAACCTGTCTTATGAAAGGAGACTCAAAGAGCTTGGCTTGTTTAGCCTAGCCAAAAGAAGGCTGAGGGGAGATATGATTGCTCTTGATAAATATATCAGAGGGATAAATATCAGGGAGGGAGAGGAATTATTTAAGCTCAGTACCAATGTGGACACAAGAACAAATGGATATAAACTGGACATTAGGAAGTTTAATATTGAAATTAGATGAAGGTTTCTAACCATCAGAGGAGTGAAGTTCTGGAACAGCCTTCCAAGGGGAGTAGTGGGGGCAAAAGACATATCTGGCTTCAAGACTAAGCTTGATAAGTTTAAGGAGGGGATGGTATGATGGGATTGTCTAATTTTGGCAATTAATTGATCTTTGATTATTAGCGGTAAATATGCCCAATGGCCTGTGCTGGGATGTTAGATGGGTGGGATCTGAGTTACTACAGAGAATTCTTTTCTGGGTGTCTGGATGGTGAGTCATGCCCACATGCTCACGGTTTACCTGCTCACCATATTTGGGGTCGGGAAGGAATTTTCCTCCAGGGCAGATTGGCAGAGGCCCTGGGGGTTTTTCGCCTTCCTCTGCAGCGTGGGGCACAGGTCACTTGCTGGAGGATTCTCTGCACCTTGAAGTCTTTAAACCACAAGTTGAGGACTTCAATAGCTCAGACATAGGTCAGGCATTTGTTACAGGAGTGGGTGGGTGAGATTCTGTGACCTGCATTGTGCAGGAGGTCAGACTAGAAGATCATAATGGTCCCTTCTGACCTTCAAGTCTATGAGAAGCTCTGGACTGGATTCTTCCTCTCCCTGACCCTGAGGCGAGTGTGGTGAGTTACTCCTGATTTCAACTTGGGGAGAGCAGAATTCAGGCCACTCTCACTTTAAAAGCCATGTGCCAAATGCTGACAGTTCCCTGAACTTTGGGTTTTGGCCCTATATGCTTTTAAAAACCAAATGTCACTGACAACAGCTTGGATTGTTACTAGGGACTTTCTGTCTGAGAGCCTTACCTGCCCCAGTGCCACAGTACTGGAGCACATCGCAGTCACGAATGGATTTATCCTCCCACACCCTGTGCAGCAGGGCAGGACTAGTATCCCCATTGTACAGATGAGGGGGATGAGGCCCAGAGAGACTAGGTGATTTGATCAAGGGCACAAAGGAAGGCTGTGGCAGACCAGGGACCTGAAGCCGAGTCTCCAAAGCTAGCACCCTACCCACTGGATCAGCCTGCTTCTCCCTTAGTGTTGATTAATCCCTGTTTATGCTGGGGGTCTTTTGGAGGCTGCTGGGCTAGTCAGTTTCACTTTGATTCTAGTCAATTTCACAGACTGTTGCCATGTTTAGGCAGGAAAAATAATTGAATGGCAACATTGGCCTTAGGTCCTGGAAAAGCTTGTTATTAGGAATCAGACCTGTGCACATGGCTGAATTAGCCCTGCTAGCCCCGTGTCTGTCAGTCTTCCTGGTCACCATTGTTTCTCTCTGTGCTGCCTTTCGCCAGTGATTTGATATAACTTAGCATCCCCTGTTCACCCCACCCACTTTTGGCCAACTCACAGCCATCTTGGGGGCTACTTCCATGCAAACCCAGAAGACGTCCAGGTCTGAAAGCTCCTCTTTTGGAGGGGAATGCCAGCAACTCCTCGGTTTGGGATGGTACAGAGGCTGCAGCCAGTTCCTTTGTGTCCCAGAGAAGTCACATTTCAGAAGTGCATGCTGTGGTTTTGGCAGAGCGGTGAAGCCCTCAGGGATTGCACAGCCATTGCGGAACGTTCCCACCAGGCCGTATGGCATGGGGGAGAAGGCTGGAGGTGAATCTCCCTGTCTAACTGGTGCCATGGCACATCAGCCAGCTAGCCTCTCCCAGAGCCTCTCACTGCACCTTCTGATGCAGATTTGAATAGGAAAAACCCTGACCTGATCCTGCTGCTAAGCAGTTCCCCCCTTCCCCCTCCAGTAGTGTCCCAGTGGGTCTCACAGTGCTCAGGATGCAAACAGCAGCAAGCCGCAAGGTGCAGAGCAACAAATGTCCTGAGGGTCATTTACTCTGCAGCATATTGCTGGCAGCTAAGGGACTCAGTCTGCTCAAACAGGGGCCAAAACAAAGCCCAGGGAAGTGGCTCCGTGATTTTTATTTCAATTTGACCAGAAACATACTTTTCAAAACACAGACCCCCTGCAGCACACAGGATCCCCTCTTCCCATGGGCCTGCTTTTATTTTTCATAAGAAGCAGTGCCAAGAGGCAGGGGCTGTGATTAAGGCTGTGCCAGTCACCAGGAAAAAGGGTGTATGCATGAGATCATCTGGTCCAGAGAGGGTAAGAGACCTGCTCCTAGTGTCACCCCGGGGAGTTCTCCTCTAGCTTAAGTGGTGGAGGCCTGTGTTCTTGGAGCTGATTGTTAGGGTGCCAGTCTGGCTCTGCCCAGCAATTGTCAGTAGCACAGAGATTCATTACAGGCGGTTATCCTCAGGTTGGTCCATGCTGTGACTGTAATGGAGGGTTCACTTCCTGCACTGACTGTGCCCCATTACAGATGAGCTAGATGGGCTCCCTCCATGCCCTGTGGGATGCCCTGGGTGCCAGGTCTCTCCTGTTGTCACAGCCCTGCCAGGGGAGTTCAGCCCTCATTCGGGGATGTTAATTGATTGAATCATAGAATCATAGAATCTCAGGGTTGGAAGGGACCTCAGGAGGTATCTAGTCCAACCCCCTGCTCAAAGCAGGACCAATCCCAACTAAATCATCCCAGCCAGGGCTTTGTCAAGCCTGACCTTAAAAACCTCTAAGGAAGGAGATTCCACCACCTCTCTAGGGAACCCATTCCAGTGCTTCACCACCCTCCTAGTGAAAAAGGTTTTCCTAATATCCAACCTAGACCTCCCCCACTGCAACTTGAGACCATTGCTCCTTGTTCTGTCATCTGCCACCAGAGAACAGTCTAGATCCATCCTCTTTGGAACCCCCTTTCAGGTAGTTGAAAGCAGCTATCAAATCCCCCCTCATTCTTCTCTTCTGCAGACTAAATAATCCCCATTCCCTCAGCCTCTCCTCATAAGTCATGTGCTCCAGCCCCCTAATAATCTTTGTTGCCCTCCGCTGGACTCTTTCCAATTTTTCCACATCCTTCTTGTAGTGTAGGGCCCAAAACTGGACACAGTACTCCAGATGAGGCCTCACCAATGTCGAATAAAGGGGAACGATCACGTCCCTTGATCTGCTGGCAATGCCCCTACTTATACAGCCCAAATGCTGTTAGCGTGAGTCACAGACATGTCCAGGGTGGCACCCCCTAGGCAGCCAGGGCATTAGGTGTTTGCAGAGATGCAGCCAGCAATGTTCTGTGCATTTTATGGTTCCTTGAGAAGATGCAGCCTGGGGTGAAAGCTGCCACCTTCCCTTTAATTATCCAAAATGAGATCTAATTTCTTGGCAGTTTCGCTCCTTTCCCCTTATCAACATATAACAGTTTGGCTGCTCGCTCTCTCCTTGTGTTTTAAGTGACTCCATGAATTCTATGCAGTGTGGCAATCTAGGACATGCACACAACCATAGCTAATGATTGTTTAATGCTGCAGAATTCCTTGGATTTTCCTAGGAACAAGAGAGATTCAGTCAGGGGAGAGCAGAGGAAACCCCCTGCTCTACCATCCAGACATATTCCTGAGGGGGGTAAGGGGAAGCTCTGCAGATCATCTAGAAGGCTGGGCAGGGTCACAGCACAGGAGCCCTTCTGATCAGCATGGCATGGGTGGAATTGACAGTAGAAGGGAACTAGCTGAGTCAGGGGCTTTTGAGCCTTTCACCTCTAGGCTGTTAGTGGGAAGAAGGAGAACATCAGCGAGCATGTGCGGGTGGGTGGGTTTGGGGTGTGACTAGCTCGGGACTTCACTTTGCAGCCAGTCTGGGTATGATGTGTGAGCAGCACGCGGTGACAGCAGCCACACGCTCAGCACAGGCTCCAGTGGGGCTCCAGTTCAACAATTAGCATTGCAGATACTTAACATGGGCATTTATGGGTAATGTGTGTGCATTCCCTGGGCACTGCATGTTCTCTGGGTATTGTGGGTAATGTGTGTGCATTCCCTGGGCACTGCATGTTCTCTGGGTATTGTGGGCAATGTGTGTGTATTCCCTGGGCACTGCATGTTCTCTAGGTATTGTGGGTAATGTGTGTGTATTCCCTGGGCATTGTGGGTAATGGGTAGTCCCTGGATTGTTTTGGATAATGTGCATCTCCAGGGACTGTGGGTCATGTGCGTATCCTTGGGCATTGTGGGTAATGGGGGAGCATCTTTGTGCCTAGCAGCGGTGCCCAGACTGCAGATTCGGGGACCACGTCAGTAACATTGAAAAGGGGATGTTTTAATAACTGAAATAGGAACACGAATAATACATTGTTCCCTGAGTTATTTCTGTTTATATGAAATTTGGCTTATTTAAATTCTGCCCCAAAGTTTTACTTTTCAATGGGTAGCCTACTTTTTGGACTGAGAATATGTAACTGCCCCATAGATGTTGTTTTGGGATGTGAGGAGGAAGCTAGTGATTTGGGGCAGCTGGGCTTGTGGCACCAGGGAAGGTGTGGAGGGTGATCTGGATCATGGTATAATATCATCTGAATGTTTCTGCTGAGGTGTGCCGCACTGAATTAGTTAACAATCTTGATTTTGGAATGTGATCATTAGGTTTCAGAGTCAACATCCATTTAAGATGAATGAGACCATTATAACTGAGTATTGTTTCAGGCTGTCTGCAAACTCAGGCAAACAGCACTGCATCAATTACACTTGCTTCATATTCTGAAAGTTTTCCTCCCAACCATACTGGCTAGATGTGTAAATGAAAGCTTAGATTCCAAAGCACAATTCTGCAACGAAGTGAATCTAGCAGTAAATTCACCAAACATGACTCTAAGGTTTAGCTATTAGCTTCCTCCTGTGAACAGAACCTGCTGGGCTCTGCCATGAATCTGTGTGCCCACTCATTCTAAGCCCGCATGCACCGTCAGGCTGGTTGCCTGTCTCTGCATAGTTCAGGGCAGGAGCCATGTCTGGCTTTGGCATGCAGAGCTGCATTGTTTGTTTCAGTCATTCCTGCAGCAGACGGGATGGGCTGCCTTGTAACTGACAATCCAGGGGCATGCGGGGAAATCAATGTGGGTTTCACAGCAGAAATGACCCACCTGTTGCAGGAGCCCAGATGACATGAAAACCCATGGTGGAAATGGGAAATGGCCTGGCAGAGACCAGCAGCCCCCTGGGGCCCTATCCTGGCTCCTGCTTCCTCCAGGATCCAGACTGCATGAATCCTTTTCAGGTTTCAGTGGTTGGGTCTCCCAAGAAGCTCCCATGGCACATTTGGGAACATCAGGATCGGTAATCCTAGTGTCCTGGCCAAATTCCAACTTGGGTCATTACTTCCTGCCTTCCTATATTTCCTATGCAGTTTCAACTGAAGCAAGGATTCTTCCCTTCCTGTCCTCAGCTGTTGTGTGGTGCCCCACACCAGAGGTGGCTGCATTTCAGTGGTGGTGACTGACGCGGTTTGAGTGGCGGATTGAGGCCTCACAGCCAGTGTGCAGTGGGCCCTTCCTGCTCTGGAACTCCAGTGAAACGTGACCTGCCAGGGGTGGGCGGGGAATGTATGTGTTCTTTCTTTGTTTGCTTCTTTGTCGTGCTTAAAGGAGAGCTCAAAGACAATTCGGGGTGCATTTGTTTTCAGTTTTTTAAGGCTAGTTTTTTTACATGGGAGGTTCTGGGTCCTGTTTATCCCAGAAGACTGGCCCCTGAGCAACAATCAGATGGTGACCAGCGAACGGAACAGTACAGACTGGCCAGGAAAGGGATTTTTGATCAGACTTGTTAAAAATCTTATTTGCTTGTTGTTTTTTCAACACTCATTTGAGTCAAATGCCCTACAAACTCTTGGGAGAAAAACTCTCTTGGTGAAAGATTTGACACACACAACTGAGGGCTCCCTCCTCCAGGGAAATCTCCAGCAAAAATAAGGGAGACGAGATTTGATATTCCTACAATTAAAAATAAGCTGGGGGGGGGCGGGGAGTTTTAGGCCTCCTCTAGCAGAACTAGGGCACACACCCAATTTATTTTTCTTGGCAGCTCACCTTTACGAAATTAATCACCCCCCCCCCATTTGTCATGCTGACTTACCTCCCCCAGTGAGTCGCTGGAAGGGTGGGAGCCCACAGGCAATCCCCAGTTCACATCGGCTCCTGGGGCTCTCTGGAATGCTGTGTGTGTTCCTCCTCTTAATGAGGAGCTGAGCAGGACAGAGATTAATGAGGGGGTTATGTCATGGGAATGCAACAAGAAAGGAAGACACCAGCTAATTAGTGACGTGGGGGCTGTGAAATACCAGCCAACCTAGCAGGGCCCTGCCTGCTGTTGTGGTTCTTCAATTATACATGTTGCTGGCAGTTTTCTACCGTCCTTAACGGGGGACATTTGCCAAGGACTCCACTCACTTCATTCATACACTGAATTAATTATCCAAAGTTCCTAGAGGCCATGGATACTGATATCCCAGCCCAAGGACTGTGACTTCAGGTGTGGATTAAGCCCAGGGAACAGATGAGCTCTTCCGTACCAAAGACCCCTGCTCCCACGCAGCTGCACCTTAGCAATCCAGGGAGCACAGGCGACGGCTGAAGATTTGCTTTCAAGGAGGCCTTTTTTTCAGAAGTGTCTTTAGCAAATGGTGCCCCAGGAACCTCCCTGGACAGCAGTTCTAATGGGACTGTCCAAACACAAAAATAGCGTTTTGGAAAACCATTCAAAATTTGGAATTTTTCCTGAAAAAGAAGAGAGACCGAGCCCCGACTAGCCAGCTGTTTAGGGCAGCCTGGGGGGTACCGGGGGGCCCTAATACAAGTCCTTGGTCAGCCTGATTCAGAGCAGAAACATGAATCTCAGGTTTCCCTCCCTCAGGAGAGTGCCCTGCCGCCTGGCTATCAGCTCGTTGGGAGTCCTGCCCTCTTTCATTTGAACCAGAAATTCCAGCTAGGCCTGGGGAACTTTCCGGATGCTATTTGTATTGGAGCCGACACGTTTCCGTGAAAAGTTTGGGTTTTGATGATTCAGCATTTTCTGGGGGCAAAGGGGAAGACCCACATTTGGTTGAAAAATTCCCAACGAGCCATGTTGAAGAAGGGCTTGGCAGCAGGTGCAGGTCTCAAGGACATCCCTGGAACTTGGATGGTTGAGACTGGATGAACTGTGTAAGCATGTGGCCCAGTCAGAAAGGGCCGATCAGGCTCTGGTGAGGAGTCACTTGAGACGGATGATGCCTCGTCTATCCCTGAATCCTTGGGATGGATCCATCCTCAGCTGCGTGTGTCTGGTTGTAAGTGAGCTGCCTGCTACTGGAACAAAAGCCGTGCTTGTAAAGCAGTGTTCTTTCTGGGAGGGAGTGTGATTTCATGGTCAGAGCATGTCTGGGTCCTGTTTCTAGCTCTGCTACTGACTTGTTGTGGAACCTTGAGCAAGTCACTGCTTCTCTGTCTCAGTTTCCTCATCTATAGAGTAGATCCCTCACCTGCCTCCTGGTTACTTTCAGAGACTAGGATGAAGGCCAAGGAGAGTCCCCATTGTCCCCCCGCATGGCTAGCTGGGTGTGAAGAGAAGCCTGTGGCTAGGAGGTGATCTCTGATACGAGTTGCTAAGGCAGCACTGTTGGGATTAGCCCTTCTGTTGTTCACATCTGACCATGGCTCAGTGGTGCATGTGAAATGAGCTTGTGAGTCTCAGCCTCGTCACCATTGGCACTAACTGGGGCAAGCTCACTGGAGAGCCGAGTCCTGGTGATGGACACCTGGGTGGGGCTGAGGGGACAGCATCTGGACGCTTGTGCCCAGGCTGCCCATGGGTAATGTGTCTCTGCAGCACCAGCTCTGCCAGCACCGTGTGTGGGTTAAGCCAAAGATAGAGAATTGGAATAGGATCCCAATGCACCCTCCTGGCACTGCCCCCGTCAGGGAGCGGGGTCCTAGCGGCCCCGTTCTCACTGTGTGGGGAGCAGCACTCAGCATTGTCATTGGCAAGCCTGATTCAGAGGCCCAGGAGACTGGGCCATGCCCTGCCTTAGTGTGCCACAGAGAACGGTGCCCCCAGCGGCAGGGCCAGTAACCACTA
Organism: Chrysemys picta bellii; assembly: GCF_011386835.1. Classification (NCBI taxonomy): domain Eukaryota; kingdom Metazoa; phylum Chordata; order Testudines; family Emydidae; genus Chrysemys; species Chrysemys picta. The sequence goes on from NC_088811.1 coordinate 22,020,759, forward strand.
TCAGCTGAAGGCACTCTATTAGCATCAAGCGTAAAAGGCTGTTTCTGGGGCGCTGAAGGCATGGGGGTTCTAGTCCCAGCCCTCCCTAGCTTGCAACTGTGCCTGCAGCTGCTCTGGGAGTGGGCTTGGTTACTAAGACCACAGCTGCCGTGTTCGTTAGCTGGTGTAATTAGATTTCCAGCATAAACAGCTTGATCATGTCTTGCATTCCACCGATGTAACCAATCTGGGGTGGGAGATTGCTCTCCAGAGTGGGCCAGTGCCAGTGTACGCATAATCAGAGTGTCTGTCTCGGTAGATCTTGGTCATACCCCTGCAGTAACATCTAATGCGGCCATGAGGACGAGCAGTGGCCTGCAAAATGCCAGCCTTTGACCGGGTTACCATGCCAGCCGGGCACACACTCCAAGTACACACTGAGTGCAGCCCGGGCAGAGCCCATGCTCCTGTCTGCGGGGCTCTGACTGGATAAGCCTCACTCAATGCAGTTGCCTTATCTCCCGTCTGGGGAGTGTCAATAAAGGCTGAGATGAAAAGCCCAGAATCAGTGGACTCCCTCTAGTGGGACACGGGCCTGGGGATTTGTACTAAAATCCTCTGGCAATGAGTGAAAGGCCGTCATTCCCCCCACCTGGAGAGCCAGTCGATGGGGAAGGCTCTCTCAAAGCACTGGGGAGACACTCATCTTCTGGCCACGAGGGAGTCCTTCATTGGCTCCATATTACCGGGGTCCCTTGTGAGAGTGGCTGGTTTGAAGCTGAAGCGCATCCAGCGGGGTGGGAGGTTGTCACTCCCATCGAGGGGGCGAAAGATCCAGGCTCAAGTGTCAGAAGCTGTGGAGAGGCAGAGCAGGGCCCATGCAGCACAGGGCTGAAGCAGTGAGGATGAGGGGGATGCTGGAGGAAACACCCATTATCCTGTTTGAATCTGGGTTCCAAATGACCCTCCCTGCACCCAGCACAGGCATGGCCTGGAGAGAAGGGGCATTTCAGCTGCTTTCCCCTGGGACTGTGGGCAGGGAGCTGCCACATATGCACAAGGCCCGGGGAGTGGAAGGGGGGTTGCCCCAATATGGCAGATTTATAGCACCTCAGCTGATCAGGCAGTGCTGGACTGCAGGGGCGGACAGGCCTAGGCTGAGTTTAGGGTCTGGGTGCATGGTCATGAGTGATGGGGAGCATGTCGGGGACAGGGGTGGCTCTATGTATTTTGCCACCCCGAACACGGAGTCAGGCAGCCTTAGGTGGCACGCCTGCGGGAGGTCCGCTGGCCACGCGGATTCGGCAGCACGCCTGCGGGAGGTCCACTGGTCATGTGGATTCGGCGGCATGCCTGTGGGAGGTCCGCTGGTCATGTGGATTCGGCGGCATGCCTGTGGGAGGTCCGCTGGCCACGCGGATTCGGCGGCACGCCTGCGGGAGGTCTGCTGGTCATGTGGATTTGGCGGCACGCTGCGGGAGGTCCGCTGGCCACGCGGATTCGGCGGCACGCCTGCGAGAGGTCCACTGGTCACGCGGATTCGGCGGCATGCCTGTGGGAGGTCCGCTGGTCCCGCACCTTTGCTGCCAAAGCCGCGGGATTGGCGGACCTCCCACAGGCATGCCTGACTGTCGCCCTCACAGCGACCGGCAGGCCCCCCCTGCGGCTTGCCGCCCTAGTCACGCGTCTTGGTGCGCTGGTGCCTAGAGCTGCCCCTGGTTGGGGAGCAATGGGGGGAAAACCTAACTGGCTTCAAGACTGAGCTTGATATGTTCATGAGGAGATGGGATGATTGGGCTGCCTACAATGGCATGTGGACGATCTGTGACTGCGACTAGCAAATATCCCCAATGGCTTGAGATGGGACACTAGATGGGGAGGGCCCAGAGATGATACAGAGAATTCTTTCCCAGTTGTCTGCCTGGTGAGTCTCGCCCACATGCTCAGGGTTTAACTAGTTGCCATATTCGAGGTGGGGAAGGAATTTCCCCCAGGTCAGATCGGCAGAGACCCTGGGTTTTTTTCCGCTTCCTTTGCAGCATGGGGCATGGGTCACTTGCTGGTTTAATCTAGAATAAATGGGTAGGGGTCTGTTACAGGAGTGGGTGGGTGGGGTTCTGTGGCCTGTGATGTGCAGGAGGTCAGATTAGATGACCATGATGGTCCCTTCTGGCCATAGGAGTCTGTCACCCAAGCTAGGGTTACCATATTTCAGCAAGCAAAAAAGAGGACGGGAGGAGCCCCGCCCTAGCCCCGCCCCTGCCCCTCCCACTTCCCGCCCCCCCAGAACCCCCAACCCTCCCCCCGTTCCTTGTCCCCTGACTGCCCCCTCCTGGGACCCCTGCCCCTAACTGCCCCCCAGGACTCCACTCCCTATCTAAGCCTCCCTGCCTCTTGTCCCCTGACTGCCCCAACCCTTATCCACACCCCCACCCCCAGACAGACCCCTGGGACTCCCACGCCCCATCCAACCACTCCCCACCCCCTGACAGCCCCCCCCCAGAACTCCCAACCCATCTAAACCCCTCTGCTCCCTGTCCCCTGACTGCTCCGATCCCTCTCCCCACTCCTGCCCCCTGACAGCCCCCCCCCAGAACTCCCAACCCATCTAAACCCCTCTGCTCCCTGTCCCCTGACTGCTCCGATCCCTCTCCGCACTCCTGCCCCCTGACAGCCCCCCCCAGAACTCCCAACCCATCTAAACCCCTCTGCTCCCTGTCCCCTGACTGCTCCGATCCCTCTCCCCACTCCTGCCCCCTGACAGCTCCCCCCCAGAACTCTCAGCCCCCCACCCCGCTCCTTGTCCCCTGACTGCCCCCTCCTGAGACCCCTGCTCCTAACTGCCCTCCAGAACCGCACCCCCTACCTAAGATTCCCTGTTCCTTGTCCCCTAACTGCCCCCTCCTAAGACCCCCCCAACTGCCCCCCAGGACCCTACCCCCTACCTGTACCCTGACTGCCCAAAACTTTCTCCACTCCCCCCAAAAAGCCCCCCCCCGTTTCTTGACTGCCACCTCCAGAACCTTCCTGCCCCCTGGCCCCCTTACCCTGCTGCTCAGAACAGGGTGTTGGGCTCTGTGCGAGCCGGACACGGACACGTGGCTAAGCTCCCCAGCACAACAAAACCGGGTCCCTGGCCCTGCACAACAAAACCCGGTCCCTGGCCCGGACCGGACTGCAGGGGAGAGCTGCCCTTGTATCAGCACAAAGTGCTCTCGCTCCCGTTTTGCTACGCTGCATGGCAGAAACCGCTCCCAGTTGCAAAAGGGGAGGGCTGCACTTTGTGCTGATACACTTGCTCAGAATGCAGGGCGGATCCGGCTCCTCTACAGCTGCTCCGGAGTCCAGCCCGGGACTTCCCTGCAGCCCTCCCAGCCGCTCGGTCTGCTCTGCCTGGGGGGGAAATCCCGGACATTGTGAGTGCTTTACAAATTCCCCCCGGACGCTATTTTTAGTACAAAAAGGAGGACATGTCCGGGTAAATCCGGACGAATGGTAACCCTAACCCAAGCCCAACCAGGCCAAGGTTGGCCATAGGCCTGAGGCTGGACAGGGCTGGGCCATGTGCAGTGGGCAGGGCCGGGCATGCCCGTCTGTGGTAGGGAGGGCCCAGGGCTGGGTGTAGTGGGCAGAGCCCAGGACCAGGACCAGGCAGGCCTATCTGTGGCAGGCAGAACCCAGTGCTGAGCAGCCCATCTGTGGCAGGCAGGGTGTAGGGCTGGGCAGGCTCGTCTGTAGCACACAGGGGGCAGGACCAGGTAGGGCCGTGTGCCGTGAGCAGGGCCCAGAGCCAGGGCCAGGCAGGGCTGTATATGATGGGCAGGGCCCAGGGCCGGGCAGGGCTGCTTGCAGTGGGCAGGGCCCAGGGCCGGGCAGGGCTGCGTGCAGTGGGCAGGGCCCAGGGCTGCGTGCAGTGGGCAGGGCCCAGGGCCGGGCAGGGCTCCGTGCAGTGGGCAGGGCCCAGGGCTGGGCAGGGCTGCGTGCAGTGGGCAGGACCCAGGGCCGGGCAGGACTCCGTGCAGTGGGCAGGGCCCAGGGCCGGGCAGGGCTCCATGCAGTGGGCAGGGCCCAGGGCTGGGCAGGGCTGCGTGCAGTGGGCAGGGCCGAGGGCCGGACAGTGCTCCATGCAGTGGGCAGGGCCCAGGGCTGCGTGCAGTGGGCAGGGCCCAGGGCCGGGCAGGGCTGCGTGCAGTGGGCAGGGCCCAGGGCTGGGCAGGGCTGCGTGCAGTGGGCAGGGCCCAGGGCCGGGCAGGGCTGCGTGCAGTGGGCAGGGCCCAGGGCCGGGCAGGGCTCCGTGCAGTGGGCAGGGCCCAGGGCCGGGCAGGGCTCCGTGCAGTGGGCAGGGCCCAGGGCTGGGCAGGGCTGCGTGCAGTGGGCAGGGCCCAGGGCCGGACAGTGCTCCATGCAGTGGGCAGGGCCCAGGGCTGCGTGCAGTGGGCAGGGCCCAGGGCCGGGCAGGGCTGCGTGCAGTGGGCAGGGCCCAGGGCCGGGCAGGGCTGCGTGCAGTGGGCAGGGCCCAGGGCCGGGCAGGGCTGCGTGCAGTGGGCAGGGCCCAGGGCCGGACAGGGCTGCGTGCAGTGGGCAGGGCCCAGGGCCGGACAGTGCTCCGTGCAGTGGGCAGGGCCCAGGGCTGCGTGCAGTGGGCAGGGCCCAGGGCCGGGCAGGGCTGCGTGCAGTGGGCAGGGCCCAGGGCCGGGCAGGGCTGCGTGCAGTGGGCAGGGCCCAGGGCCGGGCAGGGCTGCGTGCAGTGGGCAGGGCCCAGGGCCGGGCAGGGCTGCGTGCAGTGGGCAGGGCCCAGGGCCGGGCAGGGCTGCGTGCAGTGGGCAGGGCCCAGGGCTGCGTGCAGTGGGCAGGGCCCAGGGCCGGGCAGGGCTGCGTGCAGTGGGCAGGGCCCAGGGCCGGGCAGGGCTCCGTGCAGTGGGCAGGGCCCAGGGCTGGGCAGGGCTCCGTGCAGTGGGCAGGGCCCAGGGCTGGGCAGGGCTGCGTGCAGTGGGCAGGGCCCAGGGCCGGGCAGTGCTCCATGCAGTGGGCAGGGCCCAGGGCTGCGTGCAGTGGGCAGGGCCCAGGGCCGGGCAGTGCTCCATGCAGTGGGCAGGGCCCAGGGCTGCGTGCAGTGGGCAGGGCCCAGGGCCGGGCAGGGCTGTATATGATGGGCAGGGCCCAGGGCCGGGCAGGGCTGCGTGCAGTGGGCAGGGCCCAGGGCCGGGCAGGGCTGCGTGCAGTGGGCAAGGCCCACGGCCGGGCAGGACTCCGCGCAGTGGGCAGGGCCCAGGGCTGGGCAGGGCTGCGTGCAGTGGGCAGGGCCCAGGGCCGGGCAGTGCTCCATGAAGTGGGCAGGGCCCAGGGCTGCGTGCAGTGGGCAGGGCCCAGGGCCGGGCAGGGCTGCGTGCAGTGGGCAGGGCCCAGGGCCGGGCAGGGCTGCGTGCAGTGGGCAGGGCCCAGGGCCGGACAGGGCTGCGTGCAGTGGGCAGGGCCCAGGGCCGGGCAGGGCTCCGTGCAGTGGGCAGGGCCCAGGGCCCCGCAGGGCTGCGTGCAGTGGGCAGGGCCCAGGGCCGGGCAGGGCTGCGTGCAGTGGGCAGGGCCCAGGGCTGCGTGCAGTGGGCAGGGCCCAGGGCCGGGCAGGGCTCCGTGCAGTGGGCAGGGCCCAGGGCTGGGCAGGGCTGCGTGCAGTGGGCAGGGCCCAGGGCCGGGCAGGGCTCCGTGCAGTGGGCAGGGCCCAGGGCCGGGCAGGGCTGCGTGCAGTGGGCAAGGCCCACGGCCGGGCAGGACTCCGCGCAGTGGGCAGGGCCCAGGGCTGGGCAGGGCTGCGTGCAGTGGGCAGGGCCCAGGGCCGGGCAGTGCTCCATGAAGTGGGCAGGGCCCAGGGCTGCGTGCAGTGGGCAGGGCCCAGGGCCGGGCAGGGCTGCGTGCAGTGGGCAGGGCCCAGGGCCGGGCAGGGCTGCGTGCAGTGGGCAGGGCCCAGGGCCGGGCAGGGCTGCGTGCAGTGGGCAGGGCCCAGGGCCGGACAGGGCTGCGTGCAGTGGGCAGGGCCCAGGGCCGGACAGTGCTCCGTGCAGTGGGCAGGGCCCAGGGCTGCGTGCAGTGGGCAGGGCCCAGGGCCGGGCAGGGCTGCGTGCAGTGGGCAGGGCCCAGGGCCGGGCAGGGCTGCGTGCAGTGGGCAGGGCCCAGGGCCCCGCAGGGCTGCGTGCAGTGGGCAGGGCCCAGGGCCGGGCAGGGCTGCGTGCAGTGGGCAGGGCCCAGGGCTGCGTGCAGTGGGCAGGGCCCAGGGCCGGGCAGGGCTGCGTGCAGTGGGCAGGGCCCAGGGCCGGGCAGGGCTCCGTGCAGTGGGCAGGGCCCAGGGCTGGGCAGGGCTCCGTGCAGTGGGCAGGGCCCAGGGCTGGGCAGGGCTGCGTGCAGTGGGCAGGGCCCAGGGCCGGGCAGTGCTCCATGCAGTGGGCAGGGCCCAGGGCTGCGTGCAGTGGGCAGGGCCCAGGGCCGGGCAGTGCTCCATGCAGTGGGCAGGGCCCAGGGCTGCGTGCAGTGGGCAGGGCCCAGGGCCGGGCAGGGCTGTATATGATGGGCAGGGCCCAGGGCCGGGCAGGGCTGCGTGCAGTGGGCAGGGCCCAGGGCCGGGCAGGGCTGCGTGCAGTGGGCAAGGCCCACGGCCGGGCAGGACTCCGCGCAGTGGGCAGGGCCCAGGGCTGGGCAGGGCTGCGTGCAGTGGGCAGGGCCCAGGGCCGGGCAGTGCTCCATGAAGTGGGCAGGGCCCAGGGCTGCGTGCAGTGGGCAGGGCCCAGGGCCGGGCAGGGCTGCGTGCAGTGGGCAGGGCCCAGGGCCGGGCAGGGCTGCGTGCAGTGGGCAGGGCCCAGGGCCGGACAGGGCTGCGTGCAGTGGGCAGGGCCCAGGGCCGGGCAGGGCTGCGTGCAGTGGGCAGGGCCCAGGGCCCCGCAGGGCTGCGTGCAGTGGGCAGGGCCCAGGGCCGGGCAGGGCTGCGTGCAGTGGGCAGGGCCCAGGGCTGCGTGCAGTGGGCAGGGCCCAGGGCCGGGCAGGGCTCCGTGCAGTGGGCAGGGCCCAGGGCCGGGCAGGGCTCCGTGCAGTGGGCAGGGCCCAGGGCCGGGCAGGGCTGCGTGCAGTGGGCAAGGCCCACGGCCGGGCAGGACTCCGCGCAGTGGGCAGGGCCCAGGGCTGGGCAGGGCTGCGTGCAGTGGGCAGGGCCCAGGGCCGGGCAGTGCTCCATGAAGTGGGCAGGGCCCAGGGCTGCGTGCAGTGGGCAGGGCCCAGGGCCGGGCAGGGCTGCGTGCAGTGGGCAGGGCCCAGGGCCGGGCAGGGCTGCGTGCAGTGGGCAGGGCCCAGGGCCGGACAGGGCTGCGTGCAGTGGGCAGGGCCCAGGGCCGGGCAGGGCTGCGTGCAGTGGGCAGGGCCCAGGGCCCCGCAGGGCTGCGTGCAGTGGGCAGGGCCCAGGGCAGGGCCCAGGGCTGCGTGCAGTGGGCAGGGCCCAGGGCTGCGTGCAGTGGGCAGGGCCCAGGGCCGGGCAGGGCTCCGTGCAGTGGGCAGGGCCCAGGGCCGGGCAGGGCTGCGTGCAGTGGGCAGGGCCCAGGGCCGGGCAGGGCTCCGTGCAGTGGGCAGGGCCCAGGGCCGGGCAGGGCTCCGTGCAGTGGGCAGGGCCCAGGGCCGGGCAGTGCTCCGTGCAGTGGGCAGGGCCCAGGGCTGCGTGCAGTGGGCAGGGCCCAGGGCCGGGCAGGGCTGCGTGCAGTGGGCAGGGCCCAGGGCCGGGCAGTGCTCCATGCAGTGGGCAGGGCCCAGGGCTGCGTGCAGTGGGCAGGGCCCAGGGCCGGGCAGGGCTGCGTGCAGTGGGCAGGGCCCAGGGCCGGGCAGTGCTCCATGCAGTGGGCAGGGCCCAGGGCTGCGTGCAGTGGGCAGGGCCGGGCAGGGCTGCGTGCAGTGGGCAGGGCCCAGGGCCGGGCAGGGCTGCGTGCAGTGGGCAGGGCCCAGGGCTGCGTGCAGTGGGCAGGGCCCAGGGCCGGGCAGGGCTCCGTGCAGTGGGCAGGGCCCAGGGCCGGGCAGGGCTCCGTGCAGTGGGCAGGGCCCAGGGCTGGGCAGGGCTCCGTGCAGTGGGCAGGGCCCAGGGCCGGGCAGTGCTCCATGCAGTGGGCAGGGCCCAGGGCTGCGTGCAGTGGGCAGGGCCCAGGGCCGGGCAGGGCTGCGTGCAGTGGGCAGGGCCCAGGGCTGCGTGCAGTGGGCAGGGCCCAGGGCCGGGCAGGGCTCCGTGCAGTGGGCAGGGCCCAGGGCCCCGCAGGGCTGCGTGCAGTGGGCAGGGCCCAGGGCCGGGCAGGGCTGCGTGCAGTGGGCAGGGCCCAGGGCCGGGCAGTGCTCCGTGCAGGGCTCCATGCTGTTGCTGCACTGAGCTATATGGGATGTTCATACACCCTGACGCTGGTGAGCGTTCTAGGTAGTAACTGCAGTCAGCTTCCATCCCCAGTGGGATTTGATGGTTCTAGGGTCAGCTCCTCCCCGTTCCTTGGCCCCTGCATGGGGCTGAGATATGTCAGTCATTTGCTTTGGTGCTCCCTGGACGAACAGACCCCATCTAGTTGAGCCCCAAAGTCCGGTGCTGGGAGAGGAGGTGCCAGGAGCTTAGCATCAAGGGGTGATGCCCCAATCTCTGCGGAGCTGTGGGATCTCGCTGCCCCCCAAGGCATTCAGCCTGACGTGGCATCTGCAGCAAGAAGGCTGCAGCTCAGCTGGCCCTTTCTCCCGAGGGCCGTGGCTCATCACCTCTGGCCACCTCAGAACCTAGCTGCTCCCTTGAGGCCACGCAGCCCCAGCTGTGTGTGGGATGCAGGCTCCCTAAGGATGGTTCTGAAAGCCTGTTTGGAGATGCTGGCTTGTCAGCTCCGTCTCCTGGGGCTCATACAGCGAGCACCCTGCAGACACTGCCACTTGGGGCCAGTGTGACCCTGGTTCCGGGAGCCCCAAGACAACAATCGCTCTAGGAAACCTGGCTGCACCAAGCCCCCGCCATCAACTGTCCTTCCTGCTCTGCGCGTCCCTTCCATTGTGCTGACACAGCCTCTGCCTGAATGTCGACAGAAGGGCATTGCTGCTGCTGCCAGTGCAGACTTCTCTGTTCCTGGCCCCACCTTCTCCCGAGGGGCTGCCCTGCCCACAGCGCAGTCTTTGCTTAGCTCCTCCTCCTGCCCCATGGCGGGCACTAGGATAGTATGAGCCCTGGGGCCCTAGGGGGGAGTTCCAGGAGCACCCAATGGCCCACTGGAGGTCAAGGCCCCATTGTGCCAGATGCTGAACAGACCCAGGGAGACCTCCGACGAGATCGCAATCCAAAGAGTGGGGGAGTGGGGGGGACAGGGACACAGGAAGGCGAAGAGACTCGCCCAAATTCGCACAGTAGCTCATCTGCAGAGAACACAGGAGTCCAACCTGATGTCGTCTGTGCTAGCCACTAGACAACACTCCCTTCCTGGAGCGTGTGGACCGTGCTGTGACGCCCTCCGCAGACAGCCAAAGAACAACTAGGTTGGGAACCAGAAGATCAGGGCTCTGTTCCCACTCAGCTGCTGACCAGCTGTGTGGGCACTTTGTGCCTCGGTTTCCCTCTTTGCACAATGGCAATAAAACAAGTGACCTACCATTCCTGCGATCCAGTAACATTTGGCGGGAGGTTTGGCTTGAAGGTGCCAGCAGCTGGGGGCTCGGATTCTGTGTCTGAGAGGAGGCTGCTGAGTGTGGATTGCTCCTGTGCTCCCATTCCATTCCCAGGAGGTGGGTTCATGGGGCGTGTGCTGTGAACACTGAGTTTCTAGGGTTTGGTCTATAGGGGTAACTGGAGCAATGGCAGGGTGAGTCTGCCCCAGTGAAGTGCTTTGATCATTTTGTGGGGCTCCTTGCTAGTATCCCTCTTAGCCCATGACCCAATCTGGCCCCCCGCTCTTTCTGATCCTGCCCCTCATCCCAGTGCCATGGGACTTCATCACCAGTGACCCCTTACCAGCCCCCTTCTCATTTTGCAAGGCTGCCCATGCCTAGCCAGATCCAAGCCCAGCCTCTGGAGCAGAGCCTCCCACGGACCCCCCCGGCACTGAACTCCAGCACAGCCGGAAGCTCAGCTCAGCATCCGCTCCCAGCCAGCGCTAGCTGCTCAGTCCCGGAGACTGTTTAACCTTCTCCAGCAGAACGAGCTTCCAGCTGGGCTCAGGATGGCATGAGGCGGGGCGGGGTGGGGGTGGTGGGGCCTGGTGTGTGGTGCAGTGAACCTGGAGTGGGCTTTCTCCGGCACAGCGCAGCCTGACTGCATGTGGCGAGCAGATGACGGCGAGGGGGTGGTTTCCATGCACTTTCTTCTTTGGCGATCCAGCTTCAGGGTCATCAAGCCCCAGAGAGACAGCTGGGGAGTGTTAATGGAGACTCGCTAACCTCCCACACCCCACAGCCCAGGCAGGGGGCTGGGGTCTCCTGGCGGCTTGCAGTTTGCAGAGCAGGAGCTCTCCAGAGGAGCAGGTGGGCTCACCTAGCAGATGCTAAAGCAGAAGAGGAAGACCTTCCCCTTGTGTCTCTGCTGCTCACGTGGATCTCTGCAGCAGCCATGCAGGCTGGGGAAGCAAAGGGGAAGTTCACCAACCTGCATGGAGAGGAAATTTGCCAGAATTTCAGAACAGGCACATCTAAGCAACGAGTCAGTTGGTGGGTCACTGCACAGGGAGATCTGCTTCTGCCCACGGTTCCTGCTTGGGCAGTCTCTCCTGAGGTGGGAGAGAAGGGAAGGATCTGAGGATGGTCCTACGCCTGGCCAGCTGGCTTGCAGGAGTGACTCCAGAGTGCTAGTCTCATGCTGTGTCCCTAAGGCGAGAGGCCAGTATGCCTTCCAAGAGAGTGAAGCTGCGTGCTTTGGCTATGCTCATCGGCCTGCTGTACCGAGCCAGAAAGAGGAGGAAGCATGAAAGGTAGAGCCCTTTGCTGTGTCCTTCATTGTCCTCAGTGGGGAGGGCTGGGCTGGGTTCTCACACTCCCGTATTTCATTGCTTGCATAGCCATCCTCCGAGCTGAGGAATTCCAAAGCTTAAAAACAGAAGTTTAAAATATTACATCAAAGATGGTGACCTGGAGGGGTGGTGGAGTGGCCGTGAGGTTGGGGATGGGCTATCATTGTGATTTATTTGTGTTGTAGTAACACACAGGAGCCCCAGTCAGGAACCAGGACTCTATGTGCCAGGGGCTGTACAAACAGAACAAAAGCTCTCTGGAGGACAGGGTTAGAATTCGAAACAACCTTGACAAATTTGCAAATTGGTCTGAAATCAACAAGGTGAAATTCAATCAAGACTAGTGCAAATACTGCACAGCTACAAAATGGGGTATAACAAGGCTAGGCGGTGGACTGCTGAAATGGATCTGGGGGTTGGTGGATCACAAGCTGAATTTGAGTCAACAATGTGCTATGGTTGTGGAAAAGACTAATATCATTGTGGGGTGTTTTAATAGGACTGTAAGACACGAGAGGTAATTGTCCCGCTCTATTTGACACTAGTGGGAGGGAGTCCAGAGGAGAGCATCAGAAATGAGAAAAGGATTAGAAAACCTGACCTAAGAGGAAAGGTTAAAAAAAACCCTGAGTATGTTTAGTCTTGAGAAAAGAAGACTAAGGGGGGAACTTGGTGCAGGGGCTGTCACTTACCCTTTGTGCAGTGCCTGGCACACTGGGACCTGAGCTTGGTTGATGCCTGTGGGTGCTAATGTCGTACAAATGTATTATTACTATCGGCTGGAAGCTCTTTAGTGGCTGATGTGAAATGAGTTGCTGGCTCTCAGTTTGGTTCCTAGTGGGCAGGACACCAAAGTACAGGCAGTCTCCACAGGGCCCAGAGAGGTCAAGGTCTGAGTGCTGAATGGATTGACTGCCCGTCACGCTGGGCTTGGACCCGCAGTGGTGGGCAGGATAGGGGGCGCTTGCACTGTTGCTAAATGAGCAGTGTCCGTTCTGTATGTCCGTCCCCAGGTATTTCAATGTGCCTCTTTTCCCAAGCCCTGAGTTCAACCCAACCCAGTGACAGGAGATGGGCAATAAATCAGGGATAAATGGGCTTTGGACCCTCTTTTCCTTCTTTAGGCGTGCAAAGAAGCCTGGAAAAGAGATGTTTATACTGTGGGGTTTTACCTTCCAAAGGTCAGGACTGGCAAGTCAGGCTTTGCTGGGGGACATGCAGGTGGCTGAGGAGTTGTTTATTGTGTAAAAAGAAGAACAGGAGGACTTGTGGCACCTTAGAAACTAACAAATTTATTAGAGCATAAGCTTTCGTGGACTACAGCCCACTTCTTCGGATGCATATGCATCCGAAGAAGTGGGCTGTAGTCCACGAAAGCTTATGCTCTAATAAATTTGTTAGTCTCTAAGGTGCCACAAGTCCTCCTGTTCTTCTTTTTGCGGATACAGACTAACACGGCTGCTACTCTGAAACCTGTTTATTGTGTGTTGCTCCTACCTTATGTGAAAGGGGGAAAACATGGGGGACTGGCTGATATCTGACAACTCCTTTCTCCACCATTTTCATTAGGCATTGGAGTTAAATCTGTTTTGACCAAAAGCAAAGCAGGTTTCTCAGTCTCTCACCCCTGGCTGAGTCGCTGGCAGCGGGGATCAAACATGGGGACCTAGGGTCGGAAAGCATGAGCCTCTGTGGCCAGAGCTTAATGACAGCCCTGCTAGGCAGGGCTGGAGCAGGCTCAGCCAGGTCTCTGTGTGGCCCAGTGCCAGCCCTAGATGGGCACTGAGTACTGCACGGATTGGGGCGGGGATAGATTATTTCACTAGATCCCCAGCTGTCCAAAGCTTTTGTTAACTACATTTGTAAAAAGCCCTTCCCAGCCCTGTGTACAGGGAATACAGACGCAAGGGGGCAGCATGCACCACCTGTCTTTTTGGAGACATAACACTCCCCAGTGCTCTGTCCAGTCCCAGCTGCAGTCCGGCTGCAGGGTAACAGGTAACCCCTCTCTGTGCACTCACACTGGGGGATGGGCTGCTCTTAGCAATTAGCAGAGGAATGGGGTGGGAAGTTTGGACTGTGATGGGCAAATGCTGTACCTCCCTGCTGCAGCCTGGAGAGAACCCCCTCCCCTCGCATGGACATTTCACCCAGAGGGTTGTTCTTCCTTGTGTTGGAAAGGGGCTGCCAAGAGTAACTTGCACCCTGATCGAGGACCTTGTCCCTGAAGGACTGGGCAGCAGAGGCTGAAATCCCACAAGGAATGGAGAAGTGCCCAGGAATAGATCAGAGAGGAGGGAAAATAGGAAAGCCAGAGAAAGTGAGAGAGAAAACAGTAAGGAAAGAGCAACAGAGAGCCCTGTTTGCATTTGGAAAGGAAGATGATATCTGTCTGTACTTGTGCAAGTTTCTTCATGAGGTTGATAGATTTCCATTCCATACGGCTAAATGCAGTGCCTTGCATGGTGTCAAGTATCAGAGGGGTAAAGATCCAGACTAACACGGCTACCCCTCTGAGTAAGGAAAGAGCGCGAGAGAAGGAAAGAGAGCTGAACCTGGGCATTAACTGGCTGCTGGAGCTGTGACAGCCCAGGTGCCCGCACTCAGCAGACAGGCTGGGGAGCACACGCAGGAGCTGGATTCTGGCTGTGCTTCCAGGGAGCTGCAGCCCCGGAGGAGGCAGGACAGATTTGGCTCCCAGTGCACATTCTGGGTGTGTTACCATGCAGATTGTCACGCTGAGCCCCTCTCCTCCCCACGCCCCTGCCCAGGACACACAACAGGGACTGTTTTCACACTGGGGCCAAGCTGCCCACGCAGGAATGTGTGTCGCATTGTACTGGCCCTACAGCCCACCAGTAAGAGTCATAAGTAGCTTTCCCTGCAAGCAGCCTTTGCACCCCCCTCCCTGTTCCTCTGGGCACTGGCAGATCTCATCAGGTTCACGCGCAATCATCTCAGAGCCAGGATTGTTTTGCCAGCTAATCAGCTGTTGATTGCACTGGTCCTTGCTAGTTGATTTGATGGCTGCTCCAGTATGTTCTAAAGAGCTGGGGAGCAAGGCCCTGGCTTTAGCAAATGGGGCATTGGGGTTAACCGAGTTTCTTGCTCTCCCACCTGCACTCACTGGGATGGGATCCTAGCACAGAAGGCAGCAGACAGGAGCAGCACTGGTAGCAGGAGTGATTAATTGGGGCGGCACTGGACAGGACAGGACCGGGGATGTTCAAACAAAGCAATGGGTAGTAAGGCAGCAGATAAACCTGCTCTGAAGCGACTGGGGCTGCACCAGTGTCAAAGCTTGGCAAGTGTGATCAGATCCAGTGGGTCACAGCTAAGAAAACCAGATTCAGGACAAACTGCTGAGAAATGGGGCAGACCACCCCAAACGGTTGGTTATTCTTCCATTAGTAACAAAAGTAAATGTCTGTCTCACCACACTGGGTCACAAGAAGTCAGAAATGCAGTCTCCTTAGGTATCCCAGCATTTATTTCATCACCCAGACACTAGACTATATGATGTGTGATCATTTCAAACCATTTTCATCAAACAAAGATTTCTTCTAATCCCAAGAGATCAGTCACATGGCCAGCTCAATATACAACTCAGATCTTACCCAATAATCACACTGTTGCCAATCCTTTAGAAGCTAATATCTAAAGGTTTATGTAGAAGAGAAAAGAAAGAGGAGAGAGTTAAAATGGTTAAAGGAATCAAATACACACACTCACTGCAAAGTTGCTGGATCAGGTTTGTAGCAGTGATTGAATAAACTGCTGGCTTGTACAGTCTCTGGTAACTTCCGAAAGATTGGAAGGTCCTCAGTCCCTTGGTTGTAATGCTCCTGTTAGGGTAAGTCCGTAGTCCAGAGATCAGAGCAGAGAAGAGGCAAAATGGAGATGCTTCTAGGGTCGTTTATACCTTCTCCTACGTGGAGGTGTAACGCCGACAGACCCTGGTCATCAGAAGAGGGGATTGAACCTGGGACCTCTGGAGCTTAGTGCACGAGCCAAAAGCCAATTGGCTCTTAGCTAAGGCTGGAGCAGACTCATGAATCTTTAAGTGGGCTTGGTGCCACTAGATGGGACAGACACCACACCCAGAAGGTGTGTGGGCTGCAGAGGGACAGCTCTCACTCTTAGTTTGTGGAAAAGTACAGGCACAAGATGGAGTCCAGGGTCACATGAGCCAGTCACATGCCCTTGAATGCTTTGATGAGTCATAACAGGAGCCATTACCTGTATTCTGGCTAAGGTGTCCACAGGATGGCCACCGGGCAGGGATAAGCTTCTTCAATGGTCCATTGTGTTTGTTAATGGGCCATCAGCTTGAATGGTCCATTCACAATGTGCTGGCTAGACTAGATGCAAACTACTGTGTGGTGTTACCCCAGTAACAAACACATTTGGAATACAGGTATATAGTCAATATTCATACTTCAGATACAAAAATGATATGCACATACAAACAGGATAATCATAGCCAGCCAATCATAACTTTTCCCTTGACACCTTACATGACATACTTTGTGTAAGATTTGTTGCAATTGTCCAACGGTGGTAACAACAGTGATCTACGTGGTCATGTCAGCCCAGGTCATGTCTCGCCTGCTGGATGTCAGAGCCCTGCATAAAGCTGCTGCAGTTGTGCTGACTTGGTGGCAGGTCTGTTTGTTTACTCCCCGAGGCCATGGGAGCTGGAGGAGAGGAGGTAGCACAGGGAAATGGCCTCTGAGGGTTACGCTGTATTATTGTGCCTGAGTTATCCATAAAGCCAGCCCGCAGGGAGGAGCAAGTGGAGTCTGGGTGATAACTCAGTGTCCAGGTGCTGTGGGAGGGAATCAGCCTGCCCATGGCGATGCTGCCCCTGTATCATGACTTCAGTTCCCCTTCCCCAGGTTAAAAAGAAACGGTCTGTCTGATCCCGTCTAGCGAGGTATTTCTCCCAAGCCCATTATGGGTCTCTAAGCAGCTGGGCTGGGATTTTTGAAAGGGGTCAGCATTGGCATTGCTCTGCTTAGCACTTTGGAAAACCCCTCCCCTAATGCCTACAATGACATGAAGCTAATCTGCTAGCAGCAAATATCTCCAGCGGCCAGTGATGGGATACTAGGTGGGGAGGACTCTAAGGGCTTGTCTACACTTATATTATATAGCGCTTTAACTTGCTGGCTCAGGGGTGTTAAAAAATCACCCCCCGAGCACAGCAAGTCTGAGCGCTTTAAAGCGCTGGTGTAGACAGGCTCCGAGTGCTGGGACCAATCCCCTCGCGGAGGTGGATTACCAGGAGCCCTGGGAGAGCTCTCTCCCAGCACTTGCGCGCAACCACACTAACACTTCAAGGCGCTGCCGCGGGAGCGTTCCCACGACAGCACTTTGAAGTTTCCAGTGTAGACATACCCTTAGTTACTACAGAGATTTCTCTCCCAGGTGTTTGGCTGATGGGCCCTGCCCACATGTTCAGGGTCTAACTGATTGACATATGTGGGGTTGGGAAGGGATTTCCCCTGGGTCAGATCGGCAGACACCTAGCAGGGGTTTGGCCTTCCTCTGCAGCATGGGGCACAGGTTATTTGCTGGTTTGAACTAGAATAAATGGTGGATTCCCTGTAACTTGAAGTCTTTAAATCATGGTTTGAGGATGTCAGTAACTCAGCCAGAGGTTAGGGGTCTGTTACAGGAGTGGGGGGGGGAGGTTCTGTGGCCTGCAATGTGCAGGAGGTCAGACTAGATGATCACGATGGTCCCTTCTGACCTTAAACTGTGAGTCTATTAACTTATGTCATTAACCATGTCAGGGTTCCCTCCCCACTCTGAACTCTGTGGTACAGATGTGGGGACCTGCATGAAAGACCCCCTAAGCTTATTTCTACCAGCTTAGGTTAATAACTTCCCCAAGGCCCAAATCCTTCCTTGTCCTTGGATGAGTACTGCTGCCAACACCAAGTGAGTTAGATAAAGATTCCAGGAAAAGAACTACTTGGAGTTCCTGTTCCCCCAAGCCCCTTCACCCTCTTTCCTGAGGAAGCTTGAGAATAATATACCAACCAAATAGGTTAACAAAATGGGCACATACCAGCCCTTGGGTTTTTAGGACACTAAAAGCCAGTCGGGTTCTTAAAAGCAGAACTTTATTATAAAGAAAAAGTAAAAGAAGCACCTCCGTAAAATCAGGATGGACGGTAATTTTACAAGGTAATCAGATTCAAAACACAGAGGCTTCCCCTCTAGCAAAACTTTAAAGTTACAAAAAAACACACCAGGAATAAATCTCCCTCATAGCATAGGGACAATTTACAAACTAAAACAAAAGATAACCTAACGCATTTCCTTCCTATTACAGTACTTACAATTTGTAATCTTAGATGCCTAGTTCAGGTCTGGCTTTGGGAGATGTATTTTCCCTGCCCTGACTCCTCGCTGACCTGAAGAGAACAACAGAGAGATAGAAAACAAAAACCTTCCCCCCTCAGATTTGAAAGTATCTTCTCCCCTCATTGGTCCTTTTGGGCAGGTACCAACCAGGTTATTTGAAAAGCAACAGAGGGTCCTGTGGCACCTTTAAGACTAACAGAAGTATTGGGTGCATAAGCTTTCGTGGGTAAGAACCTCACTTCTTCAGATGCAAGTAATGGAAATCTCCAGAGGCAGGTCTAAATCAGTATGGAGATAACGAGGTTAGTTCAATCAGGGAGGGTGAGGTGCTCTGCTAGCAGTAGAGGTGTGAACACCAAGGGAGGAGAAACTGCTTCTGTAGTTGGATAACCATTCACAGTCTTTGTTTAATCCTGATCTGATGATGTCAAATTTGCAAATGAACTGGAGCTCAGCAGTTTCTCTTTGGAGTCTGGTCCTGAAGTTTTTTTGCTGTAAGATGGCTACCTTTACATCTGCTATTGTGTGGCCAGGGAGGTTGAAGTGTTCTCCTACAGGTTTTTGTATATTGCCATTCCTGATATCTGACTTGTGTCCGTTTATCCTCTTGCGTAGTGACTGTCCAGTTTGGCCAATGTACATAGCAGAGGGGCATTGCTGGCATATGATGGCATATATAACATTGGTGGACGTGCAGGTGAATGAGCCGGTGATGTTGTAGCTGATCTGGTTAGGTCCTGTGATGGTGTTGCTGGTGTAGATATGTGGGCTGAGTTGGCATCGAGGTTTGTTGCATGGGTTGGTTCCTGAGTTAGAGTTGTTATGGTGCGGTGCGTGGTTGCTGGTGAGAATATGCTTAAGGTTGGCAGGTTATCTGTGGGTGAGGACTGGCCTGCCTCCCAAGGTCTGTGAAAGTGAGGGATCATTGTCCAGGATGAGTTGTAGATCACTGATGATGCGTTGGAGAGGTTTAAGCTGAGGACTGTAGGTGATGGAGTTCTGTTGGTTACTTTTTGCAGCCTGTCTTGTAGCAGGAGGCTTCTGGGTATACGTCTGGCTCTGTTGATTTGTTTCTTTATTTCCTTGTGTGGGTATCGTAGTTTTGAGAATGCTTGGTGAAGATCTTGTAGGTGTTGGTCTCTGTCTGAGGGGTTGGAGCAGATGCGATTGTGCCTCAGTGCTTGGCTGTAGACGATGGATCGTGTGGTGTGACCGGGGTGGAAGCTGGAGGCATGAAGGTAGGTGTAGCGGTCGGTGGGTTTTCGGTATAGGGTGGTGTTAATGTGGCCATCGCTTATTTGTACGGTGGTGTCTAAGAAGTGGATCTCCTGTGTAGATTATTTGAGGTTATTTGAGCTTCTTAACCCTTTACAGGGAAAGGAGGGATTTGATGCTACCCTTAGCTGTATGTTTATGACAAACCACCTAGACCAGGGGTCTCAAACTCAATTTACCTTAGGGCCAGCGCCAGTCCTCAAATCCTCCCAGCGGGCCAATAATGTCACTAAAGATGGTGTTCAGAAAAGAAAATGTTTATATTGTATTTTTTATTTCGAATTTCTTAGAAATAATAAAACTGTCATATAACTTTATACAATTCTTCTCCTGCCAGAGAGTTTTTAGTGTTTGCCAGAAACCTGGCAACGCTTCAGTTCTGTCAGTGTGTTGATATTTGGCCTCAGTGACTGAGCAGTTGAAACCTTCAGGATTGCAGCCAGGTGTGCATCAGATAGTTCTGTTCCGTCCACTTCCCCATGCTCTGCTGACAGCAGGACCTGGGCTGGGCCTCCTTGGGCACAAAAGCGGCTGAGGAGGAGGCACAGTCATGGTTTGCCCACTGGTCAGATGCAGGGGGTGAGGAGCATGGCTACTACCCTAAAGAGATGGGGCAGTGGGTGGTTCTAACCCTCCCTGTGTGTCTGGGATTATGCTCCCATCAGGTTCAGTGCCTCCTGGTGCTCCTGCTGAGATGGCCCTGTTCTACACAGCCGACCAACATTACATGGGACAGTGGGTAAAAAAGTAAATAAAGGGCCCCATTTCATTACACAGACCTGCAGTGCCAACAGCTAGGAAGAACCTCTTTCCTTTCTTCTTATCTTCACCTTATCGTATCTGCAGGTACCAGGCACATTGGCTCTGTGCAGGCGCCACCCCCCGGAGCTCCCATTGGCCACGGAGTCAACGCTCGGGGAGGGGGGATGGAGGCTGAGTGCCCCCTCGCGCTGTCATTGGAGCCTCACGAGTCATGCCACCTCCCTTTTCACACCCTTTTCCCTCGCTCCCTAGGCCTCAGGCCACCCCTGCTGACTCTGCCCGGTAACTAGTGACGCTGCCTCCCTGATTGACTCTGCCTGGCAACTAATGATGCTGCTTTCATAGAATCATAGAATATCAGGGTTGGAAGAGACTTCAGGAGGTAATCTAGTCCAATCCCCTGCTCAAAGCAGGACCAACCCCAACTCAATCATCCCAGCCAGGGCTTTGTCAAGCCGGGCCTTAAAAACCTCTAAGGATGCAGATTCCACACCTCCCTAAGGAACCCATTCCAGTGCTTCACCACCCTCCTAGTGAAATAGTTTTTCCTAATATCCAACCTAGACCTCCCCCACTGCAACTTGAGACCATTGCTCCTTGTTCTGTCATCTGCCACCACTGAGAACAGCCTAGTTCCATTCTCTTTGGAACCCCCCTTCAGGTGGTTGACGGCTGTTATCAAATCCCCCCTCACTCTTCTCTTCTGCAGTCTAAATAACCCCAGTTCCCTTCTGTAGTGGGTGGATCAAAACTGGACACAATACTCCAGGTGTGGCCTCACCAGTGTCGAATAGAGGGGAATAATCACTTCCCTCAATCTGCTGGCAATACTCATACTAATACAGCCCAATATGCTGTTGGCTTTCTTACCTTGGGAGGTAGTAGAATCTCCTTCCTTAGAGGTTTTTAAGGTCAGGCTTGACAAAGCCCTGGCTGGGATGATTTAGTTGGGGACTAGATGACCTCCTGAGGTCCCTTCCAACCCTGAGATTCTATGATTCTATGATTGGGAGCGGTGCATTATGGGCAGCTATCCCACAGAGCACCTCTTCCCATTCTGGCGCTGTGGCTTGTGGGAAGGGGGCGTGGAGTGTGGCGCATTCTTGGTCCTGTCCCAACTCCCTGTGATGCAGCGGTTCGCATCCCAGCATTCCCTTTGCTTCTGTCCACATTTGGGGCCATCTTTCAACGTTTTTTGTACTGCGCGCTCTGTCTTCCCTTTCGGTCTGCGGGAATGGAGCCCAAACTGCTGAGGAGTGTGCTGACGAGTCTTACCAGCACATCACGTTTGGCAGTCGAGTTATTCCTTATGATAAAAGTGACAATGAGAGCTCCGACGATATCGACTCGAGTAACGCATATGACACGAGTTTGCTTGTGGCATTCACGGACATGCTCACTGTAGGGGAATGCCGCTTTTGGGCTCAGGAAACAAGCACCGAGTGGTGGGATCACATCGTCATGCAAGTCTGGGATGACAAGCAGTGGCTGCAGAACTTTCGGATGAGAAAAGCCACTTTCATGGGACTGTGTGAGGAGCTCGTCCCCACCCTGCGGCGCAAGGACATGAGATTGAGAGCTGCCCTGCCGGTGGAGAAGCGGGTGGCTATTGCAATCTGGAAGCTGGCAACTCCAGACAGCTGCCGATTGGTTGCTAACCTGTTTGGAGTGGGAAAGTCAACCGTTGGAATCGTGTTGATGCAAGTTTGCAGGACTATTAATTGCATCCTGCTCAGAAGAACCGTGACTCTGGGTAATGTGCATGACATTGTGGCTGGCTTTGCACAAATGAGTTTCCCTAACTGCGGAGGGGCAATAGATGGCACGCATAATACTCGATGGATCTCCAGGTGCTTGTGGGTGTTTCATTGACATTAACGCAGGTTGGCCCGGAAAGATGCATGACGCACACATCTTTCGGAACGCTCGCCTGTTCAGGATCTGAAAGCCGGGACTTTTTTCCCAGACCAGAAGATCACCGTAGGGGAAGTCGAAATGCCCATTGTGATCCTTGGAGACCCCACTTACCCTTTAATGCTGTGGCTCATGAAACCCTACACAGGGAGCCTTGACAGCAGCAAGGAGCGGTTCAGCAACAGGCTGAGCCGGTGCAGAATGACTGTGGAGTGTGCTTTTGGCCGTTTAAAGGGCCACTGGTGCTCTCTGTATGGGAAGCTGGACCTGGCCGATGATAGCATCCCCGCGGTTATATCCACGTGCTGTACCCTCCATAACATTTGTGAAGGGAAGGGTGAACCATTCACTCAGGCATGGACCTCTGAGGTTCAGCACCTGGAGGCTGAATTTGAACAGCCAGAGAGCAGGGCTATTAGAGGGGCCCAGCGCGGCTGCAAGGATTAGGGATGCCTTGAGGAAGCAATTTGAGGCTGAAAGCCACCAGTAATGTCTGGTGCCCTGCACGGGAGTGAAGTGCAGTGGTTCCAATGTTAGTAGGAATCTGTGTTTGCTACGCTTACTTGCAGTGCCTGTTTCTTTCTTGGGCTAAGGTATCTTTTACTTCAATAAAGATTATTACTGCAATAATAAAGAATGTTTTCAAAGCCAAAAAATCCATTTATTGAAAAGAGACACAACTGCTTGAGAAACAGAAAGGGCAAGGGGGTGGGGAACGGTACAATCACAGATTTGCGTATGTCCTGTCTGAAGTGCTGTGCAATGAGTGCTGCACTTCAGGCTGTCTATACTGCATGGTGATGGGGGTTGAGTGCAGTGGGTAAGGGTCGTAGTTGCCGGGCTGGGTGGTGAAGCTACAGGTATGGGAGGCAGCTGGTGGTGGTAAGAACTCGGATGTTGAGGAAAGTGGGTTGGAGGTGACATGGGGGCACAAGGGAAAGAGTTTTGGGACAAGGGCTGCAGGAGGGGGCGGGTGTGGTAGTGCTCCGCCTGCATTGCTACGAGCGCCTTTATCAAGTCCGCTTGGCGCTCCATGATGCTTAGCAGCCGCTCTGTGCTTTGGTGCCGGCGATCCACATTCTGCTGGCGGAGCCTCCTTTCACTCTCCCGCCACTCCTGCACTTGTTGATTTTCATTACTTGAATGCTGCATTACTTCGTGCAACATGTCTTCCTTGCTTCTATGTGCCCTCTTTCTGATTCTTTGGAGTCTTTCCGTCAGTGATACCATGGACGGCTGAGATCTCAAGGTTACATCTGTAAAGGCAAAATGCAACATTTAGCAGAGGCAGCATTGTTCACACCAGACAGAGCAACGTTTCCCCCGTACTTAAGGGCAAGCACAGTCTACACAACAGCATAATTTGCCCATCCCAAAGCGAGTGCACATAACCCACGGGAGCCCCAAAATGGTGAGTAAGCACAGGGTCAAGTGTGACTGATTGTTTCATGGCTGTACTGTCATGTGGGTTTCTGTGCCTTGGGGAGAACCAACAGCAGCAGGGGGTACCTACACTGAACATTGTCCCAACATTTTCCACAGGAGTTCGTCCTGGAAGATATCTCACTGCTGAGGGTGACCTGGGAAGCAAGGGAGGGTCTTCTACTGCAATGTGGCTTCTGCCCTGGCCCATATGCAGCTTCCTTGTGTGCAGCAATAGTTTCCCCACCCCTCACGGCACAGTGGCGCGGACAAGTTAGCCTGACTGGGACAAGGACCACGGTGGCTCTCCCAAGAAACATGCGCAAGTTCATCACCCAAGTTCTGGATGAGACCTCTGAAGAGATCAATGAGGCTGTTTACCCCGATGTGAGAGAGCACATCAACGCCCTATTCCGCATCTATTCATGCATGCAGCCCTAACCCTCCTCACTCCAAGAGCCCACACCGAATAACTTCCTTCCCAAAATAAAAGCCGCTTACCGTATTTGTCCTCTAGTGTTTGTCCTGCCCCAAGCACTGGCCACTGCGACTGGCTACCTTCCTCCTGGCTTGAGAACAGCTCCTGGCTGCATGCCTCTAGGGATTCCGGGGTGTCTTCCTCCGCCTCAGCACCCTCGCTCCCGCTTTGCTCCTCCTCCTCCTCCTGCCTTGTTGCACTGGGCTCTGAAGTGTCCATATTGGTCCCCGGAGTGGAGGTGGGGTTGCCCCCAAGTATCGCATCCAGCTCTTTGTAGAAACAGCAGGCCGCGGGGGCAGCACCTGAGCGGTTGTTTGCCTCGCGGGCTTTGCGGTAGGCATTCTGCAGCCCCTTCACTTTAATCCTGCACTGCAGTGCGTCCTGGTCACGGCCCCTTTCCATCATGTCCCTTGATATCTGCCTACTGGTATCATAATTCCTATGGCTGGAGCGCAGCTGGGACTGGACAGCTTCCTCCCCCCAAACACTGATGAGCTCCAGCAACTCACCATTGCTCCATACTGGGGATTGCATGGCGTGTGGAGGCGTGGTCACCTGGAAAGATGCGCTGAGAGGACTCCATGCCTGGCCGAGCAAACAGGAAGGGGATTTTCAAAATTCCCAGAGAATTTAAAGGGCAGGTCTGATGGTTGATCACCTGAGGGCAGGGCAGTAGAGTTCAAAGTGATGACCAGAGTGGCTAGCACCGGCATCGTGGGACACTTCCGGAGGCCAATCAGAGCGCACTATAGGACCAAGGTGTCCACACTGGTGCCACGGCGCTCCAGCGGGGGTGCAGCAAACGTTATTCCTCTCGCCAAGGTGGAGTACCAGCAGCACTGTAGCTGCAGAGTCAGAGCGCTCTACGTGCCTTGCCAGTGTGGACGGGGAGTGAGCTAGTGCCCCCGGGGCTCCTTTATTGCACACTAACTCGCAAGTGTAGCCAAGGCCTCAGTGTAGGACTCTGCACTTGTCCTTGTTGAACCTCATCAGATTTCTTTTGTCCCAATCCTCTAATTTGTCTAGGTCACTCTGGACCCTAGTCCTATCCTCCAGCATATCTACCTCTCCCCCCAGCTTAGTGTCATCTCAGAACTTGCTGAGGATGCAATCCATCCCATCATCTAGATCATTAATAAAGATGTTGATCAAAACCGGCCCCAGGACCGACCCCTGGGGCACTCCACTTGATACCGGCTGCCAGCTAGACATGGAGCCATTGATCACTACCCATTGAGCCTGAGGATCTAGCCAGCTTTCTATCCACCTTACAGTCCATTCATCCAGCCCATACTTCTTTAACTTGCTGGCAAGAATACTGTGGGAAACCGTATCAAAAGCTTTGCTAAAGTCAAGATATATCACATCCACTGCTTTCCCCATGTCCACAGAGCCAGTTACCTCGTGATAGAAGGCCATCAGGTTGGTCAGGCATGACTTGCCCTTGGTGAATCCATGCTGATTGTTCCTGATCACTTTTCTCTCCTCCAAGTGCTTCAAAATGGATTCCTTGAGGACCTGCTCCATGATTTTACCGGGGACTGAAGTGAGGCTGACCGGTCTGTAGTTACCCGGGTTCTCTTTCTTCTCTTTTTAAAATATGGGCACTATATTTGCCTTTTTCCAATCGTCCGGGACCTCCCCCGATCACCACAAGTTTTCAAAGATAATGGCCATAGCTGACTCTGCCTGGCAACTAGTGATGGTATCACTGTCCCTCTCCCCCAGCCAATGGGAGCTGCGGGGGGCGGCGCCTTCAGCAGACAGAGCCGGCAGCTTGGCTGCATTTCTCCTGCCTGCTCCCCTCTTACCTCCACCTTTGGCCGGCAGCCACAAGGGCCGGATGAAAGAACTTTTTAAAAAGTTTCCACGGGCCGCAGTGGGGAGGTTCTCGGGCCGCAGATGGCCCGCGGGCCAGGACTTTGAGACCCCTGGCCTAGGCTGAACATCATGGCAGAGTCAACACAGACTGAGTCAACATCCTTAACTTTGGGGATTTCCTCACATGTTCTCTTACCCTGCCCCCTCCCCCTTTGAAACACAGTAATGTATACACAGTGTTGTGTAAGAGACACTCATAGTCCACAGATGGGTAAAAACTGGAGGTGAAATTGTAGAGAAGCGAGGCCAGAAAGACCCTGCTCGGTGCTCTACCATCCTTCTGTCCCCAGGCTGATGCTCTATACTGCATTGTGTTGCAAAGACCCCACTGGTCTCTGTCTGAAGCTTCAGGTGTTATCTGGGGAAGCTTCAGAGGAGCTGCTTGTGGGGAATGTGCAGAGTCATTCTGCTCAGATCCTCCCTCTCCCGAAGCAGGCATGGCTCCATCTGATGGCCTGCTCCGTGTAGATCCACTGCCCTGCATTCTGAATACCGGAGAGATGGGGCCTGAATTCTACAGGCACAGACATCCAGTGATGCTTGGGTGACTTTGTGCTGAAGAAGCAGGACGGCAGGGGAAATCACAGCTGATCCTGCAGTGAAGTCATGGCAGCGAAAGGCACATTACTGCAATGGGGCTGTGCATATGCATACTAATCAGACAGTGCTGGCCTAACTGGGATTGCTCCCTCCACAGGAGATCTTCAGGCTGATTTGATTAAAACCCAGTTGCTACAGTAGATGAAATGACCCCTCAGAATAAGCAGGGTACTGCCCTGTCCCCAGGACTCAGTGTGTGTGGGGGGGAGGGCTGCACAGGGGAAGGAGCTTTCCCCTCCACCCATGGAGATTGGTCCCAGAATGGCATTAATAAAGGAATTCCCCATCAGCAGGTTTCGTGGGTCCTCTCTTGTGGCTGGCACAGAAGACAATGGCAAGTGGGGAATTTGACCAGCTTGGGGGTTGGAAGGGAGTAACATGTCTAACTTCAGGGTTGTCTGCCAGGAAACACACATGTCCTGGTGCCACAGCTCGGCCCGCCCACTGCACAGCAAAAATACTGATTGTAATGGACAAGTCCAAATGGGAGGAGAGACGACTCCATTTCTCACCGGCAAGGCAAACTCAGGGGGGACTAGCCAAGGCCAGGGATTTGGTGTTCTATCCACACCCACTAGCAATTTAGGTCAGCGTTTGGGCTTCTGGTCAGGCAGGACCAGGGTTTGGGTTGGAGGCTGAGGCAGGAGCAGAAGTTGGCTTTGGGTTGATGGCGCCCAACCCATGCAAGATTTTAGAAGCCTCTGGATTGGAACTGAAACAGGTGTCTAATTTGGATCTGTGTGATGCACACTAAAAGCCTGGCTTGACACTTTCCAGTGCTTGGAAACTTTCACATATTCAAGGTACCGAGCGTGGGAACTGTGCCATTCCTCTCTAGCAGCTGGTCCAAACAGAGGATAACAGCATAGTGCTGCTGGTAGTAATGAAGTTGCTTCCATAGCTCAAGTGATCCAGGTGTGTTTTGCAATGATTCTGAAATGGCCATGACAACAGGCAGGCGTGCTGGAAATTCAGGGTCTTTCCCATTCCAGCAGGAGCACGGCCGTGTTCTTGTTTTCATGTTACGCACTGAGTCTCACAAACATGTGGCTCAGAACCAGGCCGGTCTCAAGAACAGCTTAGCCCTGTGAACATGTTCTTGCTCCCAGTGCTAAACAAAACACAATCTCAAGCAGTGTGACATTTGATGGGCATAGAATCACATGGTATGAAAAGGCAAAAGTTACTATCAGTATTTGTAATCCGGCAGCAGGCAGAGACCCCATTGTGCCAGGCTCTGCAGCCAGGGTGAGAGACAGGCCCTGAACCAAAGACCTCACCATCTAAATGGACAGGGCACACAAAGGGATGGAGGTCAGCCAGCAGTCCATGGCAGAGCCAGGACTAAACCCAGGTGTCCCGAGTCTCGGGATGGCACCAGAGCGCACACAGAACGGTCTCGAAGGTGGGTTTGTATGACTGCAGCTGCAATCTTGTTGGATCCCAGCAGCTGCTCAGAGGAGCGTGGGTGCGCTGACTGCATTCAGCACAGTACTTTGCAAAGCACAAGCACTCAGCATTATTTTTACTATTGGAGCAGGGGCCTACCCAGAATCCCCTCTGTTATGTCAGCTGAGTCTAGTGTTTGCTGGGTCGGGGTGTTTGAAGCTGGGGATTGGGCCCATCTCTGCTCTAATATTTATCAGGATTTCGCTTTCCTCTCTCAAACTAAAAATGTGGTTTATTGCAGAGCTCTGCTTGGAGCAAAAGTGTCACCTAATGGCCAGTTCCTGTAATAGCAGAGTATAGCCCATCCCTTTGGGCAGTCCAGGGCTCTATGGATTTAA
Source organism: Chrysemys picta bellii (assembly GCF_011386835.1). Lineage (NCBI taxonomy): Eukaryota > Metazoa > Chordata > Testudines > Emydidae > Chrysemys > Chrysemys picta. The sequence goes on from NC_088811.1 coordinate 22,048,208, forward strand.
TCCTATTCTGCCATCCTGAATTTCAGTGGATGTCTGTCTCCCAAATCTATTCAGTGTCCGGTAGCGTCGATGCTTTTCTGCTGCTCTGCCCACCCCAAAGTAGTGTCACTTCTAAGCTGACATAGTGCCACCTCGCAGTCAGACTGGTGCTGGTGGGTATCTGGAGATTGGGGTGGGCCCGTCGATGTCCGTGGAGCCAGGATTACACCCCCGGAGTCTGGTGGAGAGAAGCTAGACACAGTGTGTGCTCCCTGGGGACGCAGAGTGCAAAGAGAAAAGCATTGCTGGGCTCTATTGTGCAGGGTCAGACGGGGCCTGGGTTTGATCTAGTGTCTCTGCTGTGCAGGGTGCTCAGAATGTGCCACGCCATGCTAGTGGTCAGCCCGCGTTCCGCAATAGCTCCCGTGCAGCCAAGGAGGGGATGATGCTCACCCCGGAGCATGGGCTGAAAGCAGGTTTAGTACTTTTCCTGCCAAAGCACTTCACAAACCACAGTCATTGAATCCTTGGCCTGGCTCACCCCAGTTCTACCCTGGGGTGACTCCAGGGGCTGCAATTTGCACTGGTGTGAGTGAGTGGAGAATCCGGCCTCTCATTTTGTTTTCACTCAGTCAGTACTCTGAATGAAGTCAAGGAGAATCTGCTAGAGCAAGGACCCCAGTGTTTGGCTCTGGTCTGGATGTATCCAGCACCCCTGAAATGCAGCCACCTCTAGGGTGGAGGGTGGCAGACACCAGCCTGCTGCAGGCTGCACAACAGCAGAGCTAGGGGAAAATATGGCTCTGGGCACCATGTCATGGGACTATCTGCAATAATAATTTCTTTCCATATGAACCTCCCTTTGTTATGGTAGCAGGGTTGTGGTGGTTACAACTCCTCCTCTGGGGGAGCGTTCTCATGCCCTCAGAGCAGATGCCTTACCTAGAAAACCATCGTGGGATAAACTTTCAAGGGATTCCATTTTGTCACCTCAAAGGTGGGGGGGAGGGAGAGTAGCTGAGCTGACCCTAGCAGGGCTTGAACCTGGGGCTCCAATGAGTTCAAAGTATGGCAGGTACAGTACTTAGTCCTATAAGGCATCCTTAGGCGGGGGGCCACCAGGGCATCCTGTCAGCCCCACTATGGCCCAGCACATGCTACACCATGGCCCTGGAGCGCTACAGCTGCCCAGTGCTGCGATGTGCAATCCCTGGCTGCTGGCCAAGCTCCATGCAGCTCAGCTTGGTGCTGGGCATTGGAGTCCAGGCAGCAGCTGGAACCCGTGAAGATCAGGTCTCTTGTGCCCATTGCAGTTGGGGTTTCGGAAGCCCATTGCCTGAAAGTTTGCGAGGTTGGCAGAAAACTCTGCTAGTCAAGTCAGCGACACCCATCATCAAATTCTCGTCAGGGCTGGAAACGCCAGAGTTGACTTTGTCATTCCAGAGAGCCATGCAGTGCCCTGGGCAGCCTTCCTGGGCCACTGTGGCCAGTGCGCAGGGGCAGGGAGTGGTACCAGAACCAGGGCTGCCCGGGAGGAGGGGGGGGGCAAGTGGGGCAATTTGCCCCGGGCCCTGCAGGGGCCCCCATGAGAATATAGTATTCTATAATATTGCAACTTTTTTTTATGTAAGGGGCCCCCAAAATTGCTTTGCCCCAGACCCCCTGAATCCTCTGGGTGGCCCTGACCAGAACTGCTGCGTCTAAACTGTGACTTGGGGACGCATGATGGGAGCCCTGCTTTCCTCCCGAGGTTTCCACTTCCCCCCTCCCCATCGTGTTCTAGCTGGGCCTGATTCTTCTCTCCCTACGTTAGCATGGAAGGTGCTCCAGTGGGGCCAGTGCAGCTACTCCTGATTTACACCAGGGGGTAAGTGAGCGAGGAGGAAGGGCTGCATGGGAGTACTGGGGGCAGAGTTAGGCTCTCGGTCCTCAGGGAGGGCACTGGGAAGTGTCCTGCCAAGCTGTGGCCCTAGAGATGCGTCCATCAATAATAATTAAGGCTACATTTATGTCACAGAGGTCACGGAATCCATGACTTCCAGAGACCGCTGTGACATTTTCTGCTTCAGCCCCAGGGGCCAGGACTGGAGATGGCAGTCAGCAGGGCCCCAGAAGGGTTCCAGTCACGGGCAACAGCCTTGAGCAGGGGTGGAGGGGGATCCCGCAGCTTCCAGCTACCATGGTGATGGGGGAAACCATGGAGCTGCAGCAGCAAAAGTCACCGACAGCTCACGGCTTGCAGGAATTTTTGTTTATTGCCCGTGACCTGTCCATGACTTTTATTAGAAGAAACCATGACAGAATCTTAGCCTTAACCCATTAACACCCCTGTTGAGATCCTGGGGATGGAAATGCACAGGCAGGAGAGGAGGAACTCGGGGCAGTGAGTAGGCTGACAAGAGAGCTGCTGCAGCCTGTGGAGAAGAGAGCCACAGCGGCATGGGGGAGAGAAAATGACTGGCCTGACCACTCTTGTGGGGAAGAGTCTTGCTGTGACTCCCCAGGGCCTCAACGGGGCCTTTCCCGTCTCTGAGACCTGGGACTGCAGCACTGAAGCTCTTCACACCCCATGTGGTCCCCCAATCCTCTTACGCTAGGTTTGTGACACCGGCTCCCCGCCCCAAGAGACGTTACCAAGGGCAAGGTCGGAAGGCAGCGGGAGCAGCGTCTGAGGCCCAGGCCTGGGAGCCAGAAGACCATGGCTCGTTACTGACGTGCTGCAAGACCAGGGACAAGCCACTTCCCAGCTCTGCGCTCTGTCTCCCACTCTGCCAAGTGGGACCCTGAGAGCTCCGAGAGCCCGTACGCAGCCGCTCTGAGTAGCCTGCAGCACCAGGCGAAATCCCTGGCCCCTTTCGCTGCAAGGCCCTGATGCTGCCCCCTTGCTCAGGAGCAATGGGGGGACTGCAGTGACCTGCAGCCATTCCTCAGGCCGCCTACAACAGAGCTGGATCCCCGCCCCCCGAAGTATTCACTGGATCTAAGGGTCAGGGAATCTAAAGCAAACCCACTGCCTAAGGGGGCCCCAAGAGCAGGAACATGAGACCTCAAAGCAAGCCCCAGGGTTTGCACTGGTGTTTGAAGAGGAGTCCCCACACAGTGCGCTTCTTGGGCCCTGCACGTGCCACCTGATGGAATTGCTCTGCAGGGAGCTGTTGAGCTTCAGTGCTGCAGTCCCAGGTCTCAGAGATGGGAAAGGCCCTGTTGAGGCCCTGGGGAGTCACAGCAAGACTCTTCCCCACAAGAGTGGTCAGGCCAGTCATTTTCTCTCCCCCATGCCGCTGTGGCTCTCCCCTTGAGTTCAGGTTGGGCAGCAGCTGCAGTTGGACAGGCTGTGCACAGAGCCTGGTACAGCTGCAGTGTCTGCACTGGGGCATTGGGGCCATGCACAGAGAAGGACAAGACGTGTCACCGGATGTGAAATTAACTGCCCAGGCTGGGGTCTGAGTCCTGTGCCCTGAAAGGGAGGGTGCAACACCCACTGTCCCACACTCACTGGGGGAAAGGGGAAGATCCAGAGGTGGGATACCTGCCAGGAATGGACTCGATGCTGCTGATGCAAGGAGAACCCCAGATGGATTTCTGGGGCCACCTGGGACTTTGGCCAGAACAGCTGGTCACCCTTTCCCTGCATTCCCCACTGTCTCCCCAGGAGCCTGGTGTGGTGTTCACTGGCCATGCTCAGTTACATACAGGGCCCTTGGTCCTTGCAGCCTGAGCAGTGCCTAGATTGGCAGGGCAGGTAACTCGGAGGAAAGGACGGGGCTCAGAGCTAGACGCAGGCAAGGTCAAGCTCCCTGCCGCAGAGGCGTGGACTAGAAGGCAGTTCAGCTGCCATTTAGTTCCCTGTTGAGGAGACAGCAGCAGCAGCAAACAAACATCTCATCTGCATATTTGCATATGGATATCAGACAGCTCTCGATCTACAGGAGAAGCGGGGGGTGGGGGACTGGCTTCTTCTGGCTGTTCAGCAGCATTGGGCCAGATCCATCTCTTGCCCTGGCGTAGATCAGGAGGCACACCAGTGACACTAAGGGGCAAGCAAGAGGAGACTCATACCCTCTGACCTGGGCCTCGAGTTACCCTGTGCCCACGGGCTGTTCGGAATTTGTCCCGGGTGACTGCGCATTGCTGAGCCATCTCGGAAGGCGGATTTGCCGAGCACCACGAGTCTGGCTGCAGCACCGCTGAGCGTAAGGTTCCTTCTGCTGCTGCTGGGGGCTGGATCAGCCTGAGCTACGGCTGCTGCTGGCACCAAAGGAGCTGAGCCCGGGCAAGCATGGCCAGATGAGACCAGGAGTTCCTTTACAATCTGTGAAGCACCACGGGGCTGAGACAAACACTTGGTGGAACCAATTGGGAGCTCCCGTTTCCTCCAGCTGAGTCAATGGCATCTCCTTGTTTCCAGCAGTCCCAGCTTGTATACCTGGGATGCATTCTTGCAGACGCGCGCTCCAGAGCTCCCCTGGGCCCAGCTGCCTCACTGACCCTTTATTCGTTAGTGGCTGAGGATCACAGGTGCAGTTGATGAGCTTTGAAGAATCAAAGGCCTGGTGCCAGGACAGACCCCGTGAAAGTGACAGGGTGGGGAGAAGTAAGGTGGGAAGAGCCAAGTGAGTGCAGGAGCAGCTGTGGGGTGGTACCAGGGTGATTGTAAGCTGCTGGCCCAGGAAGGACTAACTATGGGCAGTGTGCGCCAGCCCTTCTTCAAACATAAGATGCCTAAACCAACACCAAGACAGAGCTATTCCCCTGGCAGAGCAGGCTCCCAGCATCCAGGGCCTTCCCCTTGCCTCTCTTCCCCCATTCCAAGGCTAACACGGCCCCAACTCTCCCACCAGCTGCGCGCTCTGAGCCCTTTGTAGGGATCCCCTGGGTTTGATAACCGAGAGGCTGGCGGCCGCAGGCCCCAGCCTCTAGAGGGGCAGACCCCCGTTACACAGACGAGCATGTGGCCTTTGCAGAGAGCGAGAGACTTGTAGGGTAGTGGGGCTGCCAGCATTTCAGCCACTCCTAGAGCTGCTCTAAGAAACGGGGGCCTTCAAATGCCAGTGGCCCAGCTGCACGGCTGAGCCGAGCCAGGGTTAGCACCAGGGGGCAGGGGTATTTAGACACTGCTCCCTAGTGTCACCAGGGCTTGCCTGTGCTTCCGGGAACGGAGGCCAGAAGGAGGCATGAGCGGGCCTGGGCGGTATGTGGCTCATAGATACTTGCCTGCGGGTGGAAAATGTTCAGCCCACTTCAGTAAAACTAAATAGCTTGGGGAGAATGTACAGCGTCGCCCCAGCTATGATTCGAGCTAAGGGGAAGGCCCAGGATGGTTGTTTCCTACTTGCCCAGCCCCCAGAGGTTGCAGACAAGGGGGCACAGTCTGTGGCTCTGAGCCAGCCATCCCACCTGCTGGTGCAGCTGCCCTCCCTGGGCAGGCTTGTGGCAGGCATGCTCCTGGAGGATCCAGTGCGGCTGATTCCCTCAAACCATCCCACCCCAGTTTCAGACGCCTGCCTGGCCTTCCCGCCCTCCCTGGAGACTGATGCTCCCAGGGGCAGTGGTGGGTCTGTAACTCGCCTCGCTTCTCCAGGCAGTGCGATGGTCCCTCTTCCCAGCCACGCCAGCACTGGGAGCGTATGTGCTTAAGAAGGACCAGCAAACCCCTCTCTCTCAGCCGCACCATGTGATGTCCCCAGGTCCTGCTGACGGAGAAAAGTTCAGGGCTTCTTCAAGGCCTGAGGTATCCTTTCGCCACCAGGCTCCAGCCATGGGAAAGGCTAGAAATGTCCTGGGACGATGACCTAGTCCAGCTCTGCCCTCTCCTCTCCTTGCTGGAAAGAGCACGGAGCACACCGAGGAGCTGTCGAGGAGAGGGACTGAGTGCAGCACGATGATCTCAGCACCTGCCCCCCAGGGACCTGACCTCTCCTTCCTAGGAGCCAGAGCCCCAGAGGGCCCCCAGCTCTGCCAGCCAGCCTCAGAGGTGCTGCCCTGTGGCTCAGCCTCGGCCAGGAGACGCATGAAGGTCACTAGATGAGTTACTGCTGCAGCGGCTGGCACTGCTGGATGCTCTGTCCTCGGGAAGGAGCTGCAGTCCAGCTGCTCGGAGCTCCCTGCGCAGCGCTGCTGGGGGTACATGGGGCTCTGGCACCAGCTTGTCCGCCAGCTCTCATGACCATGGGCACGGTTAATGACAGGTTGATCTCTGACGAGGTTGGAGGGATGCCACTCGGGCACTGAGTGTCACCTCAGTGAGGATGCTGGCTAGCTGGCATTGGCAAACAGGTCCCTGTCAGCGGTTCTCAACTTGAGCCCTGCAACAGCAGGCTGATTCTGCCTCAGCTCCTGTGATGTGATGAGTGTAATATAATAACTCATTGAAAGGTGACAGGGCCAGAAAGAGTTAATTAACTCACAGACTGACCTGACCCATGGCCGAACTTTAGAAACTGGTTAGGAAGATCTGTAAATGAATAGAGCTTTAAAATGCAAGTCTGTATTGTTAGAGATAGAAGGGGAGGTGTTTGCTCCTGGTGATGTAAGCAAACAAGTCTTGTCTATTGCTACAGCTTTGATTCAAAGAGCAAAAAAGGAGTATTAACATTTAGGAAGATACTTAAGTGAAATAGTATTATTGTCTATATGTCTCTTTGAAGGTTGTGGTAACCTGTATCTGAACTGTTTAATGAATAAATTACCCTGTGCTAATTGCCAGGATGTTTGGGAGAAGGAAAGTTAAGAGTTTTTTCAGGCCAAAAGGCTGCTGGAAATGTATAAGAACCCTGGGACATGATCCTTCTTCATATTTAGCTCCTAGAACTGGAAGGGACCTTGAAAGGTCATTGAGTCCAGCCCCCTGCCTTCACTAGCAGGACCAAGTACTGATTTTGCCCCAGATCCCTAAGTGTCCCCCTCAAGGATTGAACTCACAACCCTGGGTTTAGCAGGCCAATGCTCAAACCACTGAGCTATCCCTCCCTCCCTCAGATCTGCTCTGCTCTGCTCTGCTTTGCTTTGGGTTTCAAGAAGGGGAAACCATAAGCCATAAGGATTGAGATTCCCAGTCATTGACTAGAGCCATCCTGAATATGGACATTGGACTATAACCTCTGGACTATTTCTAAAAGGACTTTTGGCAACTATAAGCTCATCTCTGCTATGTATCCGAACCTCCAGAATTGAATTCAAGTCTGTCTGTATATTGATCTTTTAACCAACACTCTCTCTCTTTTCTTTTTTAATAAATTTTAGTTTAGTTAACAAGAATTGGCTATAGCGTGTATTTTGGGTAAGATCTAAGTTATAATTGGGCCTGGGAGTGTGGCTGATCCTTTGGGGTTGGAAGAACCATTTCTTTTATACGATGAGATAAGATTTTCATCATCATATCTGACATGTGTGTCTGGATGGAGGCCTGAGGCTGGGTACTTTAAAGGAACTGCGTTGTTTGGACGTCTGAGTAACCAGTGAGGTACTATAGAAGTTGTTTTGGGCTGGTCTGGTAAATCTAAGTATTGGAATAACCACCAGCGTTTGGGGTTTGTCTGCCCTGTTTTGTTTGCAGTTCACCCCGATTGAGTGACCTCAGTGGCTCCCACAGGCAGCGCCGTCACAGTGGCGTAGTTGGCAGGATCCACAGAACCAGGTCAATGAAGCTTTGGGTCAGAACCCCGCGCTATCCACATTGGAATGTTGGGATTGAGAGTTTGGTTGGTTAAAGAGCAGTTGCAATGGCTGAGCAAAGAGCATATGAGGCCTTGACAAAAAAGCCCTGGAAGATTTGTGTTCAGAAAAGGGGATAAGCTTTAGAAAGAAAGCTACAGATCAAGAACTGAGAGAGCTGTTAATGGCCAGTGATCAGGAGGCAGGAGCACAGCCCTTACCTGATACTACAGAAACTGCAGAAGCAATTGGAATGAAAAAGGCAGCATCGTCACAGCTCCCCTGCTAAAGCATGGCACAGACGCTCAAAATAACCCACCCCTTTTCCAGTGCTGCAATGGGGAGGGGGAGTGGTTCATGCCATAGCAAATGGGAGGGCGGGGTCATGCACTGGGCCTTGCTGTCCTTCTAAAAACTCTTCTCTGCCAGGATGACTACCACACACTAGACAATGGCTGGGCTGCTGGTGGGCTGAGCCCTGCCCATCACACTGCCTGGCACTGCCCCCTTGTTTCCTTGGGCTCCCTCTTCTGTTGGGATCTGCCTGTTAGCCCTTGGAAGGGCCAGGGACCATTTCTCCGGTCTGAGCCCCCTGAGGACCTGGGCCCAGTGGTGATAAATATTGAATGGGAGCGGAGGTGGGGGCCTGGGCTGGGCCCACGAGAGCAGATGTATCTGTAGCACAATCTTTAATGAGACTCACCTGCCATCAGCTCCACACACCCCATCTGTGTCTCTAATGCACCATGCTGAGATGTAGGCAGCCCAGCGACAGCTAGGCAGCTCTCCAGGCCCAATGCAGAGCTCCTCCATTGGGGGGGAGAGGGGGAGTTTGGGTCCCAGCGCAGGGTCAGTGGCTTTGCCAGCATCGTGTCCTGGGTGAGGGGTATGCGGGGAGAGTGGGGCTGCTCTGGAATCCTGCTAAGGCAAACAGATGAGCAGGGCCGGAGGATGTGGGTGAGCAGCAGGTGGGTGCTGCATTAGGGGTGGGGATGATGCAGGGGTTGTTGTACCCACTGGGAGGGTGGGGGGAGCTCTCGAATGGAGCCAGTCTGTGTGGGGAGGCTGGAGTCTGCAGTGGAGGAAGGTTTGTCTTGGAGGCTGGATCAGGCAGGTGTCAGGGAGTCCTGGCACATTCGCCACTGCTGCAGCTCCAAGGCCCTGCGCTCTTGCCTGCTGGAGCTTTCCTGTCCCCTTGGCAATGGGGAGCCGGTCTGCTCACTCCCAGGCAGGTGGTGCCTAGGGCGAGGCCCTGGGTTTGCCAAACAGCAGCAGGCCGCAGGCCTGGCGCCCGGCCAGGGCAGGCATCACATGGGGAGCTCTCCTGCCAGCTCCTGTGCCTTAAACCCGGCATGGGGAGCGGAGTCCCACTGGGCAGCATGAGAGCGGACCCAGCCCCATCAGCCTCCAGGCTGCCAACTCAGAGCAGGCAGGGCCGCAGCGGGGGCCTCTGTGAAAGCAGCTGGCCTCCGTGCGGTTCCTGCCAGCGGGGGCAGGGAGGGAACTGTTTTTTCTTATTCCTTTCGCGTATGGTACCTAGATCCACAGTGACGGAGGGAGAGGGCTGGCAGGTGCTTTACACAAGCAAGGAAGTGCATGTGCCTGGGTATATTTGTGTAGAGGTCCCAGCCTCTACACAAATATACCCAGCTTGTGTAGGGGGCTCTGGGTGTGTGTGTGGGGGCTCTAGGGGGTGTGGGGTGCAAGGTGTAGTGTGTGGGTGTTCCCCCCAACCAATGAGCCCTCTTGTGGTCCAGACAGGGGAAGATGCTGGTGGAATTCAGGCAGCTGGCAGGGCTCCATTCTGTGCCCCCCTCTGCTCCAGGCACCCCATGTTAATTCCGCATCCCCAGCCCCCACAGGTGAGCTCCACCAAGCCTGCAGCCTCCCTGCCCTCCTGTGCTGCTGCTGCCAGGCCACTGGGATCCAAGGAAGGTTAAACCCTCCCACTGCCCAGCCCGTCCCCTTCCCTCTGCTACCGGCCACACCTTCCTCCAGGAGCCTGGTCCCAGAAGCCTTTGCAGCACTGCGTTGGAGGAGGCAGGGTGGAGACCAGGTGAGACCCAGAGGTGCCTGCCTTTTGCCCCTGAGCAGGGAGCCCCTTTTGGAGGGGCAGGGCTGCATGGGCAGTGCCTGCAGCCAGCAGAGCTGGTGTGGGGCAGCCGGCCTACATTAGCCTCTATGATGAGAGAGGTAAAGGCGGATGCAGCATGTCTCTGGGGCACAGCTAGCACCATTAGGGACATCCATGGGAAAACCTCCATTCACATCAGTGGAGCGGGCTCTGCTGTGGAAACCCCTAGTGTGTGGGGAGCCCAGCTCAGAGCACTAAGGCCTGGCCCAAGAGCCGCCATTCCTGGGTGGGAAGGGCACCTCTAGGAGCACAGGGCTTCTCTGGGTTGAGCCCCCGGAAGTGCCAAGCCCCTCTGGGAGTGTGGCAGAGGAGGCCGGCTCCGTGCCGACATGTCACTGGCTCGGTGCTGCGGAGCTTGGCTTAGCTCCCAGCCTCTGCCCCCAGGCGTTTGCCAAGGCAGCGGGCTGAGCCCCCGCAGGCTCTGGCACCCTGGTGGCCTCTGCACAAGGCTGTGGGCCTGGCATGCAAAGGTGGCTCTTGGGTGGATGGTTTTAGTGCCTGCGCCTGAGGGACGGGATATTCAGCATAATCACCTGAGACCCCAACAGCCAGGCTGGTCCAGCACTTAGTGCCAGAGAAGCAGCGGTTTTGTCCCAGTGCAAAGACTCCCAGCCTGGAGGGCTGCAGGGTTCCCAGCTCTCTGGCTCCCCCTTGGCTCATCCCAGCCCCCTTCTCCCCACAGAGGCTCCTGGGGTCCTAGAATGTGAGGTGGGAAGGGGCCGTTGGGATCATCAACCTGCTGCCTGACACAGGCAGGGACAGGCAACTGTGTGGAGCAGGAGCTGGTGCCGTGTTGTAACCCCCTCGACTCTCCTCACCCTGCCAGCTCGGTCCTGGTGCTCTTGGTTTCAGCTGCAGGCGTCAAGTTCCACCAAGCAGAAACTGACCGTGTCACTCAGACAGAGCCCCTCTCCAGCGCTGTGCCCTGCAACCCTCCCACCAGCCACCAAGGAGGCACTGACACCTGCTCTGGCATCAGTTCCTCATGGGCCGACTCGCTATTGACCCCTTCGCGCTCCAGGCAAGGCTCATTCCTGGCTCATAGGGGAATCGAGCAGTAGGAAACCCCGCTTCCCGGAGCCAGTGCTCTGTGCTGCCTGCCCTCCTGGGGTGGATGCTCGTGTCTGAAGCAGGAGAGGGCCTCTCTTGGGCACTCCACGGCCTACGCTGTCCATTCCCTGTGGCCAACCTGATCCTTGTTACTTTCCAGTCACGGGGCAATGAGTCAGTCACTTGCCTCTTCCCCTGGCAGACCTTTGCACCCACGGCGCGAGCTGCATGTCTGCAGTCCATGGGGCAGGGCCTGCCCTCACCTTGCTGGACTTTACTGCCAGGGATGCATTTGGGAAACTTCTGCTGCTTCCCGGCGTGGGTGGGATGGGACGTTGGAACTGCACAGGTGAGGGAGATTCCCTCCTCCAGAGGCACTCCATCCCTGGGAAGGGCTGCAGCAGGACCCCGGCGGATCACCCCTGGCTTCCCAGCACCGCTTTCCCCACAGCTCGCAGCCTAGACCTTCAACCATGTCAAACCAAGTGGGCTGGAGGCTGGCGGAAATAGGGTGGCTGAATCCTGGCCCTTTCTCTGTAGTGTCTGGGACTGGGCAGTGCAGGGCCAGGCTGCAGTGGTACTGTCTTGGGGTGTGTGAGCAGAGCCAGGCCCATGCGTAGGGCTGCTGCTTAGAAAAAGCAGCAAAGTGTGTAGTGGCCCCTCTGTGTGGGACTGATCGGGGGCTGGCCAGGATCCCAGAGCCCCGCATCCCTCGTGGTGGGACTGGCATTGCACTCAGGCCAGATCCCAACCGTGGAGAGGAGGGGGTTGGACTGTTCCATTTTTATAATGGTGTGTAGTGTTTGCAGGCTCTGCTCACGGGGCTGTGTTGCGGCTTTGCATTACTTTGTGGCTTAGTGCAGGTCTGGGTTGCACAGTTGTACTGTCCTGTGTTGCTGTTCTGTTGCTGTGTTGTGTTGGTTTTTTGTCACTGTGCTGTTTCTCAGTGTTGCAATGCTAAATCATTTTGGTTTTAGAACTAAGATGAAGTGTAATGTCAGATGTGTTTCTGGGTGAGAATGTTATTAAAGCTAATGTTTAAAATCAGGTTTACACAAGTTAGGAGGAAGGTGCTGTACAGCTGGGGTCAGACTGGAGTTAAGAGAGATGACAAATATGCATTACAAGGTTCACTAGATACATACATAGAACATAACTAGTGTAGACCTAGATGGGGGTGTGGGAGTTTTTTTTAAAGCATCAGTGAATGTGATCTCAGATATGTCACCCATAGAATGTACTTAGAATCCAAGTCAGTATTGATGTAGCAAATAGGTACATGGGTGGGCTGCGTCCCTCAGTTTATCAGGGAAGGAAGTGGGTGGGGAAGGGGTAGCTCAGTGGTTTGAGCATTGGCCTGTTAAACCCAGGGTTGTGAGTTTAATCCTTGAGGGGGGGCCATTTAGGGATCTGGGGCAAAAATCTGTCTGGAGATTGGTCCTGCTTTGAGCAGGGTTTTGGACTAGATAATCTCCTGAGGTCCCTTCCAACCCTCATATTCTATGATGCAGTGCTGTACTGGTGTTCTGTTCTGTGCTATACTAGATGGGGTTGTGTTGTGCTGGTGTTGTGGTTCTCTGTCAGAGGGGTTTTCGTTGTGTTGGATGGGATTGTGTTGTGGTTCTGTGTTCTGGCTCTGTGCTGGGTGGGGTTGTATTGTGGTTCTGCGTTAGACGGGTTGTATTATGCTGTGTTGTGGTTTTGTGCTGGGTGGGGTTGTGTTGCTGTGATGTTGTGCTGTAATAATTCAGACTGTCTCCTCCCCTTGGCAGGCCCAGGCCAATGGAGAATCGCTTTGTAAGTGCATTTTCCTACCCGTTTGCTCTGTGCATGCTCCAGAGCTTTACCTGTGTCTGGGAGCCCATCTGTGTGCCCGGCGGGCAGAGAGCTCCCTGGTCAGGCGGGTGGGCACAGTGCTCCCCGGGCAGGCAGGCAGGTGAGCAGAGCACTCCCCGGGCGGACAGGTGAGCAGAGCGCTCCCCGGGCAGGCAGGCAGGTGAGCAGAGCGCTCCCCGGGCGGGCAGGTGAGCAGAGCGCTCCCCGGGAGGGCAGGTGGGCACAGTGCTCCCCGGGCAGGCAGTCAGGTGAGCAGAGTGTTCCCCGGGCGGGCGGATGAGCAGAGCGCTCCCCGGGCAGGCAGGCAGGTGAGCAGAGCGCTCCCCGGGCGGGCAGGTGAGCAGAGCGCTCCCCGGGCGGGCAGGTGAGCAGAGCGCTCCCCGGGCGGGCAGGTGGGCACAGTGCTCCCCGGGCGGGCAGGCAGGTGAGCAGAGCGCTCCCCGGGCAGGCAGGCAGGTGAGCAGAGCGCTCCCCGGGCGGGCGGGTGGGCACAGTGCTCCCCGGGCAGGCAGTCAGGTGAGCAGAGTGTTCCCCGGGCGGGCGGATGAGCAGAGCGCTCCCCGGGCAGGCAGGCAGGTGAGCAGAGCGCTCCCCGGGCGGGCGAGTGGGCACAGCGCTCCCCGGGCGGACAGGTGAGCAGAGCGCTCCCCGGGCGGGCGGGTGGGCACAGTGCTCCCCGGGCAGGCAGTCAGGTGAGCAGAGTGTTCCCCGGGCGGGCGGATGAGCAGAGCGCTCCCCGGGCAGGCAGGCAGGTGAGCAGAGCACTCCCTGGGCGGGCGAGTGGGCACAGCGCTCCCCGGGCGGGCAGGTGAGCAGAGCGCTCCCCGGGCGAACGGGTGAGCAGAGCGCTCCCCGGGTGGGCGGGCAGGCAGGTGAGCAGAGCGCTCCCCGGGCGGACAGGTGAGCAGAGCGCTCCCCAGGCGGGCAGGTGAGCAGAGCGCTCCCTGGGCGGGCGGGTGGGCACAGTGCTCCCCGGGCAGGCAGGCAGGTGAGCAGAGTGCTTCCCGGGCGGGCGGGTGAGCAGAGCGCTCCCCGGGCGGGCGGGTGGGCACAGTGCTCCCCGGGCGGGCAGGTGAGCAGAGCGCTCCCCGGGTGGGCGGGCAGGCAGGTGGGCAGAGCGCTCCCCGGGCGGGCGGGTGGGCACAGCGCTCCCCGGGCGGGCAGGTGAGCAGAGCGCTCCCCGGGCAGGCAGGTGAGCAGAGCGCTCCCCGGGTGGGCGGGCAGGCGGGTGAGCAGAGCGCTCCCCGGGTGGGCGGGCAGGCGGGTGAGCAGAGCGCTCCCCGGGTGGGCGGGCAGGCGGGTGAGCAGAGCGCTCCCCGGGCGGGCGGGCAGGCGGGTGAGCAGAGCGCTCCCCGGGCAGGCGGGCAGAGCGCTCCCTAGGTGAGCTGCAGGGAGGCAAAAGCTGAGGACCTTAGTGACTGCATCAGCAAAGCTCTCCCTGACTGAGCAGTGAGACACTCCTGGCTGCCTAGGGAGCGCAGCTGCAGGCAGGTCGTGTCCCTGATCGGCCCAGGGAAGCCATGTGGGGGAGGAGAAAGGCACAGGGTGACCCAGGTGCATCTGAGTGCATCAGAAACAGCCCCGTGCCCCCATGGAGTGAGGCCTCCCTCTGCACATCCCTCCCTCCCTGCCTGGGGCCTGCAGCAGCCAGGGCACTTGCTGGCATCAGTCCCCACCGTGGGTTCTGCGCTCCGGGGTCAGCGTCAAAGGCCCCCCAGGGCCTCCAGCTCTCACTGGGGTCTGGGGGCTGAGTGTCAGGATGGATGTGATGGGAAGTGGGCTTGATAAAATCTCTGTCCACATTGCTGGATTGCTGGTTGGGACAGGTCCAGCGCTGGACTAGTGGGAAGCTGTGGGTCAGGAGTGAGGGGCATCGGAGAGCTGAGCTGCGTTGTGAGAAGCTTGCCTATTTCCTGCCTTGCTGAGCCAGCTCAAGCCCGGCTCAGGAATCCTTTATGTGGTTAGGCCCAGATTGCAAATCCCTCATGTCCGGCCTGGCAGGTGAGCGTGGCAGCTGTCGGGACCATGCTGGGCAGCTCTGACCGAGCGGCTCCCCTGGGGGCATCGTCCCACCATGGATAAACCCTCCTCTTCCTCCTAGCGGGGAGCAGGGGCCTGGGGTGTGTCTGGGTTTGGCTGAGGGTGCCAAACTTGCACCACATTGATTCTTTGGCAGAGAGTGACATGGGGCATCCCCCACATATTCTGGGGATACTTCTGTTATGTGGGGGCCTTGCCAGCTCATGCTGATGCCCTCCACCCCTGCTGGGTCTGGCAGCCTCCCAGCAGTGCCTGCCAGGTGCCATAGGGATAGGTGCGGGTATGAGGGACACAAACCAACCCCCGCTACAGCTCTGGGTCCTTCCAGGGTCTGAAGGGGCATGGCTCAGTGACCTCAGAAGAGCCAGGTTCTAGCCTTGCCACTGTCACCGAGGCACTGAAGGGGCCCACAGTTTCCCCAATTGTAGTATAGGGTGCGGAGGGGAGAAGTTTCCAAAGGGCATTGAAGCTGAGCTGGTGCCTTGCGGGCCGTGATACCCCCTAGTGCTAGGTTGGAGAAGCTGATTGAACTCAGGGTCACTCCAGGCAGCGCTGGATCCCCAGATGCCGATGTCAGTCCCACACCCCCAGATTGATCCTGCTCCCAGACAGACGCTGGCCAGTGATTTACTGTGTGTCTGCCTTCTACTAGGATCTAAGCAGACCTGGGGCCACAGACCGCTGCAGCGACAGCCAGCCCCTGAGGGAACATTCCCAAAACTTGCCCTACAGAGGAAAGGCCTGGGTCTCCCTCTGACAGCCCTGGGGGAAACTTTCTTAGATCACAGAGCCCAGCTGGTGAGCTGAGCCCCAGCCCTGGGGAGAGGTGCCTGGTGTGCTGTGGCTCTGGGCCCTGTGAGTAGGGTTGGCAATTGTGGTTGGACGTTGTGATGGGTTGGATCACAGAAACCCCATTGGGAGCTGCCACCCAATGTACCAAGACTACGTCTATTCCTGTTTTCCCTGCCAGCTCAGGACTCCAGCACCCTGTCTTGCTGAGCCAGACACTCCCGTCTGCTCCAACACACACCCAGGGTCTGAATTACTTGCCCCAAAGCTGCAGGTTTACCTGAAAACAGCTCACAGAAGTGTACTTGTCTTTCGCACTCAGATGCCCAACTCCCAATGGGGTCTAAACCCAAATAAATCCGTTTTACCCTGTATAAAGCTTATGCAGGGTAAACTCATAAATTGTTCGCCCTCTATAATACTGATAGAGAGATATGCACAGTTGTTTGCTCCCCCAGGTATTAATACATACTCTGAGTTAATTACTAAGTAGAAAGTGATTTTATTAAATACTGAAAGTAGGATTTACATGGTTCCAAGTAGTAACAGACAGAACAAAGTAAGTTACCAAGCAAAATAAAATAAAATGCACAAATCTATGTCTAATCGAACTAAATACAGATAATCTCACCCTCAGAGATGCTTCAGTAAGTTTTTTCCTCAGACTGGACACCTTCAAGGCCTGGGCACAATTCTTTCCCCTGGCACAGCTCTTGTTCCAGCTCAGGTGATAGCTAGGGGATTCTTCATGATGGCTCCTCTCCTTCTCTGTTCTCTTCCACCCCTTTATATATCTTTTGCATAAGGCGGGAATCCTTTGTCCTTCTGGGTTTCCACCCCCCCTCACTGGAAAAGCACCAGGTTAAAGGTGGATTCCAGTTCAGGTGACATGATCACATGTCACTGCAAGACTTCATTGCCCACTTGCCAGCACACACATACACAGGAAGACTTACAGGTAAACACAGCCACCTGCAGACAATGGTCCTGGTTAATGGGAGTCATCAAGATTCCAAACTACCATTAATGGCCCACACTTTGCATAATTACAATAGGCCCTCAGAGTTATATTTCATATTTCTAGTTCCAGATACAAGAGTGGTACAGTTATACAAATAGGATGATCACACTCAGTAGATTATAAGCTTGTAATGATACCTTACAAGAGACCTTTTGCATGAAGCATATTCCAGTTACATTATATTCACTTATTATCATGTTTTTATAAAACCATATAGACTGCACAACGTCACAGACATATTCCTGGCCTTTTCATCACATGACATAAACTTTAATTAAAGATTTATCTTTAATTTCTGGAGACTCCAGGGCAATCCTGGAGAGTTGGCAACCCTACCTGTGAGGGGGGGTGCACAGTGTGCCATGGGTGACAGGTTCCACTCGGGGTGCCACCTGGAACTGGGGTACTACTGAGTCCTCTGACCCACCGGCCTGGGCTCCCTTTGCACTGTGCTGCTGTGACAAGCTGCAAAGCCCTCCAAGCCTGCACTTTCACCAGCATTCACACAGGTCGGGACACACCCAGCTGCAGTTACACACAGGCTCTCTAACCACCAGCTTCCCAGCCTAGGACTCCAGAGCAGTACTGTCCTGCCCTCGTCAAATCTGGCCAGTATATGGGTTTAATGCCCGTCTGCCTCTCCCTCAATGTGATGAGGACCGTGCACACTTATGGTAACCAAGCTGAGATTTTCTCCAGACATCTTAGTCAAATGTGCACTGGTTTGGATTAAAACATAAAATAAGTTTATTAAATACAAAAGATAGATTTTAAGTGATTATAAGTCATAGCAAACAGATCAAAGCAGATTACCTAGTAAATAAACAAAACCACAAACTGAGCTTAACACACTAGATAGGTAGGATATGTAATCCCTTTGGGGTTTAGAGAGCATGGCCCTTTAAATCTTTTTCCTAAGCGGAGGAGGAGAGTAAGAAAAAAGGAGGGAAACTCCAGGGGGCAGCGCTGGAGCCCCAAGGAGAGGGGGAGGCAGCCTGCAGGCCCTGGAAAAGTGAAGCAGCAGAGAACCTGCCTGAAGCCTGGGAAGGACAGGGCCGATCGGGGACACCCCAGGACAGGAGCCAGGAGCAGCACTGTGCCAGGGAGGAATTGCCCGAGAAGGACAGGCCGGAGCTGGACCCAGTATCACGGCTGCCCAGAGCTGCATGGGGCTGTGAGTACTGGGGCTTGTGACTCTGCATTGGAAACAAGGAGGGAGACTGTAGCTAGTTAAGTGGGGAGGTGGTCGCTCTGTGTGGCTTTGCAGAGAGCGGCAGAAGAGGGCACCGGAGGGGTTTGTTGGGGGAAGGTTCATTGGCGCTGAAGATGACCAGGAGCACCCAAGACTCACCACTGGACTGGAACTTTGCTCAGGACTCCTGAACTCTGTGTGCAGACACATTGCTCAGTGTCTGCCCTTCCAGACTGTGCTACCACTGGGCCTGTGGGGCCTTGGCTTGGATGCAGCCCTGTTCTACTGCTCCCCATATATTTCCCCTTGTTGTTTTTCTCCTCTCATCCCTCTGTAAATAAATATTTCCCTTTCTTATACCCATTGTACTTTTTCTGTGCGTGTGTGTGTTCACTCTGGGGGGTTTGGAACAGGTGCCCCTGGGGTGGAAGGGATTTCTCCTGCTGCATTCCTGCGCGCGCCTTCTCTTGGCCAGAACTGCCTGCAGAGCAGACTCCATCTTGGCTACGAGGGCACTAAAGTTACACTAAAGTTATGGTGGCCCGTACGGGGACTTTGCAGTACACACACACACACACACACACCTCTACGTCGTGCACCCTGGGCTCTTCTTCACAGAGCAAAGAAACTCCTGAGTGACTTTCATCTCAGTTTAAAAAAAAAAGAAGAGAGGATTACTAGAAGACCTGTGCCAAGGGGCACGAATCCCAGTAACCAAAGCTGTGCTGGTGGCGGGGTTCCCAGAAGAGATGGAACCAAATGAAATTGAGGAGAGCTTAGATGCAGCTGAAATACTGGGGAGGGTAAAGGTCCGCACCCGTATTTACAACCGCAAAGTGAAGGGCATGGTAGCACTATGTACTCACTCCAAGGAAACAGATCTTGATAAAGTGCCCAAAGAGGTGCAAGTAGAAGGTATTCCCTGGACAATTCTGGGGGCAGAGCAGTCCCCTCCTAGTGTGCCTGTGTCACTTGAGGTGGATTCTTTAGCGCAGAAATTGCAGGCTCTGATGGTAGATGAGAAGCGGACAAGAGAAGAATTAATTTTGCCATTAGGAGGGGCTCCAACACCTGCAGCACCCAGCCTGGTGGGATGGGCCAAAGAGCTGGGAAACACTCTCAAAGATGCATTGAGGCCGGTATATGAAAGTGCTCCATACAAGCGGTTACGTTCATTCTTGGGGGTGTCACCTGTACCCCCAGGGGAGGAGGATTACGAGACCTGGAGGGATTTTACGGTGCCACTTGTCCAAGAGTGGGACTGCTCTGATGCTAAGAAGCAGAAACGTGTGCTTGAGAGTCTGAGGGGACCTGCCATGCGAATTATCCGAGCCCTGAAAGACTCTCCACCAGCTGCCACAGTGCAAGCTCTTTAACCGCTCTAGAGAGTGTCTACGGTACTACTGATAGCGGTGAAGACCTGTATTATCGGTTCCGCCATACCTATCAGGAGCCCCACGAACGACTGTCGGATTTCATCAGGAGACTAGAGGATTTGCTACAGCAGGTAGTGCGGAAGGAGGGCATCCCCACCAAGCGCATTGATTCCGCTAGGTTGGACGAAATCCTTTGGGGCACCCGACAAGATGGGTTGATGTTGTGGCGACTGCAGCTGTGGGAGCGGGCCCAAAACCCACCCCCATTCCACAAGCTCATTCGAGAGATACGTGAAGAGGAGGAGCGATTGTTGCAAGTGGATGCAGTGGTGCAGCCGAAGATGGCAGGGAGTCGCACCACCACAGTGCTTGGAGAGATGGAAGATGCCCCGTCAGTGGCAGCAACACTGAGAGATTTGACCCGAGAAGTGGCCATGATGAAGGCTCAGGGACATATTGTGCCATCCTCAAGAGGGGAGAGTAGCAGGAGGGGTGATAGCCAGCGAGCAGGTTTCTGTTATAACTGTGGAAGAGATGGTCACTATGCCTTGGACTGCCAAAACAAGACAGATCATGCAAGGGTATCTCAGAGATTGCAGCAGACCATTAGGAAGCTTCAGGGAAACACCAACAGAGCTTGGGGAAGGAGCAACCCAAGACCCTGAAATTCCAAGGCTCCCCAGAAAAAAACACAAACAGGAGTTACCCAGATGGGCTGATAGGCCCTCAGGCTATAGTACCCGTTCGTATAGAAGGACGATCGTGTGAGCCATTGCTGGACAGCGGATCATAGGTCACCATACTCTATGTATCTTATTACCGAGAACACCTGCAGCATTTACCCTTGCATCCCCTGTCTGGCCTGACAGTCTGGGGAATTGGCTGTGACTCCTGCCCCTATCTGGGATATATCCTGTTCAATGTTCAGTTTCCAAAGAATGTTGCAGGGGTAAACTAGGAAATAGAAACATGGGCACTGGTCTGCCCAGATCCAAAGGGAAGAAAGTATGCACCTTTAATCCTAGGGACAAATGCAAACCTGTTCCAGAGATTGGCGTGGAAATGCCGCGAGATGGCAGGGAACAACTATCTACAGGAGCTGCCAATGCACGCTTTATGTAAAGCCGCATACCAGCGAGCAAGGGGGCCCCCATCCCAAGAGAAGACCAAGGCTAGACCTTTTGGGAGGGATAGTTTCCAGTTTGGGAATTCCCCCATTCCTGCTGAGTGAAAGGACCGCCTGTGTGAGAAGTTAGTCAAGAGGAAGGCTGTTTTCTCTATGCACGAATGGGATGTTGGGTGTGCACATGATGTGGAGCACCATATCTGAATGCAGGATGGTTGGCCTTTTCAAGAGAGGTCAAGACGATTAGCCCCCACTGATATTGAAGATGTGAGGCAGCACCTACAGGAACTGGTTCAAGCAGGTATCATTGAGGAATCCAGGAGCCCCTACGCATCGCCGATCGTTGTAGTATGAAAGAAAAGTGAAAAGGTGCACATGTGCGTCGACTATCGCACTCTGAACCGGCGGACAATCCCTGACCAATACACAATGCTCCGGGTGGATGACGCCTTGGATAGCCTGAATGGTAGCTGCTGGTTCTCTGTCCTTGACCTCCGCAGTGGATACTAACAAGTGCCCATGGCACCAGAGGACCGGGAGAAGACAGCATTCATCTGCCCTTTAGGGCTTTACCAATTTAATCACATGCCTTAGAGAGTATCTGGAGCTCCAGCCACGTTTCAGCGACTCATGGAGCGGGTGGTAGGGGACATGCACCTGTTGAAGTGTCTGGTGTACCTGGATGACATCATAGTGTTCGGGCGCACTTTAGAAGAACACGAGACTCGACTGTGCAAAGTCCTGGATCGTTTGGAACAGGCTGGCCTCAAGTTATCCTTAGACAAGTGCATCTTCTGCCAGACATCCGTGCGGTATGTGGGACACAGGGTGTCTGCAGATGGTATAGCTACAGACCCAGAGAAGGTGAAGGCGGTAACCACCTGGCCAAGGCCCACAACTCTCAAGGAATTATGGTAGTTTCTGGGATTCTGTGGCTATTACCGCAAGTTTATCAAGAATTTTTCGCACATCGTACATGCACTCACAGAGCTCACCAAGGGATACCCCCCCACACAAATAAGAAGAAGGGGAACTCACCTCGGCATCAATACTTTAATGTGGGTGCACCTTTTGGAAAGCGGTGGACTGCTGAGCGTGAAGAAGCTTTCCGTAAAATCATTCAACAGCTCACGCAAGCACCTGTTTTGGTGTACGCTGATCCCACCCAGCCATATGAACTTCATGTTGATGCAAGCTACACCGGTTTAGGCGCTGTCCTTTATCAAGAGCGTGAGGGCAAACTCCGACCAGTAGCGTTTGCAAGTCAGGGTCTCACACCGCCTGAGAGAAACTACCCTGCTCATCAAGTGGAGTTCCTGGCATTGAAATGGGCCATCACAGAGAGGTTCCATGACTACCTCTAGGGTTACCATATTTCAGCAAGCAAAAAAGAGGACGGGAGGAGCCCCACCCTAGCCCCGCCCCTGCCCCTCCCACTTCCCACCCCCCCAGAACCCCCAACCCTCCCCCCGTTCCTTGTCCCCTGACTGCCCCCTCCTGGGACCCCTGCCCCTAACTGCCCCCCAGGACTCCACCCCCTATCTAAGCCTCCCTGCCTCTTGTCCCCTGACTGCCCCAACCCTTATCCACACCCCCACCCCCAGACAGACCCCTGGGACTCCCACGCCCCATCCAACCACTCCCCACCCCCTGACAACCCCCCCCCAGAACTCCCAACCCATCTAAACCCCTCTGCTCCCTGTCCCCTGACTGCTCCGATCCCTCTCCCCACTCCTGCCCCCTGACAGCCCCCCCAGAACTCCCAGCCCCCCACCCCCCCGCTCCTTGTCCCCTGACTGCCCCCTCCTGGGACCCCCTGCTCCTAACTGCCCTCCAGAACCCCACCCCCTACCTAAGACTCCCTGTTCCTTGTCCCCTGACTGCCCCCTCCTGGGACCCCTGCTCCTAACTGCCCTCCAGAACCCCACCCCCTACCTAAGCCTCCCTGTGCCTTGTCCCCTAACTGCCCCCTCCTGAGACCCCCCCCCAACTGCCCCCCAGGACCCTACCCCCTACCTGTACCCTGACTGCCCAAAACTTTCTCCACTCCCCCCAAAAAGCCCCCCCCTGAACTCCCGACCCCCCCGTTTCTTGACTGCCCCCTCCAGAACCTCCCTGCCCCTTCTCCTGTCCCCTGGCCCCCATACCCTGCTGCTCAGAACAGGGTGTTGGGCTCTGTGCGAGCCGGACACATGGCTGCGCTCCCCAGTGCAACACAAAACCCGGTCCCTGGCCCTGCACAGTGCTGCCGGACCGGGACACTGGGCTGCAGGAGGAGGAGCTGCCGGCTCAGAATGAAGGGAGGGAGGAGGAGCTCCTCTACAGCTGCTCCGGAGTTCAGCCCGGGACTTTCCTGCAGCCCTCCAAGCCGCTCACTCTGCTCTGCCGGGGAGGGGGGAAATCCCGGACATTTTGAGTTATTTACAAATTCCCCCCGGACGCTATTTTTAGCACAAAAAGGAGGACATGTCCGGGTAAATCCGGACGAATGGTAACCCTAACTACCTCTATGGGGCCAAGTTCACTGTAAAAACCGATAATAACCCTTTGACATACATCAAGACAACAGCAAAATTATCCGTAGCAGGGCACCGGTGGTTAGCGGCACTCTCTGCCTATGATTTCACTCTGCAGTATCGACCCGGTCGAACAAACATGGATGCAGATGCCTTGTCTCGGCAGCCTCACTCTAAGGATTTATTACCCAATGATCAAATGAATGTGGAGACCCCTGAATTGAGAGCGTTATGCCAACAGGTATCCATTGTGGAGGAAAAATCCACAGCCAATGGAGAACGAGCAATTAACTGTCTGGGTGCACCACCAGAAGCCATACCCATAGTCTACTCAAGTTTTACTAGAGTACAGGACCCTCAGCTGCCCAAACTTCCCTTTTCTAGGGCCTGCAGGCTGCCTCTCCCTCTCCTTGGAGCTCCAGCGCTGCCCCCTGGAGTTTCCCTCCTTTTTTCTTACTCTCCTGCTCCCCCTTAGGAAAAAGGTTTAAAGGGCCATGCTCTCTAAACCCCAAAGGGGTTACAGATATAAATTAGCAAATTCTCATCCTGAGTGGTAAACAGGCTGGCAGATTCTTAAGGCACAAGTTGCCTTGACTTTCCCAGGTTTTCATACACAGGCTAAAGATCCTTCTAGCCTCGGACCATCACTCCGACAGTTCAGTCCTTGCCCCTCCGGTGTTTCTAGGTGTGTTGATGCAGGGAGAGGGAGGTCCCCCAGTGTTGTCATTGTCCCCCTTTTATATCTTCTTCACACTTGCTGGAAAGCTCTTTTGCTGTGACCTGAGTCAAACAGTTCCCATTATGCAGTGCTATCTCTGAGAGGTTTCTATTGCACACAGTTCCTGGGGTAATCCTGGTGCTTGTGTGCATTTCCTCAGTAAACCATTAACATTGTTTGGCCTTTTTACTGTTGTACCTGAAAGGCTGCTTGTGGGTGCGTTCAGCCTCACAACATGTTTCAGTAACACACACAGCCAAACTTCACAACTTCACATACGACGATAGCACATACAATCGAACGAGATAGTAATGTCTAGCAGATCAAAACTTTTAGAATGATACATCACAAGGCGCACTTTGTACAAAACATATCCTAACTACATGACAGTGGTGAATGTTGGGGTGCCAGGGTGTCACACCGCACACACTGCGAGGGATGTGGGGGGTGCCCGGTGTGCTGCGGTTCTAGGCCCTGCAAGAGTTAGGGGAGGGGAGTGCCCAGCGTTCCGTGACTCTGAGCCCTCAGAGAGAGGTGCCCAGCATGCCGTGGGCTCTGGGGGAGGAGCACCCAGCTTTCCGTGGTCTGGGGGAGGGGCGCCCAGCATGCCCTGGCTCCGGGCCCTGGGGGGAGGGTGGCAGGGAAGTGGGTGCGCAGGAGTCACTGCTGGCGCTGCACACTGGGGGGCCCTGCCAAGGTTCCTTGGTGACTCTCCTGGCCAGGCCCAATCCTGTGAGTCACTCTCCAGCCTTGGCATGCGCCTGTGGAGCCAGCAACAGGTACGAGTCCCGTGTGTCAGGAGGGACCTAGGGCATCTGTGCCTGGCTCTGCATGGAGTAAGGAGCTGGGGCTCGCTCAGGCCCCAGGACAAGCTGCTGCCCTGATGCCCGGCCCCTTGTTGGCAGGCCAGTAGAGCCAAGGAGTGAGCGCGGCCCAGAGACCAAGCTCCTTGTTTGCCTGGCTGAGGCCCTTTGCTGGGGGGTGCTGGGTCTGCCATTCCCTGGAGATAGCGGCCTTCAGTCCCAGAGCGGCCAGTGGCGGGCAGCATGGTCTAGTGGCTAGTGTAGCTGGTTCTGTCCCTGGCTCTGCTGCTGGCCTGGGCACAGCCCTCCCCTCCCCCTTCCGGCTCGCTGCTCCCCCACGGCTGCCTGGCCTGTTCAGACTCAGCCCTTTGGGCAGGGCCCACCTCACTGTGTCTGTGCAGTGCCCGTGCAGGGGCCCTGATCTCAGCCGGGCTCTCCGGCTGCTGCTGTAATGGGCGTGAAAATGTGTGTGGTGTCAATTTGGAGTGACTCCCTGACCCCAGTGCAGGGACTGGGTTGGGCTGGCGTACGTGGGCTTGGAGCCCAGCCCATGCTGTGAGACAGACCCTAGCAGGAGGAGGGGGGTGACAGACTGTGGCCCCTGCGTTCGGGGAGCAGGCATGCGAGGCTCGCTGGTGCGGGGTCTGCATGGCAATTAGAAGGATTTCGCTGGGTGCAGAGCATGGTAGCGCTGCCCCTGTCGTTCCTGGTGGGCCTATCTGGCGGTGCCAGCATTAATATTTGCCTGTGTCAAGGCTGCTTCCCCACTCTGAACTTTAGGGTACAAATGTGAGGGCCTGCATGAAAACTTCTAAGCTTAACTACCAGCTTAGATCTGGTCCGCTGCCACCATTCCCAAGTGGATTCCATTCCCTGGGAAGCCTTGAGAAACTCTTCACCAATTCCCTGGTGAATACAGATCCAAACCCCTTGGATCTTAAAACAAGGAGAAATTAACCATCCCCCTCCTTTCTCCCACCAACTCCTGGTGAATACAGATCCAACCCCCTTAGATCTAAAAACAAGGAAAAAAATCAATCAGGTTCTTAAAAAGAAGACTTTTAATTAAAGAAAAAAGGTAAAAATCATCTCTGTAAAATCAGTATGGAAAATAACTTTACAGGGTAATTAAACTTAAAGAGCTCAGAGGACTCCCCTCTAGCCTTAGGTTCAAAGTACAGCAAACAGAGATAAACACTCTAGTAAAAGGTACATTTACAAGTTGAGAAAACAAAGATAAAAACTAACACGCCTTGCCTGGCTGTTTACTTACAAGTTTGAAATATGAGACTTGTTCAGAAAGATTTGGAGAACCTGGATTGATGTCTGGTCCCTCTCAGTCCCAAGAGCGAACAACTTCCCAAACAAAGAGCACAAACAAAAGCCTTCCCCCCCCAGATTTGAAAGTATCTTGTCCCCTTATTGGTCCTTTGGGTCAGGTGTCAGCCAGGTTACCTGAGCTTCTTAACCCTTTACAGGTAAAAGGATTTTGGAGTCTCTGGCCAGGAGGGGTTTTATAGTACTGTACACAGGACAGCTGTTACCCTTCCCTTTATAGTTATGACAGCCTGAGGAAGGCAAACACAGCTGGGAATGTCTGCCCAGCAGTGGGTCTGAGCAGCAGTGGCTGGGTCCAGGGCAGGTAATGCAGCCACCTGCACTGGGATCTGTGGCTCCTCCATGCTGAGAACTGGGCCATGTGGATCCTTTGCTGTGGGGCAACCAAAATATACCCCAGAGCTTGGCGCTATCCTGTTGGGTGCTCCCAATGAGAGCACCGGTTCCCGGACCAGACGCTCCGTGCTGGATCAGACAATGATACATTCTGGGATCTGTGGCCTCGTGTGCTGCCTGAGAGCAGGGGAGCTGAAATCTGCTTCCTCTCAGGCCACCTGGCAAGCGGGTTTCTAAGGCTGGGGGCTGAGCTGTCACCCTCGTTTTCGGCTGGGCAGAGTTCCCAGTTCAATCGCTCAAAGTGGTGTGAAGGGGCCATCTGCTGCAGCTCTAAGCCTGCGCCAGTGTGAACCCCTCATCGCTAGTACCAGCTGCCTGGATAATAACCCGATCTCCTTTGCAGCTCCTTCTCCTGAGAGTGGCAATTCACTAGCTGTCTCTGCGTGGCTCTGGCCAGGTGGAACGCAGGTTGCAGTCCACTAGCCAGACACAAGGTACCAGGTGCAGGAGTGTCTGTTGCAGTCCATGGAGCAGCTGCGCTGTCCACTGGCTGCTTCGTTAGCGTTTTCATAACTGGAGCAATGTCCAGTCGAGCCTGCTGCTGCTGCACTTTCCTGGGGATCTTCGTTAAATGCAAGTGACCTGAAGCTAGCTCCTGACGGGCCCCTGCGACGCTGTGTCTCTCCTGGATGCGTTACCAGGCTGCATCTCCCCTTTGATACGGCTGCTGAGCGGCACCTGGTGGCTCCCCGGCCTATCCTCTCCTCGACTCCTTTGGGATCCCCACTGCTGGCCTCTCTCCTCCCGGCCCCTCCGGCCCCAGCCCAGCTGGAAAGGTCACAGCCATGGGGCCAGCTGTAATATGTGGGTTTCTTCTCTTTCAGGAAGAACGATGGGCCAAGCCAGCATGTCTCACACACCGTAGAGCTGCCCTGGGTGGGCTCTGCTCCACCCCACCCCAAGGTAAGAGTCCTCTCCATACCCCCCATGCCGCAGAACCTTCCCCAGCCCCACGGGACACCCAGGTGTGGGTCCCTGCAGCAGTGACTGAGCCGGGGGCCGTGGCTGCAGACAGGCCCTGGGTGGGGACACCCCAGCTGCTGGCTCTGCAGGGGGAGCGCTTGCCATGGTAGGCAGCGGAGTTTAGTGGACTAAGCAGGAGGCCTGTAGTCAGGACTCTGAGGTTGCACTTCCAGCCCTGCGTCTGACTAGTGTGAGCTTGGGCAAGTCCCTGCCCGCTCCATGCCTCAGTTTCTATTTCTTTGAGGGTTGCTGCTGCCCAAGGCTTTGATTAGTGGATGTGTGTAGGTGCCATGGGTAGGTCTCTGCAGCCTGAAAAAGGCTGGCACTTCAGGGGCAGAGACCCTGTGGGAGGCTCCCCCTCAAATACCACCGCTGTACACTCTGAGGTGGGTAGCTGCCAGCCCCTCTCTGCACTGGCACAACAGAGCCAAGTTCCCTCGAGCTGGGGTTGCCCTACTCCAGGATTTGTGCCACCTCCTGCAGGTGGTGCCTGGGCCGGGCACAAGCTGGGCAGGAAGGAAAGGTGTGTTTGCAGGTAGTGCCCTGCTGGGGATTTTGTCCTAAGGTCACTTCCCCCACACTGGGTAGGTGAACGCACTCAAAACACAGCGGGCCAGATTCAGGTCTGGGGTAACCCTGCCAGGGGTCAGCAGAGCGACAGGAGTGGGATCTGGACCGGCTCTTTCCTCTGAAGCGTGCGCTCCTTCCCTCTTCATGCCCAGGCCCTCCCACATCCTCCCCAGCTGATCCCCCTGCAGTATTTGCAAGGGAAATGAGCACAGAGGTGAGATCCTGCAGCTCTGCCTGGTGCTGGGGCCTGCCTAGAGGGCAGAGGGTTCTGGCCCCTGCCAGCCAGCCCCTGCCCTGCCCCTGCTTCACCAGCCTGGCTCATAGAGGAGAATGAGTGGGGGGTGGGTGCCAGGGCAGGGGGCGAGGATGGGCATCAAAGATGGCACAGACCCATCGCCTAACCCAGCCCCTGCCAGGCAGGGTCCTTCCCTTTGGTACCGTGTCCTCAGAGACCCAGAGTGACTGCAGGAGAGCTGTGGAAAAGGCACTGGTCCCTCCTTGTTGGCTGACATCAGAGGACATGACCCAGAAGCCCATTGCCCATTTCCCTGTCACATCACGTTCTAAGCCCCCCTCTGCTTCGCTGTCCTCTCACACCCTGAGGTGTCACTGTGGGCAGGGTCAGTGCCCCAGCCAACCCCAAATGGGAACCTGCATCTGCCACACCCAAGGTTCTGGTCTCTCTGGCTCCTTTTGGGTTAATTGTGGAGCGAGGTTTAGGGAAACCTTGTATCAGGGGGTAGCCGTGTTAGTCTGTATCTACAAAAACAACAAGGAGTCTGGTGGCACCTTAAAGACTAACAGATTTATTTGGGCATAAGCTTTCATGAGAGTCCTCAGCCTGGATACCCTCTGTGAGCCTTGCAGCCACTTGGGTTGATTTTCTTTGCTGGCAGGTTTTCATCTGGATACCCTCAGGATGCTAATTGCTCCTGGGTCTGTTTCTCCCCTGGGGCCAGACTCAAAGGGCCTTGAAGCAAATAGAAAGACTCCTATTGACTGTTTGGTGCTCGTTTTTTTCTCCTAGTTTTTCTTTGACTCAGGACTACAGTTAGTCTTATGCAATGAGAATTGCCGGGATTGCTCTGCTGTCCCTTTCAGATCAGTATCAGGTTTGCATCCCTCTTAACCCTCTGACCCCACTTCAGCTCTCCGTGATGTTTCAGATCTTGTTGGCAGAGGTTCTCAAGGTCTGTCCTCTCTCTCCCCCTGCACTCCTAGGATGGGTTGTCTGGACTTGCCGATTTGAGGCTGTAGGTTAACGTAACATAAGAGTATGTTTTCCAGAGTGCTGTGTAAGCTCGAAAGCTTGTCTCCCTCACCAATAGAAGACTGTCCATTAAAAGATATTTCCTCACCCACCTTGTCTCTCTAGGAACATAAGAACGGCCATAGTGGGTCAGACCAATGGTCCATCTAGTCCAGTATCCTGTCTTCTGACAGTGGCTGGTGCGGGATGCATCAAAGGGAATAAACAGAACAGAGCGATTTCAAGTGACCCATCCCCTGTTGTCCAGCCTCAGCTTCTGGCAGTCAGAGGTTTAGGGAAGCTCAGACCATGGGGCTGCATCTCTCACCATCCTGGCTAATAGCCATTCATGGACCTATTCTCCAGGAACTTATCTAGCTCTTTTTGGAACCCAGCGATACTTTCGTTTTTCGCAACATCGCCTGGCAAGGAGTTGCACAGGTTGACTGTGCGTTGTGTGAAGAAGTACTTCCTTCTGTTTATTTTAAACCTGCTGCCTAGTAATTTCATTGGGTGACCCTAGTTCTTGTGTGATGTGAAGGGGTAAACAACACTTCCCTAGTCACTTTCTCCACACCAGTCATGATTTTATAGACCTCTATTATATCCCCCCTCAGTCGTCTCTTTTCTAAGGTGAACAGTCCCAGTCTTTTTAATCTCTCCTCATATGGAAGCTGCTTGATACCCTTAATCATTTGTGTTGCCCTTCTCTGAACATTTTCCAGTTCTAATATATCTTTTTTTTTTTTTTTTTTTGAGTTGGTGTGTGTGACGAACGGGGACTGTTCTTCCTGTGGTCTGTGAATGCTGACAGGGGAGTGTGGCTGGGATAGTCTGCATTGGGGCATGGGAGACTGACCGAGGGAAGATACCTGAGCATGTAACATGAGAACCCAGGAAGGGGTTAGAGGCCAGGTGACACCTTTGCCCGGGAAACTGAACAAAGGCTGTGGGAGGGGTCGCTGAAGGAGAGTTTTGAGGAGCTGGCTGGTGGAATGGCTGGGAGGCAGACAGGGCTCTGACCTCCCAAGGGGGCTGTGGGGCCCTGGGACCCCAAGATGGACCTAACTGGGGGGGGGATCCTGTTGCCTGTGCCTGCAAGACCTGTCTTGGACTGTGTTCCTGTCGTCTAAATAAACCTTCTGCTTTACTGGCTGGTTGAGAGTCCTGGTGAATCGTAGGAAGCCGGGGGTGCAGGGCCTTGTGTCCCCCCACACTCCATGACAGTGTGACACACTATTCAAGATGTGGGTGTACCATGGATATATATAATGGCATTATGATATTGTCTATTTTATTATTTATCCCTTTCCTAATGGTTCCTAACATTCTGTTCGCTTTTTTAACTGCTGCTGCACATTGAGTGGACGTTTTCAGAAAACTATCCACTATGACTCCAAGATCTCTTTCTTGAGTGGTAACAGCTAATTTAGACCCCATCATTTTATATGTATAGTTGGGATTATGTTTTCCATTGTGCATAACTGTGCATTTATTAACCTTGAATTTTATTTGCCATTTTGTTGCCCAGTCACCCAGTTTTGTGAGATCCTTTGTAAGTCTTCACAGTCAGTTTTGGACTTAACTATCTTGAGTAATTTTGTATCATCTGCAAATTTTGCCACCTCACTGTTTACCGATTTTTTGGATCATTTATGAATATGTTCAACAGCACAAGTCCCAGTACAGACCTGTGGGGGACAGCACTATTTACCTCTCTCCATTCTGAAAACTCACTATTTATTCCTACCTACCCTTTGTTTCCTATCATTTAACCAGTTACTGATCCATGAGACGGCCTTCCCGCTTATCCCATGTCTGCTTTACTGCTAGTTTACTTAGAGCCTTGGTGAGGGACCTTGTCAAAGGCTTTCTGAAAGTTCATGTACACTACATCTGCTGGATCACTCTTGTCCACATGCTTGTTGACCCCTTCAAAGAATTCTAGTAGATTAATAATGGCGAGGCATTATTTCCCTTTACAAAAGCCATATTGACTCTTCCCCAACAAATCGTGTTCATCTATGGGTCTGATAATTCTGTTCTTTATTATAGTTTCAGCCAATTTGCGTGAATTTGCGTACTGAAGTTAGGTTTACTGGCCTGTAATTGTCAGGATTGGCTCTAGAGCCTTTTTTAAAAATAGGCATTACATTGGCTATTCTCCAGTCATCGGGTACAGAGGCTGATTTACATGATAGGTTACAGGCCACTGTTAGTAATTCTGCAATTTCATATCTGAGTTCCTTCAAAACTCCAGGGTGAATCCATCTGGGCCTGGTGACCGATCACTGTTTAATTTATCAGTTTGTTCCAAAACCTCCTCTAATGACACCTCAATCTAGGACAGCTCCTCAGATCTGTCACCTAAAAGAATGGCTCAGGTTTGGGAATCTCCCTCACACCCTCTGCAGTGGAGACTGATGCAGAGAATATTTAGCTTCTTCACAATGGCCTTGTTTTCCCTGAGTGCTCCTTTAGCACCTCAATTGTCCAGTGGCCCCACTGATTGTTTGGCAGGTGTCCGGCTTCTGATAGTTCCAAATATCCTCTCCTATGTGTAGGAGGTTTCCACCCTCCTGGTTGTCTGAACGTCTTCGCCTTTGGACAGAGAAAAGGAGGGAAAGAGGTTTAGCCCCCAGTCATTTTAGAGCCCTGCATGTAATGGCACCTGTGTCGCTTAGGAAAGAGCCGACTCTCTGAGACTCCCCCTTCCAGTGGTTGCAGATCCGCTCCCCTGGGGCAGCATGAGCGTACTCTGCAGAGCCCATCTCTGCCCTTCTCCTGCCCTGCAGCCGACTCTGTTCCTTCTTCTTTTGTTGCTGCTCCAATTTTTCCACTCATTGCACAGGCATTTTTTACCCTTGGATCTTCCAGCTGGTTGCTCAGGAAGCGACATTAGCTGCTGCTGGATCCGGAGCCCTTCTCTTTCCAGCTCTGCCTTGGGAGCTAGTTGCACATGCTTAGGATTCGCCACCCTTCTTTGTGTAATGCCGACAGACCCCGGTTGGCGGAGAGCAGGATCAAACCGGGGATCTCTGGAGCTTAGCGCATGAGCCTCTGCCACATGAGCTAAAAGCCAACTGGCTGTTAGCTAAGGCTGTTATGCTTAAACAAACCACACAAGATTTTTTTATAGCGGAAAAGGCAACACGCCGCATTTATTGAGAATACAGCAATTAGCATATGCTTTTCAGTCACACACACACACCATGCACACAGTCCTGCCAGTCGATGTTTATAGTTACCAGTCCAGAGTCTGGATCAATCTAGTGGCCAGCCAGATTGGTCGCAGAGGGGAGCCGGGCTCTGTCGGTCGCGATCCGATGCTCCTGGAATTGTGGCAAGATGAACCCAAAGCCCCATGGCAAAGCACCCTGTTCTTATAGTCCTTTTTCTCCGTTGAAGTCTATGGATTTTGCTGTGTCAATTTATGGCCGGTTACTCCTCAGTGGGTGTTATCTTTTGCAGTAGCGTAACTGGGGGGGAGCGGGGCAACTGCCGCTCCCCCACTGAGCCTTGTCAATTTCTTGGCGCCTTTTTACTCACCCGGGGAAGCGATAAAAAAAAAATGCACCACCCACTGCGGTGCTTTTATTTTACTCACCCAGCAGTGCTCCGGGTCTTCGGCGGCACTTCAGCGGCGGCTCCTTCAGTCACTCCGGGTCTTCGGCGGCGGCTCCTTCAGTTGCTCCGGGTCTTCGGTGGCATTTCTGCGGAGGGACCTTCAGTCACTCCGGGTCTTCGGTGGCGGCTCCTTCAGTCGCTCCGGGTCTTCGGCGGCATTTCGGCGATGGGACCTTCAGTGCCTCCAAAGACACCCGGAGTGAGTGAAGGGCCCATGGCCGAAGACCCGGAGCGCCGCTAGCTGAGTAAAAGCGCCGCTGCGGATGGCGCCTTTTTTTTTTTAATCACTCCCCCTGTTCCCTCCACCTGGCTACGCCGCTGGTCTTTGATGGGCCAAAACATCTCCGGGAGGGTCATCCTGTCTGGTTTCGATTTAATCAATTCTCTTGTGTTTTAAGGGTGCCAGCCTTCACCTCAGGGTTATCAGTCTGCCCCTCCTCAACTATGGATGCGTGTTGATGATTCTCTGGTGTCTTTAAGTCTCTTCACTCCTCCTCCCTTGGCCATCTGTCTTCAGCAATGGCCTTCACACCTTATCTTTTCCTGATGCATGCATTCCTCATCCACACAAACAGTTCTTGACAGAGACCTTCAAAAGGTAACAGATAGCAGTGTTTTATGTTGAACAAGAAAGGCATCGTAAATTAGGCCTTACTAAATCTTGCAACTATCTTTTCCTACATTGGGGCCTAGGCCTTCGAAAGTCCTCTAATCTTATTAACAGACACAGACAAGATCATGTCTGTTACTTGCAAGGCATGAATAAAAAGAAAATGGCTAATACTAGTATCCACTATATTATTCATTTATTCTGATACCTTAATTCTTACTATAAAACATACACCGTATATAGCCAAAGTATAACCAATTATATAGCACAGTACCCATTGTACAACAAGGCTATAGAGCAGACTCATTGATCTCTCTCTCTTAGTGGTCTCAGTGCCACTAGATGGGACAGAACACCACCCCCAGGAGGCGTGTGGGTTACATTTGCACACGGCAGTTTCGGTCCTTCCTCCTGTCACCCTTGCACCCAGCGCCTCAGTGCCCCACAGTATGATGCACCCTATCCTGCATCCTCGAGATGCCCTGCTTCTGCAGGCCCTCCGGGAGCTCCAGCAATGGGAGAGCTCCTGACCACGGAGGTGCAGACTGCCTCCCCTCGATCCTGG
Source organism: Chrysemys picta bellii (assembly GCF_011386835.1). NCBI lineage: Eukaryota > Metazoa > Chordata > Testudines > Emydidae > Chrysemys > Chrysemys picta. The sequence continues at coordinate 22,081,759 of NC_088811.1, forward strand.
GGCCAGCCCCCGTACCCAGGCAGGGATCCTCTCCCCCAGCAAGTTAATCCCTGCAGGTAAGAAGAAAATCCTCGGTAACTTCTTCCCTGGCTAGGGCAGACAGTATACACCCCTCCCACCCCCACTCCTGCTCAGTGGCATAGCCCAGTTCTAACATCAGGGGGAGGGAATTATCCAGGAGAGCCATGTGTCTGTTAGGATCCCTCCATTCACCCAGTCCATCCACAGCTCCATCACTTCCTGGGGAAGATAAAATTCCTGCATCTCCATTCGAGATTATTGCTGGGTTTTTAGAAACCAGGGCCCCTAAAATCACTTCCCCCCTCTTCTCAGTGCCCTTCTGAATGCCCCCGCAGTGTGCAGATCTATGCCGCCTTCCCTGGCACCCAGACTCAGCCCGCCAGCCCAGAATTGCACCTGCAGAGCCTGTCACTGCCGGCTATCTGCCTCTGCTGGTCTGCATGACGAACAGACAAGATACAGCTGGGCAATGTCACTGCCAGCAAGTCATGTGATGGGCAGTGTGACCTGTGCCAGCCACCCCCTACTTACCCTGGCACCTGCCCTGACTACCCTGGAGGACCCAGCACCAGGGCAGGCGGGGAGGGAAGAGCTGATTTGCCCCTAGGGACCTTGTCCTGTGCTTTAGCCTATTCCGCCCCCCGGTCAGGATGTTTCTTCTGATATTCACGCCCTCTCCTCCCACAAGTCCCAGCCACGACCTCTGTGTGCCACACCCAACAATGCATCCCCCTCCTTGGGGTTTGCAGCCTTTGCCTGTTCCCAGACTGGGATCCTCTCCCAAGCCAGATTGACATCATCCTGTCTCCAAGCTCCCTATGGCCCAGCAGTGCAGTGCCATGCTGGCTGCGAAGGCGGCATTTGACCTCCACCAGGTGTGGTATAGGAGGTGTAGCCCGGGGGTGCAACAGGAAGAGCAAGTTGCAGCAGCCTCGCGTAGGCTCCCTAGGACTTGCAGTGCCAGCCAGAAATACTGTAGCAGCATGTGCTGCCCCCCAGCATGCCCCCTGTGCCAGGGGAATTCTCCCTTGAGCAGGGTCTCGGGCCGGAACTGCACCCCAGGAGTGGACCCAGTGGAGCTCTATGGAGCAGGGCCATCGCCTCTGCTTCAAGGGGTGTCGCCTTTCATATGCACCCCAATTGCACTGGGCCTTCTCCTGTAGCCAGCTGCAAGCCTGGGCCCCGTGCATGGTGATCTTGCTCTGTTATTCAGCCACCTGTTGGGCCGGCCAGAGACTCGGGTTTCCCTTTCTGTACAAACATTCCAGTAGCAGGAGCATGTCGCTCAGGGGCTGTACGTTATTTACAGCCGCACACACGGGCGATGCCACTTTGGTTTGACTCGAGGAGGGCTGGTTCCCGCTTGGAGCACTGCACGGGGATGGGGCTGACGATAGCATTTCAGGATGATACTTTGCAAAGACTGGCTGCTGCTCTCCTCATCTGGCACCTTCAGGTATTGCCCAGAATAGCCTGCCTGCCCTGCCTGGTTCATTTGTTCCGTGGTGAAATGCTCGGAGCTTGGCTCAGCTCTCGGCTGCTGCTGTCAGAACTTCCTGGGGGTTGGGCTCTGTGGGCCGTTCTGGGCAAGTAGCCATCTTCGTGGCCCATCCTGCATCCTGCCTCGACTCCTCACCAGCCTCAGATAACAACTTGTTCCTGTGCTCGAGCGAGATGGCTCTGTCTGTGCGTTCACACCTCTGCTGTGCTGGCTTCCCACAAGCATGTGATGCAGGTGCAAGGGCATATGAATGCTGACATCCAATCCAGTTTCTGCCAGGTGTAGCCTGTAGGTCACTCGGAGTATGTCTACACTGCAGTCAAGGTGTAATTGCAGCACGCACAGATGTATCTGAGCTAGCGTGGCTGGAGCCTGCCTGGAACACTGGGGAACAACGCAGGCAGCTGGGCCCCCCGCTGTGGCCACTCCCCGTCTCCAAGAGCTGCAGTGTAGCACCCCTCAGCGGCTCTGTGCCTCGGTTCCCCGTCTGCACAAAGGTGTTGTGAGGGTAAAGCAGTTGAGGTGCACAGGCAGGCTGGCTATGGGCCCACAGCCAGGCTTGCAAAGAACTGAGGAAGGTTTATGAAAGCAGGGAATGTTAAGGGTATAGTAGAGAATCTCCCAAAGACAGTGGGTCCTGCATGTGTGATCACCCTGAGGACTGGATTCCAAGGGCCCTCCAGGCAGGGGGCAGATTCTAGGATGGGCAGAGGACTGGACTCAGTGACTCAGCAGGGCCCTTCCAGTGCTGTGGTTGAAGCACTACCACACTGCCAGCCCAGGCTAGCCAATGGGACTCACATTCTGAGTGCTGGGGATTGAATTCTCCTGGGGAGCTGCCCACACGTGGGCCCCAAGCCAAGAATTAGAAATGATTCTGCAAATGATCTCAGATAATAAAGCAATACCAGACTCATGGGCCGTTCACCTACAGTGAGATCAGCACTGTTCTAAGTGCCAAGTATTCTTCCGTTTCTAATGCCAGTGCAGAGGTGTCTTAATGTGCCTGTATTTCAATCCAAAGTATGGGGTGCTGAGATTCCCCACGCTCACACCCACTCCATCGTGGGTGCTAAAGCCGCAGGCACACATCCAATCACACCGTTCTGTACACAAATTGATGCTGCAAGGCACACGCAAGTCATGCACACATGCATTGGCTGTATCTTTGTACTCCTGGGGGAATTCTGCCCTAAAGATTAAAAATCCTGCACACAATATTTTAAAATTCTGCAAAAATCGCCCTATTTTATTTGTCAAAATAACACAATATAATCACGCCAGTCTCAATTATTTTGGTAATTTATTTCAAAAGATCTGTCAGTAAGTATGTCTGTAACAATACAGACACACAAAAAAGATTCAGGAAATGTTTTTTGATAAATAGATTCCTTACTAGACATATTAATACAGAACTCTGAGTAATAATTCATTTAAACTAAATACAGAGACATATTTCCTGCACCTCTCAGAAGCAGTGCAAAGGCTGGGGGGAGTCAGGGGTAATGGAGGAGCTGAGGGAGAGGGAAGTCATTGCTGGGAAGGAGCCTGGGTGTGAACTTGGAGGGTTGTTTGGTGTGGGTGGGAGAAGTATGGAATAGGGGTTTTTTTGGGGGGTGGGGAGGGGATTGTTAGGGAGCCCTTCCCATGCAGACCCTGGCTGATTCCTGGCCTCTCTCATTCAGTCAGGCACATCTACTCCTGTCCCCATGTGTCCCTGCACCCCCCACCCCCATCCCCAGGTGTTCTTGAATCCCCACTAAGCTACCCCTCCTCCCTCCATCCCCATGTATCCCTGCACCTCCCTCCCCCTCTCCCCATGTGTCCCTGCGTCCCCACTCAGCCACCCCTCCCCTCATGTGGTCCTGCCCCCTTCCCCCATACCCATGTGGCCCTGCACCCCCACTCCCATTCAGCCCCTGTCCTAGTCCATCCCCCCACTAGACCTTCTGAACCCCAGTCTGTGACACACACACCCAGCAGCCCATGTGCCTCACGCTGTCCATCCCCCCATATCCCGGTCCTCCTCACCTGGCTCCACGGGTGGGGTGCTGTGAGGAACACAGCTTCTTTTTCTTCCCTATCCACACCTGGGGCTGCTCCCGCCTGGGAGTGGCTGCTCTCTGTTCTGGTGCAACAGCAGCCTCAGGTGGGCAAAAGGAGTAACTGCAACACCTTTCCAGCAGAATGTATTTTCTTAAGGGAAAAAAATTCTGCTCAGCCCATAAATTCTGCACATGTACAGTGGCACAGAATTCCACCAGGAATAGAATCTCCACTAGACTTTTGTACCTAGAGTCAATTGATTGCCAATTACCTTGAGGTAATTAACCCATTAGAAAAAGCTAGTGTGGACACTCCCCTCACATTTCTTCGTCTATAAATGTTTGCTCTGTACTCTAGGGATCAGCTGATACTAAACATAAAGTGTGGATCAATCATGTGGAGCATGTCCCAGCTAGGTGTTAGAGCTGTATTAACTATCTCAAGTCACTACAGACTGATATCAGTATAACTGTGTCGCTCAGGGGCGTGAAAAATCCATACCCTGCGGGACATAGTTATCCCAACCTGGTGTAGACAGCGCTAAATCGAAGGGAGAGGGTCGACCTAGCTACCGCCTCTTGGGAGGTGGATTAACTATGGTGACAGGAGACACTCTCCTGTCAGTGAGGTAGCATCTTCACTAAAGCGCTACAGAATGAAGAGAAGCCCTTAATTACAGTCTGTGTTCTCCAGGTACAGCAGCCTAGTGAAGACAAGGGAGTTCCTGTGTTTCTGAATAAGCCGTTTCATAGAATCATAGAAGATTAGAGTTGGAAGAGACCTCAGGAGGTCATCTAGTCCAACCCCCTGCTCAAAGCAGGACCAACCCCAACTAAATCATCACAGCCAGGGTTTTATCAAGTCGGGCCTTAAAAACCTCTAAGGATGGAGATTCCACCCCCGCCCTAGGTAACGCATTCCAGTGCTTCACCACCCTCCTAGTGAAATAGTGTTTCCTAATATCCAACCTAGACCTCCCCCACTGCAACTTGAGACCACTGCTCTTTGTTCTGTCATCTGCCACCACTGAGGACAGCCGAGCTCCATCCTCTTTGGAACCCCCTTCAGGTAGTTGAAAGCTGCTATCAAATCCCCCCTCATTCTTCTCTTCTGGAGACTAAACAAGCCTCTCCTCATAAATCATGTGCCCCAGCCCCCTGATCATTTTCATTGCTCTCCGCTGGACTCTCTCCAATTTGTCCATATCCCTTCTGTAGTGGGGGGACCAAAACTGGGTGCAATACTCCAGATGTGGCTCACCAGTGTCGAATAGAGGGAAATAATCATTTCCCTCGATCTGCTGGCAATGCTCCTACTAATACAGCCCAATATGCCATTAGTCTTCTTGGCAACAAGGGCACACTGCTGACTCATATCCAGCTTCTCATCCACTGTGACCCCTAGGTCCTTTTCTGCAGAACTGCTGCTTAGCCAATCAGTTCCTAGCCTATAGTAGTGCCTGGGATTCTTCCTTCCTAAGTGCAGGACTCTGCACTTGTCCTTGGTGAACCTCATCAGATTTCTTTTGGCCCAATCCTCTAATTTGTCTAGGTCCCTCTGGACCGTATCCCTACCCTCCAGCGTATCTACCACTCCTCCCATCTTAGTGTCATCCGCGAACTTGCAGAGGGTGCAATTCATCCCATCCTCCAGATAATTAATGAAGATATTGAACAAAACCGGCCCCAGGACCGACCCCTGGGGCACTCCACTTGATACTGGCTGCCAACTAGACATCGAGCTGTTGATCACTACCCGTTGAGCCCAATGATCTAGCCAGCTTTCTATCCACCTTATAGTCCATTCATCCAGCCCATACTTCTTTAATTTGCTAGCAAGAATACTGTGGGAGACCGTATCAAAAGCTTTGCTAAAGTCAAGATATATCACGTCCACCGCTTTCCCCATATCCACAGAGCCAGTTATCTCGTCATAGAAGGCAATCAGGTTGGTCAGGCATGACTTGCCCTTGGTGAATCCATGTTGACTGTTCCTGATCACCTTCCTCTCCTCTAAGTGCTTCAAAATTGATTCCTTAAAGACCTGCTCCATGATTTTTCCAGGGACTGAGGTGAGGCTGACCGGTCTGTAGTCCCCCGGGTTCTCCTCCTTCCCTTTTTTAAAGATGGACACTATATTTCCCTTTTTCCAATCATCCGGGACCTCCCCCAATCACCACGAGTTTTAAAAGATAATGGCCAATGGCTCTGCAATTACATCTGCCAACTCCCTCAGCACCCTCGGATGCATTAGATCTGGACCCATGGACTTGTGCATCTCCAGCTTTTCTAAATAGTCCTTAACCTGTTCTTTCACCACTGAGGGCTGCTCACCTCCTCCCCATACTGTGTTGCCCAGTGCAGCAGTCTGGGAGCTGACCTTGTCTGTGAAGACCGAGGTAAAAAAAGCATTGAATACTTCAGCTTTTTCCACATCATCTGTCACTAGGTTGCCTCCCCCATTCATTAAGTGTCCCACACTTTCCCTGACCTTTTTCTTGTTTGAGTGCTGCTTCCCTCTTTTGGTTTTAGACCTTTAGGAGACGTCTCCCCTGGTCTACTGGTGGCCAGGCCTTAGCCTGCAAATCTCACTGGGGGCTGAAAGTCCCGGGTTCCTGTTCTCCCAAGCCCATAGGACTGGTGAGGCTTCACGCACTGGCAGGACTGGAAACGGGAGGAGAGAGACTGGTGGGACCACACATCGGAGGTGCCTCCCAGCACCAGAGCAGCTCCCAATCCTGATGCCCCCCTGCAGGGCTGTTATCTCCATCTAGCTAAGGCATAGGGAATCTGTGGCAGGAGCAAGGAATTGAGCCCTGTCTTGAGTTAGTGCCAGCCCCTAACCACTGGCCCATGCTCCCTCTCAGATACTCCAGTCAGTGGGCTGGCTGGGGTTGATGGATGGGACTCGTAGCATCTGAACCATGCAGCCCCATAATCCAGGTGAAGGTGGCTGCAGAGGAGTCCACACCATGTGTGCTGCAGGTGGCTCCATCTGGGCCACATCTGAGCCTGGGGCTAGGGGAATGAATTCAGCAGGTGGGTCAGCGCAGAGGGCACCTGTACCACACGCTCACCAGGGAGTTCCAATACCAGCCTGGGCAGCATTGGGGAACAGAGTCTTTCCACGTGCTGGGCATGGTTAACAAGGAAGCTGAGAAGCAGAAGGACTCACTAGCAGAGGAACCTGCCAGGAGAAGGCACCAGCCCTAGGGAAAGCGGCGGCAACGCTCAAGTCAGGACCGATGGGGTCCCCTCTGAGATCTGAACCATGACATCTGCTTCTCGTTTGCTTGCTATATGGCTGGCAGTTTGGTTCAAAACTCCGGGGTCTGGCCGGTGCAGCTCCAAGATGAGTCTAGTCCACAGGCTTCCCTGGAGCACCTCTGCTGCTGGCACTGATACGAGTGGGAGATTTATTAGCGTTTGACTTCTGCTGGGCATCACTGTATTTCACTAGGGAAATGGCCCTTTAAAACACAATGAAACTGTCATGGCCCAGATCCTCCCCAGGGGTGAGACCCCAGTGCCGGTGCCTAGGGCCCGAAGGGAACACGTGATCATCCAGCCTAGTGGTGGGGAACCTACAGCCCGCAGGCTGGATCCGGCCCCCTGCTTCATTTCATCCGGCTCATGGCAAGTCTCCACGCTGTGGGCTGGAAGCCCCGAGCTTCAGCGCCCCCCCATGGGGCTGGAGCTGTAAGTGCCAGTTCGCCCCGCTGTGGGAGGAAGCTGGGATTTCCAGGCCATTAAAAGTCTGGTCGGCTCCACACAGCTCCCGGAAGTGGCTGGCCTGTCCCTGCGGCCCCTAGGCGCAGGGGCGATCAGGGAAGCTCCATGCACTCCCCCCACCCCCAGTGCCAGCTCCACAGCTCCATTGGCCAGGAACCACAGCCAATGGGAGCTGCGGGGGTGGCGCCTGTGAACGCGGGCAGCGTGCACCGCACAGAGCCCCCTGGCCCCTCTGCCTAGGGGCTGGACATGGAGGCCCCTTCTGGGAGCAGTGCGGACCCAGGGCAGGCAGGGAGCCTGCCTTAACCTCGTTGCACCACTGACTGGGAGCGACCTGAGGTAAGTGCCGCCCGGCCGGAGCCTGCACCCCAACCCTCCTGCCCCAGGTCAGAAACCCCTCCTACACCCTAACTCCCTCCCAGACCCCATACTCCCACCCGCACCCCTGCCCCAGCCCTGAGCCCCCTCCTACACCCAAACTCCCTCCCGGAGCCTGTACCCTGAACCTCCTCCCACACCCCAACCCCCAGCCCTGAGCCCACTCTCACACTCCAAACCCCTTGGCCCCAGCCTGGAGCCCCCTCCTACACACTGAACCCCTCATTTCTGGCCCCACCACAGAGCCTGGGGAAGCCCCAACCCTCTGCCCCACCCCCCACCGTGGTGCTGTATGTGACCCACAACTGATTTTTTCTGTGGATCTGTGGCCCCTGATAGAAAAAAATGTTCCCCACCCCGATCTAGTCTGACCTCCTGTGTGTCACAGGCCCTTAAATTTCACCGTTACCTTTATACTAAGCCTAATAACTTGGGTTAGACTAAAACGTTTCAGCCCTCAGGAGACTAAACTGCTGTGAGCCACTGGCAGAGCCCAGGGGAGAGCAAGAGGTCACCAATGCTCGAGGCCCCTACAATTGCAGGGAATGAATTAGCTGAGACATACCCAGCTGGTCCCAGTGGGTGATCTGAACTCCATATTGCAGAGGAAGATGAACCCCTCCCCCAAGGTACTGCCAATCTAGAGTGACCAGATGTCCCAGTTTTATAGGGACAGTCCTGATTTTGGGGTCTTTTTCTTATATAGGCTCCTATTACCCCCGTCCCGATTTTTCACATTTGCTGTCTGGTCACCCTATGCTAATCTGACCCAGGAGGAAAGTCCTTTATGACTCTGAGACAGTGGAGGGACATGTGTTCGCACCAGCTGAGGATCCAAGTGCGGCGTGTGCTGAGGAAAGGTGCTGAAGGCTGGATACTCACTCTACAAACTGCGTGGCTGCAGATCAAGAGCCCCCAGGCACTCCCTGCCCCAGCCATTGTGCCTCACGAATGACCCTACGAACCAGGGGCGGAGGGGTCAGACTCTATGGTCCATTCAGATCCTAATCACTGAGGATGCCTATGAAAATGGGGGCAGGTGAGGGGACATGGATGCTGCCCTTGTAGGAACTGAATTGACACCCCCAGCTCATTTCATCTGGGGTTCATCGGATGGGAATGAGTTTTGGTAACAGTCTACAGTACCCAGTGGAACACATTCATGGCTACAGACAAGAAATGATGATGCTATAAGTCACAAATGCTTCTAGGAAGCCAGATTTAGAACCTTGGACCTACAGCTCCAAAAATGCAGGCAGCTGACACTTGAACTAAAGGAGACTGGCTATAATAGAGCCATCGTTAGTAGATCCATTATCCTTGCTGAGTGAGCTGAGCAACCAGTGCATTACACACAAAGTCAAGGTGCTGCAATCCTGCTGCCCTGAGACAATAGCTCTGAGGAGTGCATGAATTGTTCCCATTCATCTTAAAGGGGTGTTGACTCTGAAACCTAGTGGTGTCAGTTTACATGCCAACATTTGTAACTACTTCTCGCCAATCATTTTAGCAGAACCATCCAGCTGATGTGCTTATCCATTGAGAACACTGGTCTAAGTGACAAACTTATTTGATCAGGCCCCCCCCTTCTTTGTGACAGTAGTTGTTTACGCTCCACCCCACCCAAATACATATACCGCCACCCAGCTCTGAAGGCAGAGCGGAGAGCAGCAGCTGCTGGCCGGGCACCCAGCTCTGAAGGCAGCACCATGCCAGCAGTAGCACAGAAGTAAGGGTGGCAATGTGGTATTCATCAATATCACTTTTCACAACAGACTTAGCCCCCATTGCCACCTTTACTTCTGTGCTGCTTCTGCCCCCCCCCCCCCAGCTGACAGCCAGAGCGCCGCTGCCTCCTGGTGAGGAATTGAGGGGTGGAGGGGAAGTAGAGCCCTGGGTGGTGGGATTCCAGCTGTCCGCTTTATCCCCACCTCCTGCATGAGCCCAGTCACCTGGTTTGAGAACCGCTGATTGAGGTGGAATGACAGATACTAGGGCAGTTTCTTGCTCTCAAGAGTCGTGGGCTGGGGAATGAGAAATTCTGGCCTTCAGAATTTACCACCCCTGCCTGAAAGGGGAAGGACTGAGGAGATCCACCCCCCAGTATCAGGAACCACAAGGGGTGAATCCCACAAGAAGCTGCACTGCTGTAGAGTCACTAGCCCAGACTGCCTGCCCAGCCAGGACTTTGTAGCCCTCTCTGCTTGAAAGAATCATCCCCTCTTAGCCATCCCCAAATCTTTGACTGCCACAACTCTAACTTGAACCCTTCCCATCCCCCATCCCAGTCCTTCCAACATCACACGCACTAGCCGTTCCAGCTGCCTAATGTGCTTGCAGTCGAGACCAGCCCTGCCCCCCCAGATCCCATTGGCCTGTGGCCCTGCCGATCTCATGCCAGGCTACAGGGCAGTGGAACCTGGCTGATTCCTCCAGGAATCAATTCTGAAGCACTTTGAAGAGAGGAAAGTGATCAGGAACAGTCAATGTGGATTCACCAAGGGCAACTCATGCCTGACCAACCTAATTGCCTTCTATGAGGAGATAACTGGCTCTGTGGATGAGGGGAAAGCAGTGGATGTGTTATTCCTTTACTTTAGCAAAGCTTTTCATACAGTCTCCCACCGTATTCTTGCTGGCAAGTTAAAGAAGTATGGGCTGAATGAATGGACTATAAGGTGGATAGAAAACTGGCTAGATCGTTGGGCTCAATGGGTAGTGATCAATGGCTCCATGTTTAGTTGGCAGTGCCCCAAGTGGTCAGTCCTGGGGCCGGTTTTGTTTAATATTTTCATTAATGATCTGGAAGATGGTGTGGACTGCATCCTCAGCAAGTTTGCAGATGACACTAAACTGGGAGGAGTGGTAGATACGCTGGAGGGTAGGGATAGGATACAGAGGGACCTAGACAAATTAGAGGATTGGGCGAAAAGAGATCTGATGAGGTTCAACAAGGACAAGTGCAGTGTCCTGCACTTAGTACGGAAGAATCCCATGCACTGCTACAAACTAGGGACCGAATGGCTAGGCAGCAGTTCTACAGAAAAGGACCTAGGGGTTACAGTGGACAAGACGCTGGATATGAGTCAACAGTGTGCCCTTGTTGCCAAGAAGGCTAACGGCATTTTGAGCTGTATAAGTAGGGGCATTGCCAGCAGATCAAGGGACGTGATCATTCCCCTCTATTCAGCATTGGTGAGGCCTCATCTGAAGTACTGTGTCCAGTTTTGGGCCCCCCACTACAAGAAGGATGTGGAAAAATTGGAAAGAGTCCAGCGGAGGGCAACAAAAATGACTAGGGGGCTGGAGCACATGACTTATGAGGAGAGGCTGAGGGAACTGGGATTGTTTAGTCTGCAGAAGAGAAGAATGAGGGGGGGGGGTGTTGATAGCTGCTTTCAGCTACCTGAAAGGGGGTTCCAAAGAGGATGGATCTAGATTGTTCTTAGTGATACCAGATGACAGAACAAGGAGTAATGGTCTCAAGTTACAGTGGGGGAGGTTTAGGTTGGATATTAGGAAAAACTTTTTCACTAGGAGGGTGGTGAAGCACTGGAATGGGTTACCTAGGGAGATGGTGGAATCTCCTTCCTTAGAGGTTTTTAAGGTCAGGCTTGACAAAGCCCTGGCTGGGATGATTTAGTTGGGGATTGGTCCTGCTTTGAGCAGGGGGTTGGACTAGATGACCTCCTGAGGTCAATTCCAAGCCTGATATTCTATGATTCTATTCTATGTTACTTGGATGGGAGACCAAGAAAACTTGAGGTTGCTGCGGAGACGCAGGTAATGATTCAGTAGAGGGCGCTCTTCCCTTTCAGTTAGCATTGGGTCACTGCCCTGTGCTTATAGCTTCCAAGGCCAGGAGGGTCCCTCCTTGTGCCCATCTAGTGTGACCCCGAATAGCTCCGGCCAGAGACCTGCCCACAGTAATTCCTAGGGCAGAGTTTTGAGAATGGTCAGGGATGGAGAATCCATCACGACCCCGGTGAATTGGTCCAGTGGTAATGGTCCAGTTACTGTCACTGGTAAAAATGTTCACCTTAGTCTGAACGTGTCTAGCCTCAACTTCCAGCCACTGGGTCAGGTCAGACCTGTCACTGCCAGACTGACGAGCCCCTTATGAAATATTTGTTCCCCACGTAAGTACTTACAGGCTGGGATCAAGTCACCCCCGAACCTTCTCTTTGTTAGGCTAAATGGATGGAGCTCCGTGAGTCAGTCACTATACAGCAGGTTTTCTAACCCTTTAATCATTCCCCTGGCTCTTCTCTGACCCCTCTCCAGCTTATCAGCATCCTCCTTGAGCTGTGGCACCGGGACTGGAACCAGGATGCCAGCAGCAGGCGCCCCAGTGCAAAGCATAGAGGAAAATGTCATACTAGACATTCCCCTGATAAGGCATCCATGGATTGCTTTTTAGCCACAGCATTGTAGCGGGAGCTCATGTTCAGCTGATCATCCCCCATAATCACAGGTGCCGAAAGGACTGCAAGAGTGCTGGGCCAAGCCCCCATCAATGGCATGATCCTCCCAGATCCCCAGCCCCCCCAACCAATGGCCTGGCCCTCCCAGCTCCCGCCCCCCAATGGCCTGACCCTCCCAGATCCCCAGCCCCTGCAACCAACGGCCTGGCCCTCCCAGATCCCCATCCCTTATCCCCAACAACCTGACCCCTTCAGCTCTCCAGCCCCCAACAGCCTGACCCCTCCAGCTCCTCATCCCCCATCCCCCAAAGGCCTGACCCTCCCAGCTCCCCAGCACCCGCCCCACAATGGCCTGACCCTCCCAGATCCCCAGCCCCCTCCTTACCTTACTTTCCCTTCTGACCAGCCTGAAGCCCTCAGGTGACAGGTCCTTCCTGCTTCCCAGACCCGGCAGGTCCCCAGGACTTACTGAAGCCTCTGCTGCAGTTTTTGTAGCCAACAGGTGAGGGCCCAGCTGCTGGTATGTGACTCAGTGCAAAGCGGGACCTTGGTGCCGACCAATTGGGCCAGGTCATTGCATGCTCCCTCCCAGCCAGGTTTTAAAGGACAGGGGGAGACAATGGCCATTTGGGCGCTGGGATCTTTGTAGAAGTTGGGGGGCCAAGGCCAAAGTGGTGGAGGAATTAATACTTAAATATCCCACAGAGAGCACATATGTTTCTTTTGTTAAAAAGTGGGAGGCCATGGCCCCCTGGCCTCCCCGGCTCCGGCACTGGTGACCATGACCCCAAATTGTTTTCAGAGTCACTGCTGCCCACGATCGAGCCCCCATTCTGTAAGTGTGACCGGCATTTTTTGTTGCCAGATATAGACATTTTGTTCAGCCCTGTTAAAGTGCCTGCAGAACCAAAGCCCAGAGCACTTGGCATCAAAGATCCCATGGGACTATTCACATAAACTGGGTCATTATTGCTGGTGTCCTGGACACACTACATTGTTCCTACCTACATTCCTTCAGTTGAATTGGAGGTGGTGTCCTTCCCTGCCTGTCCTAAAATGTTGTGCAGTTTTGTGGAGAGTGGCTGCTGCATTCCTCCCCAAAGGGGGTGAAAGGAATCCTGTGTACACCTGTATTAAGCACTGTGCAATGTGCTAGGATTAACTGCTGCTATTTCTGACATGTGGTACCATGACGCACAGGGGCTATATGTGATACCTTGAGTCACTACATTTCCTGTGGCTTCGTTCTCTGGCTCCATCTGTCACAAGCAGCACCAGACAAGCCAGGGGACCTGTATTTCCCTTTCATTTGTGCCATGTCTCGCAGGCGGGAGATTCATTTCTGCAGCCTGCTAATTGCTTTAATTACCCTCACCTGGCTAATAGCACACAGCTAGTGCCAGCCACTTCCCTTAAAGAGACTGTAATCCAAACAGCTGCTGCCTATGATTCGAAGTATTAGGAATGACTTATGTTGCAGGGGTGCCCAGAGGTCCCTGCCAAGAGCCAAGGCTCTGTTTGCTGGGCTGTACCCACAGCAAGCAAGTCCCTGTCCACAGGGCTTCCAATCCACACAGACAGAGGTGGGAACAGCGAGGGGACAGGACTTGGTCAAGGTCCCCAGCAGGGCAGTGACAGCTGGGAATGAAACCCCAAGGCTGTGACATCTGCCCAGGGGATTCTCTGATGTGGCTGCTGGATGTACAGGGTGTGTCCACGCTGCATTGGAAACTGGGTCTGTGGGACCCAGGCTTGTGGATTCAGTTTCCAGGCCCACACTTGAGTGTCCACGGTGCATTGTAAAGCTGAGCTTACAACAGCTGGACCCGGGTCTGAGCCATGCGAACCCATCCACACAGCACTGTGCAGACCTTCTGACTCCGGGTGGCAGCTTGAGCTGTGACCACACTGCACAAAGGCAGGGCTTAGACCCGAGTCACAGCAGGACTCGGGCTCTGACCCTGCCTACCCCCTGGTAGGCCCTCCTCTCACATCCTGAGTCAGACAGATTTGTGTGTAAACAGGAGGGGGGTTTGGCACAAACCGGAGTCTGAGCCCTGGTTTACAGCGCAGTGTAAACATACTCACGCTGATGCTGGGGCGCTCTCTGGCGGTCAGGCCTACACCCCCAGCCTGTGCTGTCTGGACTCCACACTCATGGGCGGGACGGCTGCCTGCACTTCAGCCCCCTCCTACCCTCTACAGCTGGAGCTAACAGCCCAGCTCACCTAGCAGGTGCCAGTAGCAAATGCATAAACCACTACACGTGGTGCCAGCGCTTGAGGAGGCCGAGGGCTGCACTGGTAACTAGGATGTGCCTTATGTTGCTGTAGCATAGGGTTACCATATTTCAACAATCAAAAAAGAGGACGGGAGGAGCCCCGCCCCTGTCCTAGCCCCGCCCCCATCCTGTCCTAGCCCCGCCCCTGCCCCTTCCACTCCCTCCCACTTCCTGCCCCCTCAGAACCCCCAACCCTCCCCCCCACTCCTTGTCCCCTGACTGCCCCCCAGGACTCCACCCCCTCCCTAAGCCTCCCTGCCTCTTGTCCCCTGACTGCCTCCTCCTGAGACCTTCCCCACATCCTAACTGGCCCCCTAGGACCCTACCCCCTACCTGTCCCCTGACTGCCCCAACCCTTATCCACACCCCCACCCCCTGACAACCCCCCCCAGAACTCCTGACCCATCTAAACCCCTCTGCTCCCTGTCCCGTGACTGACCCCTCCTGGGACCCCTGCTCCTAATTGCCCTCCAGAACCCCACCCCCTACCTAAGCCTCCCTGTTCCTTATCCCCTAACTGCCCCTTCCTAAGACCCCCCCCCAACTGCCCCCAGGACCCTACCTCCTACCTGTACCCTGACTGCCCAAAACCTTATCCACCCTCCCCCAGAAAGCCCGCCCCGAACTCCCGATCCCCCCCCCCGCTCCTTGTTCCCTGACTGCCCCCTCCTGGGACCCCTGTTCCTAACTGCCCTCCAGAACCCCACCCCCTACCTAAGCCTCCCTGTTTCTTGTCCCCTAACTGCCCCCTCCTGAGACCCCCCCCACCTGTACCCTGACTGCCCAAAACCTTACACCCCCAACCCCCAGACAGCCCCCCCCAGAACTCCCAAACACCCCCCCGCTCCTTGTCCCCTAACTGCCCCCTCCTGAGACCCCCCACCTGTACCCTGACTGCCCAAAACCTTACACCCCCAACCCCCAGACAGCCCCCCCGAACTCCCTGACCCATCCAACCCTCCCCCCTGCTCCCTGTCTCTTGACTACCCCCCCCCCCAGAACCTCCCTGCCGCTTCTCTGGCCCCCGGCCCCCTTACTGTGCTGCAGAGCAGCGCGCTCGGCAGCGGGGGAGGGCAGCAGGCTCGGAGCTCCAGACGAACAGCCGGCGATCTGTGAATGCAGGGCGGGGGGGTGGGGGGGTGTCAAGTTTCAGGAGAGAGGCGGGGGGAAGTGAAGGAAGGGCTCTGGCTCTGGCTGTAGGAGCCTGGGCTGCTTTGTAAGCCGCACGCACGCTCTGCATGGGGGGGGAAGTCCGGACATTGACAAATTCCCCCCGGACGCTATTTTTAACCCGAAAAAGCCGGACATGTCCGGGGGAATCCGGACGAATGGTAACCCTACTGTAGCACCTGCCATCAAAGGATCCCGGAGCACTTTGTGAAGGGGGATTGGTCCCTTTATCTGAGAGGGGTAACTAAGGCACAGAAGGCTGTGTGTCACCCATGTCGGCAGAGAGCTGAGATGACGACCCTGGGCTCCTAGCTCCAAGTCTCTGGCAGGGGCACTAGAGCATCCTAACTCTCGGGATGTGTGTGTGGGGGGGGTGGCTCTGGATCAGTGGGGCTGGACAGGGTAGGGGAGCGCTGGTGGCTGGCTGGACTAGTGCAGTGGTTTTCAAACTTCTTTTCTGAAGAAAATTGTTGATGCCCGTGACCCTACGGAGCTGAGGATGAGGGGTTTGCGGTGTAGAAGGGGCTCAGGGCTGGGTCAGGGTTAGGGTGCGGGGGTGAGGGTGAGGGCTGCAGGGTGGGGCCGGGAGTGAGTGGTTCAGGTTGTGGGAGGGGGCTCTGGGCTGGGGCAGGGGGTTGGGGTTCGGGAGGTAGTCAGGGCTCTGGACTGGGGGTGCAGGCTCTGGGGTGGGGCTGGGAATGAGGGGTTTGGGGTGCAGGAAGGGGCTCAGGGCTGGGGCAGGGAATTGGGGCGCGAGGTTGGGACATGGGCTTATTTCGGGCGGCTCCCGTTCAGCAGTGCAGTGGGGGTGCTAAGGCAGGCTTCCTACCTGTCCTAGCACCGTGGACCACACTGCACCCCAGAAGCGGCCAGCAGCAGGTCTGGCTCCTAGGCAGAGGCGCATAAGCGGCTCCACACGGCTCTCACCCAAAGCCAATGCCCCCCCCCCCAGCTCCCATTGGGTGGTTCTCGGGGCAGGGGCAGTGCGCAGAGCCCTGTGCTGCCCCCTCCCCCACCCCCCCAACCTACCGGACCTGTTGCTGGCTGCTTCCAGGGCACAGCGCAGTCTCAGCACAGTTAGGGACTAGCCTGCCTTAGCTGGGCAGCACTGCCGACGGGACTTTTAACGGCCCGGTCGGCGGTGCTGATCAGAGCCACCAGTGCCTTCTATTCCATGACCCAGTACTGGGTCACGACCTGCAGTTTAAAAACCACTGGCCTAGTGGGTGCTGTTCCCCCGTGCCGAGGGCTGTGTGTGAAAGCAGCCTTGGTCTGCCAGTCACATGACCTCTGAGCAGTAGTGCTGAGAAAGTTGCCCCCTCCCCCATAACTGGGGCGGTATTTGAGGATGCAGGGCCGGGGCTCAGCGGAGAGCTTGGCATGGGATGAGCTGAGCTGCCGTCTGTTCCAGCGCAGGCCTGGGAGCCGGTGGGAGCAGCCTGAGTCTTTCACACCCAGGGCCGGCTTTAGGCCGATTCGCACTTGCTAAAGCCGGCCCTGCACACACCCAGCCACCGGGGGTGCGTGGTGGCGGAGACCCCTGGCCGTTCAGGTGATCTGCAGCCAACTCCCTGGCTCCTCTGCACAGCCTGGGGCAGGCTGGAGCAGCGAGACCTGCCCCTTGGCACGTCTCTCTCCTGCACCTGGCTCCACGCCCATAAAGTACACATGGAGCCAAGTGCCAGCGAATCCCAGCACCGGGCGAGCCACCACTCACCTCCATGCCTCCTGGAATCCCAGGGCTGAGGGGCGGGGGCTGGCTGCCCCACAAGAGCTCAGAGCAGCTGGGGCTTGTGTGGTGCGTGGGGAAGTGCCCCAGGAGAGCCCCAGCCCATCAGGATGGCTCGGCTGCAGCCCTTCTCCTCTGGTGCGCCAGGGCTGCACAGGAGCGACTCAGCTGAGTGCGGCTGGAACGTGAGTCTGGCTCAAGGGCAGCGTCTCGGGCACGCAGTGGCATCAGCATCGGGGACCCTGGGGCCTCCAGCAGCCCTCGCCTGTCCTGGCTGGGTTTGCTTGGATGGTGCCTGACAGTGACCCCGACCACTGGCCCAGAGAAGCAGGCTGGGGCGACAGAAGGACAGGCAGGGATGCACGCCAAAGCGGGTGGATGTGGCTGGGATGCGGGGGAGGCAGTGAGAAGAGCTGGCCCGGAGGGGGATCGGGTGGGTGGGAGGAGCCCCTGAACCAGCCAGGCGTCCTTTCCAGTCTACCTGTTTCATATGAAGTTCAGGGCTCTGTGTTCAGCCCTTCCACCCACTCCAGCTGGGAGCTGCTGAGTGCTCAAGGAGCCAAGACAAGTAATTAAGCGCGATTGCTTGTGTTAGAAGGGAAAGTGGTTAACCCTGCACGCCTGGGTGAGCAGGGGCCCGTACTGTGTGTGCGCATGTGGGGTGTGTGTCCAGGAGTGCATGTGAACGAGATCGTGGGGGTGCATGTGAGGGGGTGTGCAATGTGTCTGTAGTTGGCATGTGGGTGTGTGAGCAGGTGTCTTTGTGCACATGCATGTTGGCCGGTGTGTCTATATTCAGGAGCATGTCTGGGTGCACAAGGGTGTTTATGGGGGGAGGGGAGGTTGTCTCTCTCTTTCTCTCTCTCTCCCTGTGTGTGTGGATTCCTATACAGGTGCATGTGCACGTGTGTGCTTGGCCATGTGCCTGTGTACACGGCTGTATCTCAACACAAGTGAGTGTATGTTTGTAGCTACGTATCTGTTGGGGGGGCTAACCCTGCACATGGATATCTCAGTAAGTGTCGGGGGGGGGGGGCTCACCCATCTAGCAGCTCTGTCCTCTGGTGAGCAAGCGCCCCCTGTCCCCACCCTGTGCTGGTCTCCAAAGAGCAGGGCACATTGGGGCTCTCCATGTAGTGTCTTGGGAAATCCAGCCCATCGTATCCGAGCCCCATCAATGGGCCAGACAACTCCCACCTGGGACAGGCCAGAACTGCCCCCACCCTGCAGGCTGAGAGTGCATGGCCTAAAAGGAGGACAGCTCTCATCCCATTTGGGACAAGGGCTGACTGGCTCGAGCAGGGAGCGTTGAGCAGGGAGCGTTACCGCGGCTCACACAGCCAGCATGAGTCACTGACTGCCCCGAGATCAGACTCAGCTGGGGATGGAGTCCCCCGGCAGGGGGGTGTCAGCGGAGGCCTGAGGCCAGTGCAGTTACTGAGAGCAGTGGTGGGGCAGATGGGGGGAGTGAGGGCCAGGCTGGGGCCTGGCTGGAATTTAGGCTGTTTCTGAGTCTCATCAGACCTATCCTTAAAGTCCTCCCGCTATCCCAGCCTGCCCTGCCTGAGGTTGATGGGGGCAGCCTGGCTATCCCATGCAGGGCACTGATGGCAGCCCTAAGGCCATAGGCGCTCTAGGCCTGCTGGGATTGCAGAGCACGGTCTCTGCCCATCGTGCTGATGCAGGCTGCTTTCTCTCTCTTGCAGACCTCAGAGTTGTTTGAGATGATTGAAAAGATGCAGGTGAGTCGCCTCCCTGGAGCTGGGCCCGTGGCTGGCTAGCAGAAGAAAGGAAGGTGCAATACACACTAAGAGGCATGGGCGGGGGGTACGCGAGCTCTGGGGAGCTAGCCAAGAAGTGGAGGCTGGTTTGGGGAAGGGATTCCCAGCGGGACTCTGCTCTGGGTCCATCTCAGCCCGGGGAGCTCCCTCACCCTCCACCCCCGGCTGGGATGAGAGGTCCGCCAGGGCCCATGTGTCAGGCCCTGTGTCCCCTGGGAGCAACCCTGGGGGCTCAGAGATTGGTGGAGGTTGGACAGGGTGTCGACTCAGTACTGTTCGGCGGAGGCTGTCGCTGTGACTGGAGTTTTTCAGCGTCTCGCTGCAGCTGATTCAATACATTTCTGGAGGGGACGGGCATGAGTAGGGTCTCCTCTGATGCTGCAGATTGAGCCGAGCCAGGGAGATGGGGGCCCTGCAAACCCCTAGGTGCTTTCTAGAAAGGCCCTTTGCACTGGGCTCCCCTCGGGAGGGGGTCTCTCTGTGGCCCTGACCTGGGACTGAGGATGAAACTGATCCGTCATCCCCTAATGGGATTGGCGTTTCTGAGACGGCTGCTGGCAGTGGCTAAGTCGCCGAGCAGAGGCATCTGCAGGAGTGGGTCCCAGACTGGGAACTCTGCCCAGCTGGTTCCGCAGGCAAAGCCAAGCTCTCCAAGTGAGCAGAGCTGAATGGCTTCCTGGGCCTTTGTAGCCCTGGGGCTTGTCCCTGTCCTGATGCGTTGCACAGACACACGGCGCTACAGGGACTCTAGCAGAGGCTGCGCAGCCTCAGTGACAACCAGCGCCCCACCCCCAGCTGTGAGTACATGGGCATGCTTGCAGAGATCCTGCCAGGCACTGCCACAGGTAGACACAACCCCCAAGTCCCTCCCACAGCCATCGACTCGGAGGAGGATACAGAGCAGGGACAGCCACGCGGCTGTGACCCACAGCTGCCTGCAGATCTGTGCCAAGCAGGAAGCAGCCCCCACCCGCAGAGCAAACACACACTCTGGTGCCAGGGCCACCCACTGACTCCCTCTTCCTTGTTGTCTCCCACAGGGAAGCAGAATGGATGAACAGCGATGCTCCTTCCCACCCCCTCTCAAGGTAGGCCCCAGAGGATGCTGCATGGGGGCAGGGGCATTGGCTCTCCCTGCCCCAGCACATTGGGGGTTACCCACTCATGCTGGGATGCCCTCTGCAGTGTCGGATGGGGCCTGTGCTTTGCACCGTGCGGCGCACTGCCCAGCTGCAGTGGCTCTGGTGCCCCTTGCGCTCTGTATCGAGCTCAGCGTCCACAGAGGGGCTCTGACTAGAGGCAGAGAAATCGATGCCTCTCACCCCTCCCGCCCCCCCGGCGCTGAGGGCTGCTCAGCAGGAGCTGTACAGGCTTTCCAGCCTCTGCTC
This sequence comes from Chrysemys picta bellii, assembly GCF_011386835.1. Taxonomy (NCBI): domain Eukaryota; kingdom Metazoa; phylum Chordata; order Testudines; family Emydidae; genus Chrysemys; species Chrysemys picta. The sequence continues at coordinate 22,102,209 of NC_088811.1, forward strand.
TGCCACTGCGCTTTAGTCTGAACACCGGCCCTCCTTGCTTTTCCAGTCCTGCCCAACCCCAGCTCTGCCGACACCCCTCAGTGCTGACCCGCAGCCCCCTCAGCTTTTCCAGTCCTGCCCAACCCCAGCTCTGCCGACACCCCTCAGTGCTGACCCGCAGCCCGCTCAGCTATTCCAGTTCTGGGGCCCCCTCTGCTCCCAGCTCTGCCGACACCCCTCAGTGCTGACCCGCAGCCCCCTCAGCTATTCCAGTTCTGGGGTCCCCTCTGCACCCAGCTCTGCCGACACCCCTCAGTGCTGACCCGCAGCCCCCTCAGCTATTCCAGTCCTGGGGTCCCCTCTGCTCCCAGCTCTGCCGACACCCCTCAGTGCTGACCCGCAGCCCCCTCAGCTATTCCAGTTCTGGGGTCCCCTCTGCACCCAGCTCTGCCGACACCCCTCAGTGCTGACCCGCAGCACCCTCAGCTTTTCCAGTCCTGCCCAACCCCAGCTCTGCCGACACCCCTCAGTGCTGACCCGCAGCCCCCTCAGCTATTCCAGTTCTGGGGTCCCCTCTGCACCCAGCTCTGCCGACACCCCTCAGTGCTGACCCGCAGCCCCCTCAGCTATTCCAGTTCTGGGGTCCCCTCTGCACCCAGCTCTGCCGACACCCCTCAGTGCTGACCCGCAGCCCCCTCAGCTATTCCAGTTCTGGGGCCCCCTCTGCTCCCAGCTCTGCCGACACCCCTCAGTGCTGACCCGCAGCCCCCTCAGCTATTCCAGTTCTGGGGCCCCCCCTGCACCCAGCTCTGCCGACACCCCTCAGTGCTGACCCGCAGCCCCCTCAGCTATTCCAGTTCTGGGGCCCCCTCTGCTCCCAGCTCTGCCGACACCCCTCAGTGCTGACCCGCAGCCCCCTCAGCTATTCCAGTTCTGGGGTCCCCTCTGCACCCAGCTCTGCCGACACCCCTCAGTGCTGACCCGCAGCCCCCTCAGCTATTCCAGTTCTGGGGTCCCCTCTGCACCCAGCTCTGCCGACACCCCTCAGTGCTGACCCGCAGCCCCCTCAGCTATTCCAGTCCTGGGGTCCCCTCTGCTCCCAGCTCTGCCGACACCCCTCAGTGCTGACCCGCAGCCCCCTCAGCTATTCCAGTCCTGCCCAACCCCAGCTCTGCCGACACCCCTCAGTGCTGACCCGCAGCCCCCTCAGCTATTCCAGTTCTGGGGTCCCCCCTGCACCCAGCTCTGCCGACACCCCTCAGTGCTGACCCGCAGCCCCCTCAGCTTTTCCAGTCCTGCCCAACCCCAGCTCTGCCGACACCCCTCAGTGCTGTCCCGCAGCCCCCTCAGCTATTCCAGTTCTGGGGCCCCCTCTGCACCCAGCTCGGACAACACCCCTCAGTGCTGACCCGCAGCCCGCTCAGCTATTCCAGTTCTGGGGCCCCCTCTGCACCCAGCTCTGCCGACACCCCTCAGTGCTGACCCGCAGCCCGCTCAGCTATTCCAGTTCTGGGGCCCCCTCTGCACCCAGCTCGGACAACACCCCTCAGTGCTGACCCGCAGCCCCCTCAGCTTTTCCAGTCCTGCCCAACCCCAGCTCTGCCGACACCCCTCAGTGCTGACCCGCAGCCCCCTCAGCTATTCCAGTTCTGGGGTCCCCTCTGCACCCAGCTCTGCCGACACCCCTCAGTGCTGACCCGCAGCCCCCTCAGCTATTCCAGTTCTGGGGTCCCCTCTGCTCCCAGCTCTGCCGACACCCCTCAGTGCTGACCCGCAGCCCCCTCAGCTTTTCCAGTCCTGCCCAACCCCAGCTCTGCCGACACCCCTCAGTGCTGACCCGCAGCCCCCTCAGCTATTCCAGTTCTGGGGCCCCCTCTGCACCCAGCTCTGCCGACACCCCTCAGTGCTGACCCGCAGCCCGCTCAGCTATTCCAGTTCTGGGGCCCCCTCTGCACCCAGCTCGGACAACACCCCTCAGTGCTGACCCGCAGCCCCCTCAGCTATTCCAGTTCTGGGGTCCCCTCTGCACCCAGCTCTGCCGACACCCCTCAGTGCTGACCCGCAGCCCCCTCAGCTATTCCAGTTCTGGGGTCCCCTCTGCACCCAGCTCTGCCGACACCCCTCAGTGCTGACCCGCAGCCCCCTCAGCTATTCCAGTTCTGGGGTCCCCTCTGCTCCCAGCTCTGCCGACACCCCTCAGTGCTGACCCGCAGCCCCCTCAGCTATTCCAGTTCTGGGGTCCCCTCTGCACCCAGCTCTGCCGACACCCCTCAGTGCTGACCCGCAGCCCCCTCAGCTTTTCCAGTCCTGCCCAACCCCAGCTCTGCCGACACCCCTCAGTGCTGACCCGAAGCCCCCTCAGCTATTCCAGTCCTGCCCAACCCCAGCTCTGCCGACACCCCTCAGTGCTGACCCGCAGCCCCCTCAGTTATTCCAATTCTGGGGCCCCCTCTGCACCCAGCTCTGCCGACACCCCTCAGTGCTGACCCGAAGCCCCCTCAGCTATTCCAGTTCTGGGGTCCCCTCTGCACCCAGCTCTGCCGACACCCCTCAGTGCTGACCCGCAGCCCCCTCAGCTATTCCAGTTCTGGGGCCCCCTCTGCTCCCAGCTCTGCCGACACCCCTCAGTGCTGACCCGCAGCCCCCTCAGCTATTCCAGTTCTGGGGCCCCCTCTGCACCCAGGTCTGCCGACACCCCTCAGTGCTGACCCGCAGCCCCCTCAGCTATTCCAGTTCTGGGGCCCCCTCTGCTCCCAGCTCTGCCGACACCCCTCAGTGCTGACCCGCAGCCCCCTCAGCTATTCCAGTTCTGGGGCCCCCTCTGCTCCCAGCTCTGCCGACACCCCTCAGTGCTGACCCGCAGCCCCCTCAGCTATTCCAGTTCTGGGGCCCCCTCTGCACCCAGCTCTGCCGACACCCCTCAGTGCTGACCCGCAGCCCCCTCAGCTATTCCAGTTCTGGGGCCCCCTCTGCTCCCAGCTCTGCCGACACCCCTCAGTGCTGACCCGCAGCCCCCTCAGCTATTCCAGTTCTGGGGCCCCCTCTGCACCCAGCTCTGCCGACACCCCTCAGTGCTGTCCCGCAGCCCCCTCAGCTTTTCCAGTCCTGCCCAACCCCAGCTCTGCCGACACCCCTCAGTGCTGTCCCGCAGCCCCCTCAGCTTTTCCAGTCCTGCCCAACCCCAGCTCTGCCGACACCCCTCAGTGCTGACCCGCAGCCCCCTCAGCTATTCCAGTTCTGGGGTCCCCTCTGCACCCAGCTCTGCCGACACCCCTCAGTGCTGACCCGCAGCCCCCTCAGCTTTTCCAGTCCTGCCCAACCCCAGCTCTGCTGACACCCCTCAGTGCTGACCCGCAGCCCCCTCAGTTATTCCAATTCTGGGGCCCCCTCTGCACCCAGCTCTGCCGACACCCCTCAGTGCTGACCCGAAGCCCCCTCAGCTATTCCAGTTCTGGGGTCCCCTCTGCACCCAGCTCTGCCGACACCCCTCAGTGCTGACCCGCAGCCCCCTCAGCTATTCCAGTTCTGGGGCCCCCTCTGCTCCCAGCTCTGCCGACACCCCTCAGTGCTGACCCGCAGCCCCCTCAGCTATTCCAGTTCTGGGGTCCCCTCTGCACCCAGCTCTGCCGACACCCCTCAGTGCTGACCCGCAGCCCCCTCAGTTATTCCAATTCTGGGGCCCCCTCTGCACCCAGCTCTGCCGACACCCCTCAGTGCTGACCCGCAGCCCCCTCAGCTATTCCAGTTCTGGGGCCCCCTCTGCTCCCAGCTCTGCCGACACCCCTCAGTGCTGACCCGCAGCCCCCTCAGCTATTCCAGTTCTGGGGCCCCCTCTGCACCCAGCTCTGCCGACACCCCTCAGTGCTGACCCGCAGCCCCCTCAGTTATTCCAATTCTGGGGCCCCCTCTGCACCCAGCTCTGCCGACACCCCTCAGTGCTGACCCGCAGCCCCCTCAGCTATTCCAGTTCTGGGGCCCCCTCTGCTCCCAGCTCTGCCGACACCCCTCAGTGCTGACCCGCAGCCCCCTCAGCTATTCCAGTTCTGGGGCCCCCTCTGCACCCAGCTCTGCCGACACCCCTCAGTGCTGACCCGCAGCCCCCTCAGCTATTCCAGTTCTGGGGTCCCCTCTGCACCCAGCTCTGCCGACACCCCTCAGTGCTGACCCGCAGCCCCCTCAGCTATTCCAGTTCTGGGGCCCCCCCTGCACCCAGCTCTGCCGACACCCCTCAGTGCTGACCCGCCTCTGACCAATGACCTGTTTGGCTTTGTTCCTCGATCGCCTTTGCAGGGGGCTGGCGTCTGGTGGGTCCTGTCCGCCCCATCACAGATATTTGCTCCGCTTTCGAGTGCCTCCCAGGCCCCTTGTGCAGCACCACTTTCTACAATGAGGCGTCCCATTATTGTGCACCTGTGCAGTTCCCCTGGTGGTAGAGACCTGTCTACACTACAGCTTCCACTACTAGTGCGCACCCCAAAGTGCTCTGCTCTCTGAGCTCCATCCCCCAGGGGAGATGTGGATGCTGGGCTTTGAGGATAAGCCTCTTCTCTGCCTGGCAGCTCCTTGAAGGAAGGCCAGGCCTGGCTGGGGGGCCGGGGCCCAGGGAGGGCAGCAGCAGGCCTGGCTCTCACACAGGGTGGACTCCCCCAGTCGATGATCCTCTGCTGTGTTTGTCTTTTTCAGACCGAAGAGGATTATATCCCATATCCCAGCGTCCACGAGGTAATGGGGGTGCCCGCTCTGCCTGTGTCATATTTACATTGCTTTGGAGACCAGAGCCCGGTCTGGGGGTGCTGCACATATCCCCAGGCATGGTCTCTGCCCCAAGGAGCTTCCAGTCTAAGGAGACGTGTGACAAAGGCAGGGTGGGGCCCGCTCTGCCCAGCCACCCACGTCTGGCATTGCAGCAGGGCAGGTCTAGAGGAGGGCAGTGGCCAGCCCAGGATGGGAGTCCCTGGGAAGGCACAGAGTGAATGGGATGAACAGGCGGGCAGGGATAGGGAGTGTGGTGGGTAAGGAGGGGACAAGCAGGGAGGGGCGGGCTGTTCTGCAGCGTCCCAAGCACTTGCTGATCTTCCCCTTGCCCTGACAGACCAGCGCCTGAGTCTTGCAGCAATTGGCCGGCCCTGCCAGATCACAGGGTACACTCTGGGCACTCGTAGGGATGGCACCAACCCATAGGGGGCGCTGGGAAATCCCCCAGCTATCTCGGCGGGCATGTAGCACCAGGAGGGTGGGGTTGGAGTGGAAGGGATGGGTGTGGTTACCAGGCCGGGGTACTGAGGCCAAGGCTTCAACGTGTAGGGAAAGGGCCTCAGGGTATTTAACAACGATTAGCCTGCCTGCCCTGCCTTAGAAACTGGCTGAGGCATCCATCCCTCCAGCAGCAGGCTGGGACATTGCTTCAATAGAGACCAAGAGGGAAGCGCCTCCTATTGAAATTCAGCTGCCTCCCTATCAGCCAATTCCTGCACAGACATCCCGGGCCCTACGCTGGCTGATTTCCTAGGGCGCTGCTAAGTGTCAGGTCGCTCTGAGAACAAGCTGTAGCTCTTTGATCTCACTTTCCACCCAGAGTTCTTCAGGTGCTTTACAGCCCCCTTTTACAGATGGGGAAACTGAGGCACGGAGAGGGGCAGGGACTTGCTAAGGTCACCCCACAGGCCAGGGGCAGAGCTGGGAACAGACCTAAGTCTTCTGAGGCCCAGGCCAGTGTGCTAAGCACTAGTCCCTGCTATCTTGCTCTAAGGCAAGTTATAAGGTAAGAGGGCTCAGTGCACCCCACTTTTGGAAGACTCCTGGTGAGCCAATGCAGTGTCTGTCCCCAGCTGTGTGGGGCTGGGCTAGGATCCCAGCAGATCTCCTAAGCTCTGCAGCATCTGGCCTGGCCAGGCTGTGGATGGGTGAGCAGGGAGTGGATGATTAGCCAGCAGTGGGTGCTCTTCTCCCTGACTGCCCCAGCATGGCGCCGTGGGGTGCTGTACTCCTGGCCTCTCCGCAGTTTGCAGTGTTGGTGTAGCCAGGTTGGTCCCTGGATATTAGAGAGTCACGGGGGAGGGGAGACCTTTCATCACCTCAAAGTGCAGGAGTTGGCCCAATGAAAGAGGTTCCCTCACCCCGTTGTGTCTGTGCTGAGCCCGTGTTCCCTATGGGCTTGGTTCCTGGCAGTGAGCACTGTCCTGCCTCCCTCAGTGCCCTCTCGGCTTCCCATTCCTCCGCTGTGCCCTTGGCTGCTGCTTTGGGCTCCCGAGGCTGACGAGACGAACACTTCGTTTGCGAAGGCCCTTGGGCTCCTTTGGAAGAGTGGCATTGTAGAAACCCTAGGTGCATGCTCCACAGGGCGTTGGGTCTCCATATCAGGATTGTGGCGCTGCTCTGGGGAGCCGGTCAGTGTTCCTCAGTGCAGTTTCATGGCTTCCCTCTCTCTTCAGGTGCTGGGGCGCGAGGGGCCATTCCCCCTCATCCTGCTTCCACAGTTCGGGGGCTACTGGATCGAAGGCACCAACCATGAGCTGACCAGCATCCCCGAAACCGAGTCGCTCCCCTCTCCAACCTCCAAGGTGAAACTGGAATGTAACCACATGGCCAGGATCTACAGGAAGCATTTCCTGGGCAAGGTAGGCACCTCTTCTCCACCCACCCCCCGGCCCACCGGGAATTTGATCTAGGCGCTCACCATGCGCTGCCTTTAGCACAGACTGGCTGTTCTCCATCCCTTTGCTGGTGATTCCCCGCCCAGACCGGTTTCCCTGGCTCCAGGTGCTTGTGGGACTCAGACTCCCCCTGGTTTCAATGGAGTTTGGAGCAGGCTCATACGGGGCTCTGTTTCATTTGCAGGCTGGGGACAGCCCATGCTGGGGCTAACCCATGTGCTCTCTGTCCCTGGAACAACCTAGCCGAGCCCCATCGGGCCCCCCAAGGAAGCCATGTAGCAAATTTCCCGTGTGAACAGGATGGGGGGACTGTAATTGTGGGAATCGAACAAGGAAAAGAACTCGACTCCTGTCTGGGGAGAGGGGCTTAGGGAAGCAATGGTGACCTGGGACATCTCACCATCGGGGGTACCAGGATGTTCTACCGTTGGGGTTCTTTAACACACAAACCACAGTCTGATTTCAGATCCCCCAAGAGCCCTGCCTTGCCCAGCTCCCTGCCCCTCCTCCCAGGCCCAGCGCTCCCCAGCGGCTCCCGCAGTTCACCAGCTCCCAGGTGACATGCAGCTGGGAATTAGCCGGTTTCCTGGGGCTCAGGGGGTGGAGCGGATACTGCTAGCGTTTGGATCCAGTTTAGGGGTCTGGTTAGTCGTTGTGCTGAGGCCCTTTAAGATGCTCTGGGGGCATAAAGGGGCCTTTAAGGGAGCAGAAAAGACTTCCTGAAAAGCCACCCTATGTGGGGGCCTCCCTGAGCAGTACGGAGTGGGTGTCAGGGCTCTGTGCCAGCCATACTCCCAGCCCTGGCATAGGGGTGGATCGGGAGTATGGTTGGCATTTGCGGCTCTACAGCAGTTCTCTGTTTCCCAGGGGCCCTCTACCCCACTCCAAGGACTGGGCAGGTCACCAAAGAGGGGGAGTTCAAAGCCGGCTTCAGGCCTTTCCCTACCCCCCACATGCACAGAACTGGGGTACCTGAGGGTAGGTGAGGTTGGCACCGTCTCAGGATCCTGCTAGAGAAGAAGCTGCATGGTTAGAACAGCAGCACTCCTCTATTATCCTCAGTCAAACGAGCCGAAGCCGGGGAAGCCCATGCCGTGGCCTGAGGCCCCTGGGCTCTCCTTCAGGCTGTGGGCTGCAGTCCCAGGCTCTGTTTGCCCAAGGTTATCACGCTGTTTGCTGGAGGACTTACAAGCTGTTGCTTTTCTGCACCCCTTGCTGCTGGGATTAATTTCCCAGCACCTGGACACAGCCTGTCTCTTCCGTGGCCTGAGCCACGCTAGCATAAATCAACCCTCACCCTCCTCCGATGGCGAGAGCACGGTCCCCCGCCTGCATTGCTGCAGCCCTTCTGCTCCTGCCATTCCAGCAGAGCATTGCGCTGGCGCCTTGTTTACATGCCGTACAGCTCCGGCTGTATCCGCCCCGGGGTTTAAATGCTCCCTGGACTCGGCTGTCTGTTTGCACTGTGCACCTCCCCACCCTGTCAGGACTCTGGGGATTGCGGCACGCTGGAACGCGTTGCTGGCTGCGTCACAGTGTTTTGGGCAGCACTGGTGTCTTGGTGGGGAGAAATGTTCTGGGGAAAGGGGGTGAGGCCCCCAGCAGTGCTGCGGGACGGACCTTTACTGCATGTCCCCAGTTGTTTGGCATGAGTCAGGACTACCCATGGTTAATCCCCCTGGAATGTGCCCAGGGCCATGCCCACTGGTCCCAGGGATGGCACTCAAATCCAAAGGCATGGGATTGGCAGCCCAAGCTCTGCCAGTGTTGGAAACCTACACAGCCTTTGGGGTTGGGATGGCCCATGCCGCTCTGGGGTTTGCTCCCCGTGTGTCGGCCCTTCCCTCTCCCCATGGGCAAGGCTGACCCACTGCGCCGCGATCACGGAGGGGGCAGTTTGTGCTATGGGGTGGATCCCACAACACAGCTGCTCTGGATGCCCCTCGCTTGGGGCTGGGGGCACTTGGGAAAGGCCTGTGGTGCCGCTGCGTTAGAGCATCTGAGCCCCCCTGGAGGCACCTCCAGGTCCCGGCCTGCCCTGGTTCATGCAGCCAGTAGTTGAGGGAGCTATGGCGTGAAGGGGTGCCCCGTTGGCAGCTGGGAATGGCTCGTTGGCCAAGTTCACCTGCAGTTGGTGGGGAAGTGGGAGCAGCAGCCTAGACTCCTTGGGGTTCCCCAGGTGTATCCTCTACCTGTGCTGCCCACTGGTCTCTGGGGCTCATCGGGTCCCTGGCTCTGTTGACCCCTGACCCTGCAGCAGGCCATGGAGGGGCGTGAAGTGTTGACAGATCCTGTGGGACATCTCCAGGTCATGGGGTCCTGCTCCGAGTCCCAGGGCTGGGGCTCTGCAGGACATGCCAGCCTGTCCCAGCAACCTGTGGGGGGCAGCGCTCAGCATGCCGGGGAGTGGAAGGGGAATGTGCCTCTTACAAGAGGCCCATGAGCTGGAGTAGCCGACATGGGACCCGTCAGCCACCTGCAGCCCCCTGCTCTCCCGCGCATGGTGGCAGGTGTCTGGCCTGCTGCCTGAGCCTAACAGCCCCCCCGCATCCCCAGTTCCTTGGTCACCAGCTGGCCCTCACCTGCCAGGATGCGCAAGGCCCTAGCCAGCAAACTGCCCCTCCCTCCCTCTGTCGTCTGGAGGCACCCCAAGCCCTGAGGGGGCACCCCATCCTGCCCAGCGCTGGGGCCCAAGGGGCAGAAATCCTTAGCTCCTGCTCATGGGAGCCAGGCTGTTGTGTGAGCCCAGGAGGGCAGCCGTTACCCCAGAGGGCAGCAGTGGACTGTGTCCCCCCACCATAGAATCATAGAATCATAGAATCATAGAATATCAGAGTTGGAAGGGACCTCAAGAGGTCATCTAGTCCAACCCCCTGCTCAAAGCAGGACCAATTCCCAGCTAAATCATCCCAGCCAGGGCTTTGTCAAGCCGGGCCTTAAAAACCTCCAAGGAAGGAGACTCCACCACCTCCCTAGGTAACGCATTCCAGTGTTTCACCACCCTCCTAGTGAAATAGTTTTTCCTGATATCCAACCTGGACTTCCCCCACCGCAACTTGAGACCATTGCTCCTTGTTCGGTCATCTGCCACCACTGAGAACAGCCGAGCTCCATCCTCTTTGGAACCCCCCTTCAGGTAGTTGAAGGCTGCTATCAAATCCCCCCTCATTCTTCTCTTCTGGAGACTAAACAATCCCAGTTCTCTCAGCCTCTCCTCATAAGTCATATGCTCCAGACCCCTAATCATTTTTGTTGCCCTCCGCTGGACTCTTTCCAATTTTTCCACATCCTTCTTGTAGTGTGGGGCCCAAAACTGGACACAGTATTCCAGATGAGGCCTCACCAATGTCGAATAAAGGGGAACGATCACGTTCCTCGATCTGCTGGCAATGCCCCTACTTATACAGCCCAAAATGCCGTTAGCCTTCTTGGCAACAAGAGCACACTGTTGACTCATATCCAGCTTCTCGTTGGTACCATTGATGGGACCAAAGAGCTATGCCCACTCCTTCTGGGAGGCTGCGCTCTGGTCTCTCAGTGGCTCATCTGTTTTCCCCCAGGAGCACTTTAACTACTACTCCCTGGACACGGCACTGGGCCACCTCGTCTTCTCCCTCAAGTATGATGTAATTGGTGACCAGGAGCACCTGCGGCTGCTGCTCAGGTGAGCGCAGGGCCCTCTGTGTCCCCGGGGCAATGCCTGAGCCACAGGGGCCTAGATAGTGCCTCCTCCCCTTCGCTGCGGGGGCCAGGCGCCAGGGTTCTTGGGGCGCCCAGCCAGGTCCTGTGACACCCTCGTCTCTTATTGCAGGACCAAGTGCCGAACCTACCATGACGTCATCCCCATCTCCTGCCTGACCGAGTTCCCCAACATCGTGCAGATGGCCAAGGCAGGTACCTCAGCGGGACCCTTCCATCTCCATGGGCTGAGCCTGTACCCTGATCTCACTCAGCCTCGCGCAGGCCAGCCCCGTTTCCCTGCCTCAAGGCTGAGGAGAACGCCGGGCCGTGGGGGCCAGTTAGTGCCCTATGGCTGGGGCCATTCTTGGCTTCAGCAGGGATTAGGGTTTCCATATTTAAAAAATAAAAAAAGAGGACACTCCACGGGCCCTGGCCCCGCCCCTTTCCCACCCCCGGCTCCGCCCTTTCCCCGTCCCTTCCCCAAAGTCCCCGCCCTAACTCCCCCTCCTCCCTCCCAGCCACGCAAAAAGGGCTGCCCGAGCGCTACCGGCTTCACGGTTTGCTGGGCAGCCCCCAGACCCTGCGCCCCCGGCCGGGCACTTCTCCTCCCCGGCTCCAGCTGCTCTGCTCCTCCCTGACTCAGACTTCGGCTCTGTTTAAGAGCCAAGCTGCCCGAGCCAGTACTACCGGCTTCGGGCAGCCCCTATGCCTCTGGACCCTGTGCCCCCGGCCGGGCACTTCTCCGCTCCTCCCCGACTCAGACTTCGGCTCTTTTTGAGAGCCAAGCTGCCTGAGCCAGCGCTACCGGCTTCGGGCAGCCCCCTTGCCTCCGGACTCCAGCCGCCGGCCGGGCACTTCTCCTCCCCGGCTCCAGGAATCGGGCCCCGTTCCGGCCGGAACTCCAGCCAGGGTTGCGGGGCTTGGGTCTGGTCTGGAGCCGAGCTGCGGGGGCCGGAGCCGAGCCGCGGGGGCCGGGCCGGAGCCGAGCCGGCGGGGGCCCGGCTGGAGCCGAGCCGAGCCGCCGGGGCCGGGCCAAGCCGAGCCAAGCCACGCCGCAGGGGCCGGGCTGGAGCCGAGCCGCGGGGGCCGGGCCGGAGCCGAGCCGAGCCGCCGGGGCCGGGCCGAGCCGAGCCAAGCCACGCCACAGGGGCCGGGCTGGAGCCGAGCCGCGGGGGCCGGGCCGGGGCCGGAGCCGAGCCAGAGCCGAGCCGAGCCGAGCCAAGCTGCAGGGGCCAGGCCGGAGCTGAGGCGCGGGGGCCGGGCTGGAGCCGCACCGAGCCGCGCCGCGGGGGCCGAGCCGAGCCGCAGGGGCCGGGCCCAGACGAGCCGCGGGGGCCGGGCTGGGCTGGAGCCGAGCCAAGCCGGGTCAGAGCCGCTGAGGCCGGGGGTGCTCGGCCGGGGGGGGCCAGGCCTGGCTGCAGGGGCCGGGTCGAGCCGAGCCATGGGGGCCGGGCCGGAGCCGAGCCGAGCCGCGGGGGACGGGACGGGCCAGAGATGAGCCGCGGGGGCCAGGCCAGGCCGGAGCCAAGCCAGGTCAGAGCCGCTGAGGCCCAGGGTGCTCGGCCGGGGGGCCAGGCCTGGCCGCAGGGGCTGGGCCGAGCCGAGCCGCAGGGGGCCGGGCCAGAGCCGAGCCGCGGGGGCCGGGCCAGGCCGGAGCCGAGCCGGGCCAGAGCTGCTGAGGCCGGGGGTGCTCGGCCGGGGCCGGGCCAGCGCACTCGGCCAGAACCGGGGCCAGAGTGAGCTGCTTGGCCGGGGCTGGACTGGGCCGTGCCTCCCCGGAGCCCTTTTCGCGCCCCCCGCCACCCCAGCTTACCTGGTGCTGCCAGCCTGCCTGCCCGCCCCTGCTTCTTTTCAGACTTCCCGCGAACCTCTGATTCGCGGGAAGCAGGGGAGGACGAGGAGCAGGGGGCGGACTGTTCAGGGGAGGGGAGGAGGGAGAAGTGAGCTGGGGGCGGGGTGGAGAGCTGCAGCACGGGGCCCTCTTAGCGAGGGGCCCGATTCAGCCTGAATCGGCCTAAAGCCAGCCTGTCTGAGTCAGGGGAGGAGCAGAGCAGCCGCGGGAGAGGAAGTGCCCGGCTGGTATTTTTCCCAGACATATTCGGCTTTTTGGCAATTCCCCCCGGATGGGGGTTTGATTGCCGAAAAGCCGGACATGTCCGGGAAAAACCGGACGTATGGTAACCCTAGCAGGGATTCATTTATCTGCAGCCTGCCCAGCGGCCGTGGCCGGCCGCCAGGGCTGTACAGCCCATTCTCTCTCAGGGGCTGAGGTTGATAGCCTGGTGTGGGGCAGGGGCGGGGGCACACATACAAACCCCCACCTTGCTCCATGAAGGGAGCCTGAGAGAACAGAGAGCGTCACCCCAAAACCCCACACAGGTGAGCTCTGGCTGCTCCCATCCAGCAGGGGCAGTAATGCACGCACCCCTCCTCCCCGCCCCGGACACGTGCACACACGCAGGGAGCGGGGCGGATTGACCTAGGGATGTCGCAGGGGATCTTTACTGGGACTGTCTGCATTGGGGGATGGGAGAGCAGGGGGTGACTTCACTTGAGGGATGATACCTGAGCCTGTAACCTGAGCCAGGAGCGGGGTTGCAGCCAGGCGACACCTTTGCCTGGGAAACTGGACAAAGGCTGGGGGAGGAGCCGGGGAAGGCTGGGTGAGACGGCTGGAGGGGATTTTTCAGTTTGGAGCGGTTTGGGGGATTGGAGGGAACCCCAAGGCTGGGGTCTAAGCTCCCTGCCCCCCCTCTCCCTCCGAGGGACCTGACTTGGGGGTCCTGGTTGTACCTACAAGCTCTGTTTGGAACTGTGTTCCTGTCGTCTAATAAACCTTCCGTTTTACTGGCTGGCTGAGAGTCACAGTGAATCGCAGGAAGTGAGGGTGCAGGGCCTGGAATCCTCCACACTCCATGACATGCACGTTCTCACTCTCTCGTCTGTGTTTCAGCTGGCATGTGAGGACGTGAACGTGGATCGGTTCTATCCGGTGTTGTACCCAAAGGTAGGCTGGCGGCAGCGTGCACTTTCTGACAGCTCCCGTGTGCATATGCACACCCAGCCTGCCTCTTCACCACTGGGGGCTCCCACCAGGGGTCCCAGCAGGGAACCCCAGGCTTCAGCAGGCACCAGGATGTTGGACGGGCAGGCTGGGCATTCCACAGCCAATCAGAACTTAGTTCAGCTTTAGTCCCAAACCTGACCCTGGCTGGCTCCTTTGCCAGGTTTGCCCGTGGCCAGAAGCAGCACCACCAAGCCCCCTCCTCCCCCCCCCCGCCCCTGGGAGCCTTTCTCAGGGTGTTCCCGGACCAGCATAGAGCCCCACCCAGGGGTTTGGAGGCGCTTCCTCCTTGCAGGAGAGGCGCCCGTCCTAGGGGCTTACCTCACTGGCTGGGTTATAACAGGGCTGGCCTCCTTCTGCCCCCTGACTCCAGTGCTGAGAGCAGAGCACTCAGCTCAGGGCATTCTGTCCTGGGCTGGGCTAGGGTCCTGCTGCTCCATGGCGAAGCTCCCACCCCTGGGGTGGGTGGGGGTTCAGAGGAAGCCCTGGGACTCGGGAGAGTCCATCCCTCCCACAGCACATTTCTGAAGTCCACTGAGGCGGGGAAGGGGACACTAGACAGCACTCTGGTTCCCCAGCTCACAGAAAAGAGGGGCATCCCTGGGTGACTCCCAGACACCCCCTCCCAAAATGTCCCAGAGCTCTGCTCCATCCCTTTTCTGCTGACAGGCAGAAGAGCATTGTGAGTAACTACATGTGGATGCAGGCACAAAGGGCTGGATTTGGAAAAGAGCTCAGGTGCCCTCTTCTCCATGCTCTGTGGGGCTTCCTGGTCGCTGTGCTAGGAGTTCGCACAGAGCTGGGTGAGGGGCCTGGGCTTGCACCAGGTGGGGACAAGAACCAGAGTCCTAGATCTCAGAGATGGGAAAAGCCTGTTAGAGCCAGCCCAGTCCCTGTCTGTGTGGCTTGTTCCTGCTCCGAGGGTGCCCCTCACCCACCTGCCTGTGGGAGGAAATTTTCTAATGGGATTTTTTCCATTGGAAACCGCAGTTCAGAGACAGCAAACAATCCATGGAATCGTTTCACCTTGGTAAATTCATTTCCAAATGGAAATCAAGTGCTGGGTGCAGGGCTGGGTGCGTTGCGTGGGGCCGGGCATATCCTGCCAGGCATGGGGCATCCTTGCCGGGTGCAGGGCTGGGGGTGTCCCATTTGGAGTGCCCCATTTTGATCTTTTCCAAATGCGGCATTTCGGTTTTCCATTTTGAAACAACTTTTCCTTCCATTTTTTTGTGATTTTTTTGGAGAATTGTGTATTATAAAAATGGGGCAAAAAGTGGCGCTGGGAAGGGAAGGGTCAGATTATGTCAGAGCTTCGATTGGCCCCAGATGAATTATCTTTCAGAAAATTGGTTTGTGGGAAATTTCAAATGTTGTTCTCGTTCTGGGACGGAAGAAATGTCGAAATCATGAGACCCCCCTCCCAGAAATCCAGATTCTGCACCGCCCCATGCCTCACACCCCACACCTACCGCCCTGAGAGGAACCTGCCCCATGTGTGGCTCATGAGTCCCCCCAGGGCCGGGTCCCTGTCACTACCCAGAGGGAGCAGGGGTTCCTGGCAGCCGGATGTAACCAGCCTCTCCTATCTCCCCAGGCCTCCCGTCTCATTGTCACCTTCGACGAGCACGTCCTCAGCAATCACTTCAAGTTCGGTGTCATCTACCAGAAGTTGGGCCAGGTGGGTCAGTCTCTGTGGAGCGGGGGCTGGGCTCTCCGGGACGGTGAATCGATCCCACAGGGGGCGGGGCTACCCCAGCCTGCCAGCCTCCATCCCCGGCTTTCCCCTCTGACAAGCAGCCTGCAGCGGGGACGGGAGCCCCCAACCCTCCGGCTGCCGCTCCAGCTCAGCATGGCCGTTGGCGAGCAGGAGCGGCTGGAGCCGGGTTTCCTAAACAGCAGAGACATCTCCCTGGCATCCCGCCCTCCCAGCTGCTTTCATCTCAGCACAGCAATGGCCCGTTTGCTTTGCCAAGAGCTGTAATGGATTCAGGAGCCATGGCAGGGGCTATCCAGCTAAACCCTACCCTTGACTACATAGCGTTTGCCTTGGTTCTGTTACCGGGGGTGGGGTGGGGTGAAGAGCATCACTTAATGGTTAAGGCTGGGAACTGGAAGTCTGGAGAGTTCTGTTACCTACTTCTCCAGTGACCCTTTACAAGTCATGGCCCCCATGCCTCAGTTTCCCCACAGTCAAATGGGGAGAACCCCGAAGCTGGGTGCACAGACAGGCTGTTGGTGAGGGGCTGCGACAGCCCCAGATGAAGGATTGTGATGGGTACTCCCCAGAGCTGGGTCCCAGTGGCTGTCATGCTCTCCGCAGGCACTGCCATCTGGAGCGTTGCGGGTTCACTCTGCAGGACAGAGCTCAGCTCATGGCATAGACCCGGGGGAGACTTGGCCGCAGCAGAGGCTCTTCGCCCCTGCACCCTTACAAGCGCCATCTCCGCTAGTGGCTCCTTTGCCCCCTCTCACAGACTCAGCTTCTCTCCAGCCAGGCTCTCTGGACAGGCCTCAACCCAGCACAGCCCCGGGCTCATGCTAAGCTGGCCAGGGGGCCCAGCCCTGTCCTAACTCCTCTGCTTTGCTGGCCATGTTGCAGACGTCCGAGGAGGAGCTGTTTGGCACCACCGAGGAGAGCCCGGCCTTCGTGGAGTTCCTCGACTTCCTGGGCCAGAAAGTCCAGCTGCAGGATTTCAAGGGGTGAGCGAGCTCCTGCCAGCCTGGGTCTGCTGGGCCTGTGTGTGGAGAGGAGGGAGGCTGGCCCCCTGCACTGCTCTGGCCCCTCTATGCTAAGCCTGTGCCACTCGCTGTCCCATCCAGTGAGTCTCTGCGGGACAGATCGTCCTGGCCTTGCAGCTGCTGTCCCGGGCTCCTTGGGAGTGGAGGGACAGGGCAGGGTGGGCATCTGCCTGAGGCCTGGGTCTTTTTGGTGGCAGGTTCCGGGGGGGGCTGGACGTGACCCATGGCCAGACGGGAACAGAATCCGTCTACTGCACCTTCCGCAGCAAGGAGATCATGTTCCACGTATCCACAAAGCTGCCCTACACCGAGGGCGACGCCCAGCAGGTAGGAGAGAGCTGCAGTACCCCCCGGCAGGGGCTGCACACGGAAATGCATGTCTACACATGTATGGACACACACGTGTATACACCCCCTACAGTACAGCTCCACACAGCCTCCCAGCCCTGCATGGGCACCCCACCCACCCCGGCAGGGGCTGCACACGGAAATGCATGTCTGCACATATATGGGCACACACGTGTATACACCCCCTAAAGTACAGCCCCACACAGCCCTCCAGCCTTCATGTGCACACACCCCACCCTCTTCATGCACCCGCATATCACCCTTCTTTTAGGCAGTCACTGTGACCAATGTGACTCCCATCCCAAGTGGTTCTGCCCCAAACCAGCCCCCGCCACCCACACAGCCCCTGGCCTGCTCAGCCCCAGCCCAGCCCCATTCCCCCACTGGAGTGAAGAGACACTCGCTAGTGCCGAGGCCCCGTCTCGGCCCAGAGGGGAGGGGGGATGTCGACAAAGGGCAGCCAGGGGATCCCCCCGTCCCTCTGGCTCAGCCTGTCCATGCTCCTGCCCCTCGCTGAGCTCCCAGTCTCCCTGATCTATCTCCCACCACTTCCCCTCCTTGACCTGTGCTGGGCCTGGCCGCCTTGGCACGGGGCTTGGGCTGCGGGAGTAACGCCCTCCCTGCTGCGCTCAGTTGCAGAGGAAAAGGCACATCGGGAACGACATTGTGGCCATCGTCTTCCAGGATGAGAACACGCCCTTCGTGCCAGACATGATCGCCTCCAACTTCCTGCATGCCTACATCGTGGTGCAGGCAGAGAAGCCCTGCTCCGAGAGCACGCTCTACAAGGTGAGCGCACGCCTGGGGGCCTGCTTGTGAGTCGTAGCCTGCCAGGGACCCAGCCCATTTGGTGCGGCACCACCGAGTTACCATGGCACTAACAGGGCAGGGGCTGGGCCACAGACCTGCTCCCAGCTAGAGACTGGGAGCTGAGGGAAAAGGCCTGGGCAGAGCAATCCATGACACTCAGAAATGGGCCACAAGGTTCTTAATATGGGAGTGACAGTCCCTAGTGGTTATAGATAGGGGCTGGTAGTCAGGACTCCTGGGTTCTGTTCCTGCTCTGCCACTGACTCTGTGTGATATGGAGCCAGTCTCTTTGTCTCTCTGTGCCTCAGTTACCTCTTGGGGCGAATGATCATGTGAAGCATGGGTGTTATCACTGCTCCCCCTGGGATGGTCACTGGAGGAGGGGGAGCCCTGTCCAGAGCACATGGCCTGGGCGTGAGGTGCTTGAACCCGGAGCCAGGCTGATGCTGACCCAAGGACACCCTGTGGACCTGAAGTGGAAGGTCCTGGTTCAATGCTGAGCCCCTGGCCCCAGTGATCTGGGGAGATGGCAGCTCTGGGGGGAAGCAGCATTGCTGTCACCACATGCTGCCGGAGAGTCCTGGCCAGAGGGGCTGGAGGCCGCTGCTCAGCGCAGCCTAGTGCGGCTGGGAGGGTTGAGCTCTTGGGCAGGCATACCGCTCGGAGGGATGCACCGCTCCCGGGCACTACAGGCCCCAGCGCTCCTGCCCAGGCTGTCGGGAGGGTGATTCCCCTGTGCCATGAAGACACCCCAGTGTCCAGTAAGTGGGGCAAGGCAGGGGGCCCTGCAGGAAAGCGCTGCCCAGCTGCCCTCCCTCGTCTAGACATACCCACTGGCCTGGCAGCACGTGGCTCAGTGGGACTGACAGCACCATGTCTTGCAGGTCTCCGTCACAGCCCGGGACGACGTGCCTTTCTTTGGCCCCCCACTGCCTGACCCAGCCGTCTTCAGAAAGGTGAGAGGCAAGGAAGCCTGAGGTTTGTTGAACTTCCCAGTCCCAGGAAGCTTCCTGGGGCCAGCTCGTCCGTCTGTGCGGGAGTCATGCTCTCTGCTGGGAATGCCGCTCTCCCTGGACAGGGAGCCCAGGGGGCCCTTGGAGCAGCCATACAGTCTGCTGGTTCCTGCCTTGTCCCATTGCGGTAATGTCTGGAACTCTGGGGCAGGCGGGGCCAAGGCCGGGGCCAAGGTGGGTGGTGCTTCCTGCTGCTATGTGCTAGTCCCACCACCAGGGGTTGCTCAGCCACTGCCAAGTTGCCCTGGCTGATGCTGGCTGCCTGCTGAGCTCATTCCCTAGGGAAAGGCAGAGGCTGACGTGGGGTTTCTCCTCCCGCAGGGCCTCGAGTTCCAGGAGTTTCTGCTGACCAAGCTGATCAACGCCGAGTACGCCTGCTACAAAGCCGAGAAGTTTGCCAAGCTGGAGGTGGGTCAGGAGCCACGTGCTGCGTTCTGAGCTGGCATCCTCCCTAGCCCCCCCCCAGCAATGCCCAGTACCTGCCCTCCCCTCACCCATTGCCCCATGCCTCATTCTGGCCCCGTCTCTCTATCCACGAGCCCTCATTCCTGTGAGAGCCGATGTGCCGCAGTGCCCGCGTTAGGGCTCTGGGAGCAAGGGTGGCGAGACAGTGCCCTCGGTCGTCGGCTCTGGGGCCAGGGCCATGCCTCGCTGCACAGTTGCATGCAGTTGTTACGCCGGGCCCAGGATACGGCCACTGAGCTGGTCCTGTGGCAGTGCACATGTGCCAAAGGCTCCTGGGGACACCCCCACTCCCCAGGGCCGACAGCCGGGCACCGAGCCGGAGCCAGGGACAGAATCACAACTCGTCCTCTGTCCCCCCCCAATACTCAGTCCCCTCTTCCCCCTTTGTTCCTGATCGCTACTGCCCCCAGCCCATGCCTCCAATGCCACTAACGCCCCCTGTGCCCCTCCTGCCACAGGAGCGCACGCGGGCAGCTCTGCTGGAGACGCTGTATGAGGAGCTGCATGTTAACAGCCAGTCCATGATGGGTCTGGGCGGGGATGAGGACAAGCTGGAGAATGGCAGCGGGGGTAGCGGAGGCTTCTTCGAGTCCTTCAAGGTGAGAGGGGGCGTGGCCCAGTACCTGGCAGCGCAGCTCTCCAGCCAGGGACCACCAAGGCCTGGGAAGCTGCACGTCAGCTCAGAGCACTGGGAAGGAGACAGAAGATCTAGGGATGTGTTGGAGGGCAGGGGAAACCCACACTTTTAGCCCTTCAAGCAGTGGTCCCCAAACTTTTCACAGTCATGCCCCCCTTACCCCTCTTTGCACACACACCCCCATACCCCTCGGGAGCCAGAGCCGGGCCATGGCTCCTGGGCGGGGGCGGACAAGGGTAAGGGGGCCAAGGCTGGGGGTGGTTTTGAGGACAGGAAGGGGGCTGGAGGCTGAAGTTGAAGGCAGGACTGGGGTTGGGGCTGGGAGCAGAGCCATAGGTGTGGGCAGGGCTAAGGCCAGGGCCGGGAGTGGAAGCCGTGGCTAGGCCACAGTCGGGGTTGAAGGCTGGGGGCAAGGCTGGGGTTGGGGCCATGGCTGGAGCAGAGCTGGGAGCCTGGGGGCGGAGGGGAGCTGCGTGGTACTCCCACCGCACCCCCCATGAGGGCTGGCCAGGGCCCCACTGCACTCACCCCAAAGTTCCTCCGTGCCCCCCAGGTGGACCCATCCCACAGTTGCAGGGCTCTTCCTTAAAGGGATGTAGTAGCATCCAATGGTTAGAGCAGGGGCTGGGAGGCAGGAGTCCTGGGTTCCATTCCCAGCTCTGCGTGTGACTGTGGGTCAGTCACTCCCCCACCCTGCCTCAGTTCCCCCATCTGTCAAAGGGGACAGCATGGTGACCAGCCTCTGGGTTCCCCGCATGGAAGGGGCTAGGCAAGTGCTAGATACTGGATTGCCGTTCTGTTGTAGGCTGTGTGACAGGTTTGATCAGAGAAACCCCCTTGGGACTGTCACCTGATGTGCTGAGACTACCTCTGAACCCATTTTCTCTGCCAGTTTGGGCCTCCAGAACCCTGCCTTGTTGAGCCAGACACGCCAGTCTGCTGCAACACAGACCCAGGGTCTGAACCACGTGCCCCAAAGCTGCAGACTTAACTGAAAACAGCTTAAGAAATGCTCCTGTCTCTAGCAGCCAGACACCCAGCTCCCAGTGGGCTCTAAACCCCAAATAAAACCATTTTACTCTGTATAAAGCTTATACATTTATACATTTTAGTGGTATGCATTAATTAAAAACATCTGCAGTTTGTTTATGTTATGTCCTGCCCATTCCTGTATTTTCTCACTTCTGTTCTCAAACATCGCTATCTCAAGGCTGGGTCATGCTGACTCTACTCTGCTGTATTCCCACCCGCTTCTGACTTGAGCCCTGCTTCTACAGGTCCCGCGATATTAGGCTAAGACTTAGCATGACAGTTGCTCTGTTTCTTACAACTGAGAGGCCTAAATTTAAATCCTCTAACTTTGTTTCCACATTCCCCTCTTTTATGCTTGTCTTTAGCACAACCAACATTCTTAAACCTCCAATTGCATCATGTCTTGTATTTCTGTTTATAGCTCAAAAGGATCAGGACTAGCCCTATACATCTTAGCTGGATATAACAATAATGCATGATTAGTATGAACATGAAAGGCATTTTTGTTATTACACTCCTTATAACAACAACAACACATTTCTAGACTAAACAAAAGCAATACAAGCATTAATGTATAATATGCTGGGCTTGTTTCACTGCCTTAGTTACATAGCACATCACATCATAATTAGTACCCAAAGTAGCTACTCTGTAGGCTGTATGAAAAGCATGTTTTTCAATTTAATATATATTCTGAAGCACATGGATTTGACCCTGTAAGTCAGAAATTTTCTGAACCTCTGGTAGGAGTAAGTGCAAATTCTGAAATCGGTCAGATATTAAAGTGGTCCAATTAAAAGAATTTGATACCTAAGGTCTGATTGTAGGGCTTTGTCTGCTGGCCAATAAATAATGTGATTTCCTGCGGTCATGGTGAGATTAAAATGCATATCTAGCAAAGAGGTGGCCTTAATGTATACACTCCCACATCACTCAGGGGAAGAAAAACGTTACTGCCCCAATCCCTAAGCCACGTTCATACTCACACACATATGTCCAGACTGGCCATGTCTGTGTATAATGTCCAGAGAAGTGGGGGAGGTGGACGGGAGATTATCCTGTCTATAGATTGTCCAGAGATACACTGTGCAATCTCCAACTTGCTTCCGCTCTTGGGAGGGCTGTTCTTTTATGCCCTGGGGTCTCCCGGGGCGTCTCTTTCAGAGACCCTTTGCTCGGTATTCCAGTCCAGGCTGGAAGCCTGTGGCTTCTTCAGCATTCCCAAACCACATCAGCTCCAGGGACACGAAGCTCGGCTCCTCCTTTCGCTGTTTCATCTGTGTTTTCCATCTCTGCAGCCTCTAAACTTTGTTGTTTTCTATGCGTGGCATAGTCTGTGTCAATTCTTGCCCTTGAACGCAAAGCAGCTTTCTCCTTATCTCTAGACCAAGCTGTCTTTTCAAATTAACCCGTTCCTATCCCTCCTTATTTTCAGCCTTAACTAATTGGGGATATAAAGAAGCCAAGGGGTTAACAAAAAATAATTTGGTAGGGAGGCATCCGGATGCTTTTTAAATCCTACACTTTGTGTCTTAGAGAGCATCTCTAAGAGATATGGTCCCATTTGAATCGAAGGTACCTTCTAGTGGGAATTGTTTAGATGGATCATCATGTGTGTAAGAATTCCAATGATCTAAGTACTAACAAGTCCTTGGACTGATTTCCACTCATTCTCTAAGAATGGGGGGTGCCCTGCCTGCTGCAGCAGCTCACAAACTAAGACACGTCTCTATCCTGTCCGCGGAGTGCAGTGGCTCAAAGCTAAAATCACCACACCGCTCCTCAGGCACTCACACAGGAAAGATTATCGAGGATGTCCACAACCCTCCTCCACCTCCCTTCAGCAAAGAGTGTCCACTAGTCTCAGAGAGATGATGCCGCGTACTCTAATTGCCTCCGGTAAGGTGATCAGATCAGTCAGTGATTCATGCGGGGAGGAGAGCAGGAGGGAAGATGGGGGTCACACAATACTAGACCCAGGCAGACCCCTCGCCGGTCATGCCATGCAGAGACAGCCCGCCTTGGGTCAGATCTTCTACCGATCCACTAAGGTGTAGCCACTGGGCTTGCATTAGAGACATCCCTGGTCACAAGTTTGTGGGCTTTGCAGGGAGCTGTGAGCGTCTTTCGGTGACCCTCATTCACACTGGCACACACACACACCAAAGCCTCTATTCCTTCATACCACAATGCATCGTTTTTTTGTTTTGTTTTGTTTTGTTTTTTAACCTGAGGGCATCACCACATCCCCTCTGTTCAGACTGAACACACCTGTGTTCTTCTCTGAGGGCGTTACCACAACCCCTCAACTCAATAGGTCTGACCTAAGTCACACATTGGCTTACCCTGGGGCAACAACACATTTCCCAGCCCCGCGTACACATATCACTGACCTTACATGGGGCAATCAATTCCACAACACCGTTCTGCGTCTGATCTTGTTGCATAAGTAAAAGTTTGCATGGCGTGAGCCCAGAGGGACAGACAGCCCCACAATCAGTCCTCCAACACCCCAGTAGAGATTTCAAAATGTCTCTTACCTCTGGCTTGGCGCCTGGGGTTCGAAGGGGAACAGTCTGTAGAAGCGGTCGCTGCCTCAGCCAGGCGTAGCCATCCGAGTCATATGGCACCAAATATTGTGGAAGAAACGAACTCCACTCTCAGGTTGGAAGCAACAAAATCAGAGACAACTTTATTCAGGACATGCAATTGCAAGGGAAGAACACAGCTGACAGAGAGCATCTCTGCCTCAGTTTCTTCAAAATACAAGCAATATCACACAAGCGTTTATACATTTTAGTGGCATGCATTAATTAAAAACATCTGCAGTTTGTTTATGTTATGTCCTGCCCATTTCTGTATTTTCTCACTTCTGTTCTCAAACATCGCTATCTCAAGGCTGGGTCACACTGACTCTACTCTGCTGTCTTCCCACCCGCTTCTGACGTGAGCCCTGCTTCTACAGGTCCCACGATATTAAGCTAAGACTTAGCATGACAGTTGCTCTGTTTCTTATAACTAAGAGGCCTATCTTTAAATCCTTTAACCCTGTTTCCACACTGGGGAGGCTTGAGAATAATATATCAACCAATTGCCTTTAATAAAAGTACAGACCAGACCCTTTATTTTTACAACACTAAAAATCCATCAGGTTCTTAAAAGAACTACTTTATTATAAAGTGTGACAAAGTTCCTCCTCTACCTTGGTGGGTCCTGCACTTTTGGCAGATTTGCTCGCTTCACAGATTCACCCTGTGGGTCAGGAAACAGTCCAGAGACCTTCCCCTCTGGTAGAAGCTATAGTTCAGGTCAATTCCTCCTGTGTTTGATCAGGAGTTGGGAGGTATGGGTGGAACCCAGGCCCGCCCTCTACTCTGGGTTCCAGCCCAGGGCCCTGTGGACTGCAGCTATTTAGAGTGCCTCCTGATACAGTTGCACGACACCTACAACTCCCTGGGCTACTTCCCCATGGCCTCCTCCCAACACCTTCTTTGTCCTCACCACCGGACCTTCCTCCTGATGTCTGATAACGCTTGTACTTCTCAGTCCTCCAGCAGTATGCCTACTCACTCTCAGCTTCTTGCACATCTCTTGCTCCCAGTTCCTCTCACACACGCTTCCTCTCCTGTGGCTCCCACTGGCTTGACTGGAGTGAGCCCTTTTATAGCATCCGAGGGGCCTTAATTAGAGTCAGGTGCTTAACTGCCTCACCTGACTCTTAGCAGGTTAACTGGAGTCAGGTGGTCTATTAGCCTGGAGCAGCCCCTGCTCTGGTCACTCAGGGAACAGAAAACTACTTATCCAGTGGCCAGTATATCTCCCTTCTGCTACTCTGCTGTTCCCAACTGGGCTGGGTCTATCACAAAAGAAAAGTGTAAAAGAAGCACCTCTGTAAAATCAGGATGGATGATAATTTTACAGGGTGATAAGATTTAAAACACAGAGGATTCCCCTCTAGGCTCAACTTTAAAGTTACAAAAACAGGAATAAACCTCCCTCTTAGCATAGGGAAAATTCATAAGCTAAAACAAAAGATAATCTAACACATTTCATTGCCTTTACTTACAATTTCTATAATTTTAGATGTATCATTTTATGGATGAGGGGAAAGCAGTGGATGTGTTATTCCTTGACTTTAGCAAAGCTTTTGATATGGTCTCCCACAGTGTTCTTGCCACCAAGTTAAAGAAGTATGGGCTGGATGAATGAACTATAAGGTGGATAGAAAGCTGGCTAGATCATCGGGCTCAACGAGTAGTGATCAATGGCTCCATGTCTCGTTGGTAGCCGGTTTCAAGCGGAGTGCCCCAACGGTCGGTCCTGGGGCCGGTTTTGTTCAATATCTTCATTAATGATCTGGAGGATGGGTGGACTGCACTCTCAGCAAGTTTGCAGATGACACTAAACTGGGAGGTGTGGTAGATACGCTGGAGGGTAGGGATAGGATACAGAGGGACCTAGACAAATTAGAGGATTGGGCCAAAAGAAACCTGATGAGGTTCAACAAGGACAAGTGCAGAGTCCTGCACTTAGGATGGAAAAATCCCATGCACTGTTACAGACTAGGGACCGAATGGCTAGGAAGCAGTTCTGCAGAAAAGGACCTAGGGGTTACAGTGGACGAGAAGCTGGATATGAGTCAACAGTGTGCCCTTGTTGCCAAGAAGGCTAGCGGCATTTTGGGCTGTATAAGTAGGGGCATTGCCAGCAGATCGAGGGACGTGATCATTCCCCTCTATTTGACATTAGTGAGGCCTCATCTGGAGTACTGTGTCCAGTTTTGGGCCCCACACTACAAGAAGGATGTGGAAAAATTGGAAAGAGTCCAGTGGAGGGCAACAAAAATGATTAGGGGGCTGGCGCACATGACTTATGAGTAGAGGCTGAGGGAACTGGGATTGTTTAGTCTCCAGAAGAGAAGAATGAGGGGGGATTTGATAGCTGCTTTCAGCTACCTGAAAGGGGGTTCCAAAGAGGATGGATCTAGACTATTCTCAGTGGTACCTGATGACAGAACAAGGAGTAACCATCTCAAGTTGCAGTTGGGGAGGTTTAGGTTGGATATTAGGAAAAACTTTTTCACTAGGAGGGTGGTGAAGCACTGGAATGAGTTATCTAGGGAGGTGGTGGAATCTCCTTCCTTAGAGGTTTTTAAGGTCAGGCTTGACAAAGCCCTGGCTGGGATGATTTAGTTGGGAATTGGTCCTGCTTTGAGCAGGGGGTTGGACTAGATGACCTCCTGAGGTCCCTTCCAACCCTGATATTCTATGATTCTAAGGTATCTTTTCAAGAGATGGGTTACCTGGTCTCTCTCTCTCTCTATCCAGAGGTAACCAACAAAGAGAGCACAAACAACCCTCCTCCCCCCGCCCCCGATTTAAAAGTATCTTCTTTTCCCATTGGTTCTTCTGGTGAGGTGCCAACTAGGTTAATTGAACTGATTAACCCCTTACAGGTAAAATGATTCTGTACCTCTGTCTGTACCTCTAGCCAGGAGGGATTTTATGTTACTGCAGACATAAAGGTTGTTACCCTTCCCTTTATATTTATGACACGCCCCCCAAATCACAGACGGTGCTGGACAGCCTGCTCCACACTGGCTGTGATTTCTTCCTGGAGCTCTAGGAGACAACAGAGTTACTAAGACACATGCACCTTTAGATATACTATTGATTATATAAAAACTAACAATATTTCCCACATTTCAAGGACGATTTTAACCAGTTGATTCTGGGAAACTTTCACGGGACAATGCATTAACCACTTTGTTAGAAGCTTCTGAAATGTGTTGTATTTCAAAATCAAAATCTTGGAGAGCTAAACTTCACCGAAGAAATTTTTTGTTATTTTCCTTGACAGTATGAAGCCACTTCAGCACAGCATGGTCGGTTTGCAGGTGGAAACGCCGTCCCCAAACTTATGGGCGTAGCTTTTCCAGCGAGTACACAATGGCGTAACATTCCTTTTCGGTGATTGACCAGTGGCTTTCCCTCTCAGACAGTTTTTTGCTGAGAAACACGACAGGATGGAATTTTTGATCCGGTCCTTCCTGCATTAAAACTGCTTCCACACCACGCTCGGACGCATCTGTGATTACTAGGAACGGTTTGTCAAGGTCTGGGGCCCTTAGCACAGGGTCAGACATGAGTGTCGCCTTAAGCTGGTTAAAGGCCTTCTGACACTCATCAGTCCACTGAACTGCATTTGGCTGTTTCTTTTTGGTTAGGTCTGTCAGTGGGGCGGCGATTTGGCTGTAGTGCAGTACAAATTGCCTGTAATATCCGGCCAACCCTAAGAAGGATTGGACCTGTTTCTTTGACTTTGGGACAGACCACTTTTGGATAGCATTCACTTTGGCCTGTAGGGGGTTGTAGTTCCTTGACACACCTGGTGTCCAAGGTAAGTTAGGCCTCTTTGACACTTTTTAACCTTAACAGTTAGTCCTGCCTCCCTTATGCGCTCGAAGACTTTTTCCAGGTTCTCCAGGTGTTCTGCCCATGAATCAGAAAAGATGGCCACATCATCAAGGTAGGCGTCTGTAGATTCTCCCAGTCCTGCTAGGAGACCATCTACAAGTCTTTGGAAGGTGGCGGGAGCATTTCGCAGCCCGAAAGGGAGCACCTTAAATTCATACACCCCTGCCTGGATGACGAAGGCTGACCTTTCCTTGGCAGATTCATCTAGCGGTACTTGCCAGTACCCCTTGGTTAAGTGTAAGGTAGAGATGAATTGGGCATGTCCCAGTTTTTCCAATAGCTCATCTGTGCGTGGCATTGGATAGTTGTCTGGGCGAGTCACAGCATTTAGCTTACGGTAGTCCATGCAAAAGTGTATTTCCCCATCTGGTTTGGGAACTAGAACCACTGGAGATGCTCATGCACTGTTAGAGGGCGGATTACCCCCATCTGTAGCATGTCCTGGATCTCCCATTCTATAGCAGTTTTGGCTTGAGGAGCCACCTGGTAAGGTTGGGCTCTAATTGGGCGAGCATTACGTGTGTCAATGGAGTGGTACGTCCATTCAGTCCGTCCTGGGGTGGCTGAGAACATCGGCGTGAAGCTAGTGCACAGCTCCTTGATCTGCTGTTGCTGCATACGTCCGAGGGTCATTGAGAGGTTCACCTCTTCCACACCACCATCACTTTTTACTTCATAGTAGATACCTTCAGGCCACTCAGTGTCATCTCCTCCCTGGACTGTAAACTGACAACCTTTAATTCTCTGGAATAAAAGGGCTTTAGAAAATTTAAATGGTACACTTTAGGCTTTAGAGTTGAGGTGGGGGATGCTATGAGATAGTTAACAGCTACCAGGCGCTCTTGGATCATAAATGGCCGGTCCCACGATACTTCCATTTTATGGGCCTGGAGCGTCTTCAAGACCATGACCTGGTCCCCTACTTTGAAGGAACACTCTCTGGTATGTTTATCATACCAGGCCTTTTGCTCTTTCTGAGCATCTTTTAGGTTTTCTCTAGCAAGGGCTAAAGAGTTTCGGAGGGTGTTTTGTAGGTTGTTTACAAAGTCCAGAATGTTAGTTCCCGGAGAAGGCGTAAACCCCTCCCATTGCTGCTTCACCGACTATAATGGCCCCTTAACCTCACGGCCATACAAGTTTAAATGGTGAAAACCCTAAACTGGGATGTGGTACAGCCCTGAAGGCAAAGAGCAACTGCTGCAACACTAGGTCCCAATCATTGGAGTGTTCATTTACGAATTTATGTATCGTGGCCCCCAAAGTTCCATTAAACTTCTCCACCAGGCCATTGGTTTGATGGTGGTAAGGGGTTGCAATCAAGTGGTTCACCCCATGAGCTTCCAAAGGCTTTTCATGGTCCCTGCCAGGAAATTAGTTCCCGAATCCATAAGGATGTCACCCTGGCAAAAATGTCTGTTAATGCCTGGCACACACTTTTAGCCCTGGTGTTGCTTAGAGCTACTGCTTCCGGCCATTGGGTGGCAAAATCCATGAAAGTCAGTACGTACTGCTTTCCTCTGGGTGTCTGTTTTGGGAAAGGACCCAGAATATCCACAGCTACTTGTGGAAATGGAACCTCAATTATGGGGAGTGGCTGGAGAGGGGCTTTGATCTGGTCTTGGGTTTTCCCCACTCTTTGGCACACCTCACAAGACCGGACATAAGTAGAAATATCCTTGCCCATTCCTTCCCAGTGGAAGGACTTCCCCAAATGGTCTTTGGTCCTGTTCACCTTATCATGGCCACTAGGATGATTGTGGGCTAAGCTTAAGAGCTTTACCCAGTACTTAGTTGGAACTACCAAATGTCTTTGGGGATGCCAGTCTTCCTGGTGCCCACCAAAAAGAGTTTCCTTGTATAAAAGTCCTTGTTCTACCACAAACCGGGATCAGCTAGAAAAGCTGAGAGGCGGTGGGTTGCTCCGTACTGCCGTCCAAGCTCCCTGGAGGCTGTCATCTGCTTCCTGCTCAGCCTGGAACTGTGCCCTTGATGCTGGAGACATCAGTTCCTCACTGGATTGTGGACTTGGGCTTGGTCCCTCTGGAAGCGATGTAGGTGATGGGGCTGTTTCCGTTGACTGTGAACTGCTCTCCGCTGGTGCATTAGGTTGCATTTCAGGCTCCGGCTGAGCCTCTTGTGTAGGTTTATCTGCTGCTGCCTGTGCAGGCTCGGTAGTGCCCTCTGGCATTGGAGTTCTTCGACCATGGGATGGTGTTCCAAGAAGGAGGAGTGCTAGGCAGAGACGGGCTCCACCTAACGAAGAGAGGGAAGAGCATCTTCGCCAGCAGGCTGGCTAACCTAGTGAGGAGGGCTTTAAACTAGGTTCACCGGGGGAAGGAGACCAAAGCCCTGAGGTAAGTGGGGAAATGGGATCCTGGGAGGAAGCACAAGCAGGAGAGTGCAAGAGGGGAGGACTCCTGTCTCATGCTGAGAAAGAGGGACGATCGATGAGTTATCTTAAGTGCCTATACACAAATGCAAGAAGCCTGGGAAACAAGCAGGGAGAACTGGAAGTCCTGGCGCAGTCAGGGAACTATGATGTGATTGGAATAACAGAGACTTGGTGGGATAACTCACATGACTGGAGTACTGTCATGGATGGATATAAACTGTTCAGGAAGGACAGGCAGGGCAGAAAAGGTGGGGGAGTTGCGTTGTATGTAAGAGAGGAGTATGACTGCTCAGAGCTCCGGTATGATACTGCAGAAAAACCTGAGAGTCTCTGGATAAAGTTGAGACGTGTGAGCAACAAGGGTGATGTCGTGGTTGGAGTCTGCTATAGACCACCAGACCAGGGGGATGAGGTGGACGAGGCTTTCTTCTGACAACTAGCAGAAGTTGCTAGATCGCAGGCCCTGGTTCTCATGGGAGACTTTAATCACCCTGATATCTGCTGGGAGAGCAATACAGCGGTGCACAGACAATCCAGGAAATTTTTGGAAAGTGTAGGGGACAATTTCCTGGTGCAAGTGCTGGAGGAACCAACTAGGGGCAGAGCTTTTCTTGACCTGCTACCCACAAACAGGGAAGAATTAGTAGGGGAAGCAAAAGTGGATGGGAACCTGGGAGGCAGTGACCATGAGATGGTTGAGTTCAGGATCCTGACACAAGGAAGAAAGGAGAACAGCAGAATACGGACCCTGGACTTCAGAAAAGCAGACTTTGACTCCCTCAGGGAACAGATGGGCAGGATCCCCTGGGAGAATAACATGAAGGGCAAAGGGGTCCAGGAGAGCTGGCTGTATTTTAAAGAATCCTTATTGCGGTTGCAGGAACAAACCATCCCGATGTGTAGAAAGAATAGTAAATATGGCAGGCGACCAGCTTGGCTAAACAGTGAAATCCTTGCTGATCTTAAACGCAAAAAAGAAGCTTACAAGAAGTGGAAGATTGGACAAATGACCAGGGAGGAGTATAAAAATATTGCTCAGGCATGCAGGAGTGAAATCAGGAAGGCCAAATCACACTTGGAGTTGCAGTTAGCAAGAGATGTTAAGAGTAACAAGAAGGGTTTCTTCAGGTATGTTAGCAACAAGAAGAAAACCAAGGAAAGTGTGGGCCCCTTACTGAATGAGGGAGGCAACCTAGTGACCGAGGATGTGGAAAAAGCTAATGTACTCAATGATTTTTTTGCCTCTGTCTTCACGCACAAGGTCAGCTCCCAGATTGCTGCACTGGGCAGTACAGTATGGGGAGAAGGTGACCAGCCCTCTGTGGAGAAAGAAGTGGTTCGGGACTATTTAGAAAAACTGGACGTGCACAAGTCCATGGGGCCGGATGCGCTGCATCCGAGGGTGCTAAAGGAGTTGGCGGGTGAGACTGCAGAGCCATTGGCCATTATTTTTGAAAACTCATGGCGATCGGGGGAGGTCCCAGATGACTGGAAAAAGGCTAATGTAGTGCCCATCTTTAAAAAAGGGAAGAAGGAGGATCCGGGGAACTACAGACTGGTCAGCCTCACCTCAGTCCCTGGAAAAATCATGGAGCAGGTCCTCAAGGAATCAATTATGAAACATTTAGAGGAGAGGAAAGTGATCAGGAACAGTCAGCATGGATTCACCAAGGGGAAGTCGTGCCTGACTAACCTAATTGCCTTCTATGATGAGATAACTGGCTCTGTGGATGAGGGGAAAGGAGTGGATGTGTTATTTCTTGACTTTAGCAAAGCTTTTGATACGGTCTCCCACAGTATTCTTGCCGCCAAGTTAAAGAAGTATGGGCTGGATGAATGGACTGTAAGGTGGATAGAAAGCTGGCTAGATAGTCGGGCTCAACGGGTAGTGATCAATGGCTCCATGTCTAGTTGGCAGCCGGTTTCAAGCGGAGTGCCCCAAGGGTCGGTCCTGGGGCCGGTTTTATTTAATATCTTTATTAATGATCTGGAGGATGGTGTGGACTGCACTCTCAGCAAGTTTGCAGATGACACTAACCTAGGAGGCGTGGTAGATACACTAGAGGGTAGGGATCAGATACAGAGGGACCTAGACAAATTAGAGGATTGGGCCAAAAAAAACCTGATGAGGTTCAAGAAGGACAAGTGCAGAGTCCTGCACTTAGGACGGAAGAATCCCCTGCACTGCTACAGACTAGGGACCGAATGGCTAGGTAGCAGTTCTGCAGAAAAGGACCTGGGGGTCACAGTGGACGAGAAGCTGGATATGAGTCAACAGTGTGCTCTTGTTGCCAAGAAAGCTAACGGCATTTTGGGCTGTATAAGTAGGGGCATTGCCAGCAGATCGAGGAACGTGATCGTTCCCCTTTATTCGACATTGGTGAGGCCTCATCTGGAATACTGTGTCCAGTTTTGGGCCCCACACTACGAGAAAGATGTGGAAAAATTGAAAAGAGTCCAACGGAGGGCAACAAAAAGGATTAGGGGTTTGGAGCACATGACTTATGAGGAGAGGCTGAGGGAACTGGGATTGTTTAGTCTCCAGAAGAGAAGAATGAGGGGGGATTTGATAGCAGCCTTCAACTACCTGAAGGGGGGTTCCAAAGAGGATGGAGCTCGGCTGTTCTCAGTGGTGGCAGATGACAGAACAAGGAGCAATGGTCTCAAGTTGCAGTGGGGGAGGTCCAGGTTGGATATTAGGAAAAACTATTTCACTAGGAGGGTGGTGAAACACTGGAATGCGTTACCTAGGGAGGTGGTGGAGTCTCCTTCCTTGGAGGTTTTTAAGTCCCGGCTTGACAAAGCCCTGGCTGGGATGATTTAGTTGGGAATTGGTCCTGCTTTGAGCAGGGGGTTGGACTAGATGACCTCATGAGGTCCCTTCCAACCCTGATATTCTATTCTATGAGTTGTAGACGGGGTTGCAAGTGCTGGATTCAGTGCTGGCAGTGGTTCTGGTGCTGGTTGCTCTGCCCATTCCGGTTCTGGGACTGGCTTTGGCTGGGTCTCTGGGACTGAATCCACTACAGCTGTTGTAGTCATTGGCAGGGGATCCGGTTTTACCACCTTAGTTTCGGGTTCTGGTAACACAGACTGGGCCCTGGTAGAAGGCTCAGGAACAGGGATAGGTGTGAAGGCTTGCTTAGCCTGGCTGCGGGTGACCATTCCCACCCTCTTGGCTAGCTTCACATGGTTGGCCAAGTCTTCCCCCAGCAGCATGGGGATGGGATAATCATCATAGACTGCAAAAGACCACATTCCTGACCAGCCCTTGTATTGGACAGGCAACTTGGCTGTAGGCAAGTTTAAAGAGTTTGACATGAAGGGTTGAATCGTCACTTCGGCCACTGAGTTGACAAATTTGGGGTCCACTAATGATGATGGATTGGACCTGTGCTCCAGTGTCCCTTCCCACCCACACTCACAGTTTCCCTTCGCGCTGAGGGTACCTGGAAGGCATCTGGGCCTGGGGAACTTTGGTGTGATTCTGGTGTAATGAACAGCAATCTGTTGGAGTTCTTGGGGCAGTGGCCTTCACATGACCCAGCTTAGTACATTTAAAACATTGCCCAGCTGACTGGTCATTGGTTGCTGGAGACTGGTGTGGTGGGACAATAAGGGGTTTGGGGTTTTCCTTGGGATGTAGGTGGGGCCTTGGGCTGCCCCCGGTGGTAGGGTGTTGTTTTGGGTTGTCCCTTCTGGTATCTGCTCCAACTGCTACTAGCTTTTTTCTTTTCTGCCACCTCCACCCATTTGGTTCCAATCTTCCCCGTCTCGATTACAGTTTTGGGCTTCCCATCTAGGATGTACCTTTCTATTTCCTCAGGAACACCCTCTAAGAACTGCTCCATTTGCATTAGTAAAGACAGATCTTCCAGAGATGTAACACTTCCCCCAGGTATCCCAATTTTTTACAATGTGGTAGGCGTGTCGGGAAAATGCCACGTCTGGTTTCCACCTTAGGGCTCTGAACCGCCAACAGGCATGCTTGGGTGTTAGCCCCATTCTAATTGTGGCCTTTTTAAAAAAAAGTTCATGTGTTCCTTAGGCATTTCAGCTGCCACCTCTGCTAAGGGTCCACTGAGCTGCGGCCTCAGCTCCACCACATACTGGTCTGTAGAGATGCTGTACCAAGGCAGGCCCTTTCGAAATTTTCTAAGAAGGCCTCTGTATCATCGCCTACCTTGTAGGTGAGGAATTTTTTGGAATGGGGAATGGTACCTGGAGAAAGATTTGTTAGGGTTATCTGGTAGACCCAACTTAGCCCTTTCCAGATCTAAGCGCTTCAGCTCTAACTCTGAGTCCAAGCGTTTCACCTCCATTTCCATCTCCAAGCGTTTTGCCTGTTTCCTCTCCTCTGCTTCCAACTCCAAGCGCTTTAAGGCCATCTGTCTTTCATGTTCTTTCTGTCTCTCTCAGCTTCCAATCTGGCCAATTCTAGTTTCCTTTGGACCTCATTTCCATCATCCTAGCCTTCCTGCGCTTAGCCTAGCCTAATCCGAGAGCTAGAAAGAAACAAAAAAAAAAAAACAGCTTGTGAATTCCCTTGCAGGAACTTAATTACTCTGCCCTCAGGCAGAGAAGAAAAAAAAGTCCAGCTGCTCTCAGCTTAAAAAAAAAAAAAAAGTGTCCTTTAAAAAAAAAAAACCTCTTTGGTTTTCAGGCCCAAAATAAAAAAATTGTCCTTTTAATATCCTGAGGTCTGTGCTTCTGGTTCAAAATGAACCCACCGCGCTGCCACCATATCAAGGTTCCCTCCCCACTCTAAACTCTGGGGTACAGATGTGGGGACCCGCATAAAAGACCCCCTACGCTTATTTCTACCAGCTTAGGTTAAAACTTCCCCAAGGCACAAATCCTTTCCTTGTCCTTGGACAGTATTGCTGCCACCACCAAGTGATTTAGACAAAGATTCAGGAAAAGAACTACTTGGAGTTCCTATTTCCCCAAAATATCCCCCCAGGCCCCTTCCCCCCCTTTCCTGGGGAGGCTTGAGAATAATATACCAACCAATTGCCTTTAATAAAAGTACAGACCAGACCCTTTATTTTTAGGACACTAAAAATCAATCAGGTTCTTAAAAGAAGAACTTTATTATAAAGAAGAAAGTAAAAGAAGCACCTCTGTAAAATCAGGATGGAAGGTAATTTTATAGGGTGATAAAAAGATTTAAAACACAGAGGATTTCCCTCTAGGCTCAACTTTAAAGTTACAGAAACAGGAATAAACATCCCTCTTAGCATAGGGAAAATTCACAAGCTAAAACAAAAGATAATCTAATGCATTTCCTTGCCTTTACTTACAATCTCTGTAAGTTTAGATGTATCATCTTAAGGTATGTTTTCAAGAGATGGGTTACCTGTTTGGTCTCTCTCTCTCTCTCTATCCAGAGGGAACCAACAGAGAGCACAAACAACCACCCCCCAATTTAAAAGTATCTTCTTGTCCCATTGGTCCTTCTGGTCAGGTGCCTACTAGGTTAATTGAACTGATTAACCCCCTTATAGGCAGTGATGAGCTCCCAAAATCCTAAGAACTGATTCCTTACCGGGTCCTCGGTGGCACTTCAGCAGCGGGGGAGAGGAGGGGGGGGGTCTTCACTCGCTCTGGGTTTTCGGCAGCAGGTACTTCACCCGGAGCGAGTGAAGACACCCCCCCCCCCCCCCGCTGCCAAAGTGCCGCTGAAGACCCGGTAGGGAACCGTGCGGTGAGTACAAGCCCCCACGTGCCTGTCTCCCCCACCACCACTCATCTGACCCCAATGCACGTCCTGCCCCCGACTGCCCCCCTCAGAACCCACAACCCATCAACCCCCTCCCCCGCTCCTTGTCCCCTGACCACCCCCTCCCGAGACCCCCTACCCTAACTGCCCCCCAGGACCCCACCCCCTACCCAACTTGCCCCGCTCCCTGTCCCCTGACTGCCCCGACCCCATCCACCACCACCCCGACAGACCCCCGGAACTCCCATGCCTACCCAACGCCCCCCGTTCCCCGTCCCCTGACCCCCCCCCAGAGGCTCTGCCCCCTCCAACTGCTCCTTGCCCCTTATCCAACCCCTCCTCCCAGTCCCGGCCTGCCCCCCTTACCATGCTGCTGTGTAAGGATGCTGCGTGGCCACTGGAGCTTGCAGCCCCACCCCCTTACCATGCCGCTCAAAGCGGCAGGAGCTGCAGAGCTTCCCAGAGCGCTTGCGCCGGCAGCGCGGTGCACTGGGGCTCTGCGGGGGAGAAGGGAAGTGGGAGAGGGGCTGGGGGAGCCTCCCCAGCTGGGAGCTCAGGCGGGCCAGGCAGATGGTTCCACGGGCCGGATGTGGCCCGCGGACCGGAGTTTGCTCACCCACCCGCCCCTTTAGGAACTGGTTCTACACTGGCTTCTAAATTTAACAACCGGTTCTTGCGAATCGGTGTGAACCGGCTCCAGCTCACCGCTGCTTACAGGTAAAACGATTCTGTACCTCTGTACCTCTGGCCAGGAGGGATTTTGTGTTACTGCATACATAAAGGTTGTTACCCCTTCCCTTTATATTTATGACAACAATCAATTGTCTTAGTTGATGGTAGCCATCAAGATTCCAAACCACCATTAATGGCCCACACTTTGCATAATTACAATCGGACCTCCGAGTTATATTTCATATTTCTAGTTTCGGATATCGGAATGATACATTTATACAAATAGGTTGAACACACTCAGTAGATTATAAGCTTTGTAATGATACCTTACAAGAGACCTTTTGCATGAAGCATATTCCAGTTATATTCACACTTATTAGCATATTTTCATAAAAGCATATGGAGTACAGCATCACAGGCTGGCCTGGTGGCCCAGCCATCTTTGCAGGGCTCAATGCTCCCCGTGACAGAGCTGCCTGCGAGTGGCCGGTGTGCTGAGTTTGCTGATCAGTTTTGCTGTCTGGGTTTCACCTGTGGGAGCTCCGGCTCCTGCCCACCTGGCCCAGGGGGCGCACCCAAGTTCCCAGCAACGCTGTGTCGCACAGGGCACAGACGGACTCGCCTGGCCCTGCTAACCTGGCCTGGATGGGTGGGGTAGAGAAGTGTGTCCAACTGCTCCCCAGGGACCTAAGGGGTATGTCAGCTCTCAGGGGAGCCTTAAATCCATAGAGGACAAGGGTGACTCTGGATCTGGCCCCCAGGCCTTGGCCTGCACTAAGCAGGTTGATGAGAGCTGCACTGTCTCCAGCATGCCCCCTGGCATGGGGACAGACCTAGCCAAGGAGGAGAGAGGGGACGTGACTGCAGATTAGCGGTGAGGTGCATAGTGTCTACCCCTGACTCTTGGGCACATCCGCAGCTCCCCATATTAGCCAGCAGGGAGCACTAATAAGCAGGACTCCCATTGTCTCCTCCTCCCCACGTCTGTCTCTCTCCCAGCCTGGCTGGCAAGCACCTGCCTGAGTCAGCCTCTTGCATGGCACTGGCACCCCACCGGTCTGGTGCCTGCATGCGGCACTCACCACAGTCCATGCTGAAGCACAGCATTGGAGCTGGGGCAGAGCCTGGCAGTGGGCCACACTGGCACCCATCTCACCCTGCTGCAGCAAAAGCTCCTCCAGGCAAATGCCCCTTCCTGAGGACTCAGCCATGGCACCTGCCTCCAGGCAGGCCCTTCACGCACAGGAGGGGTGCTGAGCTGGCCTGCCCCAGCAGAAGGATTGCAGCCCCTTGGGCAGTGGGGTCACTCCTACACAGGGGCATCGGGGCACTGGGAAGTTATGGCTGCAGGGTTGAAAGGGACTGACGGAGTTGGGTGCCCAATGCCCAGGGGATCTCCACACCTTTGAAAACACCAGCTTAGGTGACTTGTTCAAGGTCACACAGGAAGGCAGAGTTGGGAATAGAACTCAGGAGTCCTGGCTGCCCCAGACCCTACTCCCTTCCAGCTGCCAGTGCCGTTTTGAGCACTAGACACGAGCCCTTCCAGAGCCGAGAGTGGAACCCAGGAGTCCTGGTGCCGGTCCTTGCTCTCAGCGCTAGCCGCGTCGGCTTTTGGGTTCCTTTGTTTGGTGGGACAGGAGAGTGAAACATGTCCCAGGCTGTCCTGTGCATCCCCTCAAGGAAGTACAGGTGAACTGAAGTGTGCAGTGCTCCTTTCTGCTAGTTACAGCCCCAGGCCAGGAGCCGGATGTGCTGTCCGCCCCCAGCTCCTCTCTGCCCCGGTCCCAGCGCTGAGCTAGCCGCTGCCAGCCCACCCCAGCCCAGCTGGGGGGTGTCAAGGAAATGCAGGTGCCCTAGGGCGGGGCTGGGAGGAGGAGCTGCTCAGATGGGGCCGGCATTGGGCCAGGAGCTTGGTACAAACTGGCAAACAGCACCGGGAAGCCTGCAACGGGGAGTGGGCCGCTTTACTGTGCCCCCACAACTGGGCAATTGCCCCTCCAGTCTGCTCATGCTCTCTGTGCTGGGGGGGTGGGTGGGCAGCGTGTGGGGCCAACAGTACGGGGGTTGTTGGCCTCGGCTGTCCCCCACCCACTAGGAGTTCACTGTTCCCGAGGCGAGAAGTCACTGTGTGGAGTTCCCTGCCACCTGGGCTCATAGGCCACGTCCAGCGAGTGGGTCGTCCTACAGCCATTCACGTAGGCTGGCGGTTGGTTATCAATTCTCATGCCATAGGACAGCAGCTGGTTGCTGCAGGGGTCAGGCAGGAACCCCCAGTCCCACCATGCTACGTAAATTAGTGGGAAGGGGGCTTTTGCCTCCTTCTGGAGCATCAAGAGTTCTCCGTTGCTGGGGTCTGGCTCGTGGTCCAGGCCCACCCAGCACAGCCCATTCTCAAGGTGACAGGCCCAGCACATGCTGCCACACACTGCCGTTTATCCGGGGGAGCCGGTGTTGGGGGATGGGGTTTGTCTCAGGCTCTGCTTCCCACAACCCCTTCCTTGGTCCCTGGAGCGTGTCCCGATGTCTCTCCCCTCCAGCCTGCTGCAGCTCTGTGCTTGGGCCCAGGGATGGCCAGCGGCTGTGGGCTGGTGACCCTGAGCACAGTGCGGAAGCAGCGCAGGCAGCGAGTGATAGCGAATGAATTCCCTTCCAGCGCGTGATCCGCAGCCGCAGCCAGTCCATGGATGCCATGGGCCTCAGCAGCAAGAAGCAGAACACGGTGTCCACCAGCCACAGCGGCAGCTTCGGCCACAACAACCCAGACATGGCCAAAACAGCGGGCATAGTGAGTGTGACCGTCCCCGCATCCCTGCTGGGCCTGCTTCTGCTCTGAGCCCCGCCCCCTGCTCTGAGCCCCACCTGCCTGACCCCATCCTGCCCTGAGCCCCGCCTCCTGCTCTGAGCCCCGCCTGTCTGACCCCATTCTGCCCTGAGCCCCGCCCCCTGCTCTGAGCCCTGTCTGACCCCATCCTGCCCTGAGCCCCGCCCCCTACTCTGAGCCCTATCTGACCCCATCCTGCCCTGAGCCCCGCCCCCTGCTCTGAGCCCCACCTCTCTGACCTCATCCTGTCCTGAGCCCCGCCTCCTGCCCTGAGCCCCGCCTATCTGACCCCATCCTGCCCTGAGCCCCGCCCCCTGCTCTGAGCCCTGTCTGACCCCATCCTGCCCTGAGCCCCGCCTCCTGCTCTGAGCCCAGCCCCCTGCTCTGAGCCCTGTCTGACCCCATCCTGCCCTGAGCCCCGCCCCCTGCTCTGAGCCCTGTCTGACCCCATCCTGCCCTGAGCCCCGCCTCCTGCTCTGAGCCCAGCCCCCTGCT
Source organism: Chrysemys picta bellii (assembly GCF_011386835.1). Taxonomy (NCBI): domain Eukaryota; kingdom Metazoa; phylum Chordata; order Testudines; family Emydidae; genus Chrysemys; species Chrysemys picta. The sequence continues at coordinate 22,141,214 of NC_088811.1, forward strand.
CTGAGCCCTGTCTGACCCCATCCTGCCCTGAGCCCCGCCCCCTGCTCTGAGCCCTGTCTGATCCCATCCTGCCCTGAGCCCCGTCCCCTGCTCTGAGCCCCACCTCTCTGACCTCATCCTGTCCTGAGCCCAGCCCCCTGCCCTGAGCCCCGTCCCCTGCTCTGAGCCCTATCTGTCTGACCCCATCCTGCCCTGAGCCCCATCCCCTGCTCTGAGCCCCACAGCTTTAACTCCCCCATTGTGTGACCAAGCCCGCCCAGGAGGCTGTGTGGTCCAGTGGTTAGCATAGGGGAGCTTGGAGTCGGGATTCCCAGGTTCCTTGCCCAGCTCTGTCACTGACTGGCTCTGTGACGTGGGGTGAGTCATAGCCTCGCTCTGTGCCTCAGTTTCCCCACCTGTTCCAGGGAGAGAGTGGGGGCTGTGAGGCATAGTAATCGATGCCTGTGGAATGCATGGAGATCCTGGAGGGAAGGGGCTAGGGAAGGGCCAAGCACCGGTGTCAGTCCCCGCTGGGAGTGGGAAGAGGAAGCACTAGCTTCAGGGTGGGGTGAGTTCACCCAGTCCTCAGAACCAGCCCACTGCCAAGCTCTTAGGTGCTGGCACCATCGTGTGGCCATGCCACTGCACTGCACTGCACTTCAGCTCAGTTTACAGCTCCCTGCCCCTGTACGCGGCTCCCCCCTTGTCCAGTGGTGGCCCTGGCTCTGCTCGGTGAGGGCGACAGCCAGGCAAGGTCTGAGGGATGCATAGGATGTGCCAGCTACTGTGCATGTTGGGTAAAGGAGGGCTTGTTTGCATTAAATGGCCATGTGCCCCCAAAGGAGGATTGAGGCCCCAAAGTTGGGCAGGGAAGGAGATTGGGCTGCACTCGGTGGTGTTACCGCCCTGGAATGCTGGGCTCCATGGCTGTGCTGAGCGTGGCAAAGGCCAGTCCCCCACCATGGGCTCCTGCTCCTACGGAAAGCCCTGGCCACGCTGCCGGTCCTGGCAGTGACAGCAGGAGCTGAGCCCCCGGAGCCCAGGGATGGTTGGCTAGGCTTCAGGGGAGGAGAAGTGCCAGCAGTCTGGGGTTCTATCCCTAGCTTGGACACTGACTCGCGGTGTAGCCTTAGGCAAACCATGGCCTCCTCTGTGCCTCAGTTTCCCCAATTGTGAGAGATTGACCTGCCTGGGGTGGGGTGCAAGGAGGAGTTTGCTTTTGTCTGCAAAAGTTGCCCTGAGCTAGCCCCCTTCTCTTCTGTGTCATGCAGTCCTGCCCCCTTTCCCAGCTGCTCCCCACCCACCTTCATCTCTCCCCACTGTGCAAGCCCCACAACACCCCCTCAGGCCTTCCCATGAGATCTGCCAACTCCAAATCAACCATCCAGCGCCAGTAGCTGCTCAGTGGGGATCTCCACCACAGATACAGTATCTCCCCACATAGCCCACCATGACACCCAAATGCGCATCCAGCGACGGGCAACTACAAGGTGCTGTTAACGAGCCCTTTGTTACGATGGTCAAGCCATTTTTTTTGCATGACTCTCTTCTCTTTTTCTCCCCCCCCCCCCTCTTCTCCCCCTCCCCCTGCTCTGCTTCTCTCCTCTGTCCGCTTGCCAGTCATTGCTTGTCCCTGGAAAAGCGCCAAGTAGGTGCGGACGTCGAGGCAGCGCCATAGGGATAGGAACCATAGAAGAGGTTGATGTCTCTCTCTCTCTCTCTCTCTCCCCTCTCCCTGCACCCCTTTCCCCTCTGGAGCCAGCGCTGTTCTTGCGATGGGGGAGCTGGGCCGCAGTGGGGACATTGGCTGGCTGGGCCTGGCTGCCATCCCAGCATGCAGGGCAGCCCGGCTGGGCCTCTGGTGCTGCAGGGTGGTGCTTCTCTGCAGCTAAGTTCGAGGGGTCGGGTAGGGAGAGAGGCGTGTCAGCCTCCCTGGTACCTGCTGCTTTCACCCCTGCCTAGGTATTGGCACCCAGAGCCCCTTGGTCCTGCTGCCTTCCACCCCTTGCGGTGTCCAGCCCTTGCAGCTGCCTCCCCGCCTCATAGCCCAGGGCCTTTCCTCTCCTCAGGCCCAGCAAAGTGGAGCGATTCCCCCTCCAGCCCTCTGCCCCAGGCATGGCCTCACTGCAGAGTGAACTCGCGTTCTCACCAGCCTTGCCCCTCCCACTCCCTCCGCACACGCCGGGCCGTGGCCGTAGCTCCGGCGGGTACAGACTACAGCTCGAGTGTGCATCTCTCGTCAGTTGCTACAGTGACCACTCTGCAGTGAGGATGCAGCTAGCTGCCAGTGGTGCCAGTCTGCAGGGCCGGTGCAACCACTAGGCGAACTAGGCGGCCGCCTAGGGCGCCAAGTGGTTGGGGGCGCCAAAAAGCGTGCTCAGGGCAGGCGGTGGAATGGAGGTGAGCTGGGACAGGGGGGCGCGGAGAGGGCTGCCTGCAGCAAGTAACGGGGGGGGGCGTGCAGGGGAACCGCTCCCCGCCCCAGCTCACCTCTGCTCCGCCTTCTCCCCTGAGCGCGCCGCCCCCTGCTCTAATTCTCCTCCCCTCCCAGGCTTGCCGCGCCAAACAGCTGATTGGCGCCGCAAGCCTGAGAGGCGGGAGAAGTGGAGCAGCGACGGCGTGCTCAGGGGAGAAGGCGGAGCGGAGGTGAGCTGGGGCGAGGAGCTACCGCGGGGGGGCACTGCAGGGCGGAGGGGGGGAACTGCCACACGGGGGGCGCCTCAGGGCTGGGAGCTGCCGCGGGGGGGGGGCTCTCCGGGCGGAGGGGGGGGCGGGGAGCTGCCGCAGGGGGGACTCCCTGGCTCTTCCCCATGGCCTCCGCCCCAACCCCGCCCCTGCTCCGCCCCAGCCCCGCCCTCACTCCCCTGAAGACTGCAGCCAGGCCTGACCCTGCACTCACCATATGGTAAGTGGAGCGACCCGGCCCTGGCCTGGTCTGCTACCCTGGCTCCCAGCCGCGCCGCCGGCGAGTGCTGGGGGCAGGGGCGGTTCCTCCCTCCCTCCCTCCTCCCCCCAAGCCTGGGAGCCAGGGGAGCAGAGCAGGCTGGGGCCCCAGGCCTCTGTGGGGGACAGGGGGCTGGCTACTTCCTGCGGGAAGTGGAGTGACCCGGCCCCAGCCTGCTCCACTCCCCTGGCACGTCTGGGAGTCAGGGGAGTGGAGCAGGCTGGGGCCGGGTCGCTCCACTTCCCACATGAAGTGGCCAGCCCCCCTCCCCCTCTTCCCCCATGGAGGCCTGGGACCAGCCCCCCACCCCACCCCCCGTGGAGCCTGGGGCGGGGCCCCACACAGCCCCTCCGCAGAGGCCTGGGCCCCCTCTTTCCCCCGTGGAGGCCTGGGGCCCCACACAGCCCCCCTGCAGGTGTTCACAGAGCAGCGCAGCCCAGCCCCCTGCAGCGCGACAAGCCCTGGGCTGGGCCAGCGTGGCCCTGGCAGGGGAGAGTTATGCCGCGGTGTGGCTGAGCTCACCGGAGCTGAGCTGACTCCATACAAGTCTCTGGGCATAGATTGCTCGGGCTAAGCCCAGTGCAGACCGTCCCCTGCCCACTGAGAAGCCAGCAGGAGGCTAGTGCCTGCAGCCCAGCCCTGCCTGTTCCCATGTGGCCCCATGCCTTCCCTTCACCTTGGCCAGGGGCTGGCAAATGTTAATTCATTGACACGACTGGGTCCCCAGCTGGGCTAGCCCCTCTGCTTGTTGCACTCTGATCTGCATAACCGGGGTCAATCCAGACTGGCCCCTGGCCTGACCCCACTGCTCCCCGCCCCGTCCCCAGCCAGTGTCGCTGGTTCCAAGGAGAGATCCAGCTATGGACACAGCCGCTGTGCATGGCCCTGCCTGAGCTGGCAGGCAGTGCAAGCCAGTGGTTAGTGCAAGGGGCATGGGAGTACAGACTCCTGTGTTCCTCTCCTGTCTGTCACATCCCCTTACTGTGCCTCAGTTTCCCCACCTCTACAAGGGGGTGACGGTACCTTCCTCAAAGGGCTTCAGTCCAGTCCGTGCAGTACTTGGAGATCCTCAGGTGAAAGGTGCCAGAGGTGGGTGCAGGGCTTTGCAAAGGGCCGTGACTGCTTCAAGCTGTGCTGGAGTGCCCCACAGGCATGGGTCACCTCTCCCCATGTCAGGATGCCCGGCTGAGAGGCCACGCTCCAGCCCCTCTGGCATGGTGCAGGCACCCCAGCAGTGCCCCTCCAATGCTGAGCATTCTCTGGTTGGACAGATGCTCACTCCCCCATAGCATCAGGCCCTCAGACCCCATCAGCCCTGCCCAGCCCCAATCTCTGCCCCATGGCTAGCAGCTGGCACCACGTAATGGGGCAGAGTCATCGACGAATTCCTCCTCTCCACCCAGCCCCCTGGCGCTCTGATGGGGCTCCAACTGGAGGAGGCCCTGAGCCCAATGCCCAGCATTGGTGGCACACAGGGCTCCCTAGTGGGAGATGTGTGTGAGCAGTAACCCATGGGACCCAGCTAAGCAGGGGACTCCGGTGCTCTGGTGAACGCTGTAGAGGGAGCAGCCCTCAGGATGGGGGCACCTGCCCATTGCTGGGTTGGCTCCAGCTCCAATTTGGTTTTGCCCTTGGTCCAAGTCCAACCCCCCCCCCCGCCCCAGCGTGGGCCCCTGTGGAGGGGGGAAGGTGGTAGTGCCCCGCGGGGAGTCAGGGCTTCCCAGGACTGTCTGGCTGATGGGATCAAATCTTTTCCAGTCGCTGATTGTTCCTGGGAAGAGCCCGACACGGAAGAAATCCGGCCCCTTCAGCCCCCGGAGGAGCAGCGCCATCGGCATCGAGAACATCCAGGAGGTGCAGGAGAAAAGGTGGGTGAAGCCGTGGCAGGGGAGGAGCGGGGGCACCAAGACCTGCAAGAGAGAGCACCAGCTCCATTCACCCCCCACCCCCAGGAAGAGACAGCTGGGGCCCGCCTGCCCTGCCCCAGCCCCGTTGTGCTGCACCCGTGCCAATGGGAGGCAGCCTGCTGAGTGACAGGGCACAGCAGGGGCAAGGAGCAGAGCCCCAAGCAGTGATGGGGAGGAGGAGGGAGGGGCCACCCCAGTGAGCACAGAGAACCTCCCCCGTGGCACCTCACTACGCGGCTCCATCTCTCCAAGGCTGCTCCCAGCAGATACGCCTGGCCCCTGGTCAGACTGCCAGGGGCAGGGCGGGCTGGGCATGTGCTCTCCCCATGAGGGCAGCTTCCCGCAATTCACCCTGATTTCAGCCTGGCTTAGACCCCAAGGGAGTGGGGATGCTGCCAAGCAGCAGTAGCTCCCACACTGCCAGGCCCAGCCACCCCGGGGTTTGCCCTGCACCACGGCTGGCACTGAGCTCAGGGGAGACCAGGACAGGGACACCAGTCACCAATCCAGCACTGCCGTGCTATGAGCTGGAAAATCTTGGTGCCCCCGGGAGGCAGCTGGAGCTGAGAGCTGCCCAGCAGTGAGCATGGCTCCCCCTGCCCTGGTCCAAGCATGTCGCTGGTGCCTCTCACAGGGAGAACCCAGCAGGCCCCCAGAAGACGCCTGACAGCGGCCACGTGTCCCAGGAGCCCAAGTCGGAGAACTCATCCAACCAGAGCTCTCCAGAGATGCCCACCACGAAGAACAAGTCAGTTCCTCCTTGGCCCAGGGCTGGGATTCCCAGGGAGCCACATGGGCTGTCAGCAGGGAGCAAGATACACGTGGGCAAAATCTACCAGAGCATTTCCCACGCGGAGGCGCTGGGCCGGGGGGCAGAGGGTCCTTTTCACTTGATCTGCACTCATTTGCTGTACTCTGAAAATGCCCATCAGAGGGTGGTCCAGCTCCAGCCCCGCCGCAGGGCTCTGGGCACCCATGGGTGGGACCAGGGAAAGAGACTTGTCCAGGGGCAGCCAGTGAGGGGTCCCTGTCTCTCCAAGGGTGGGGGAGGGAGAGGATGGGACATGTTGGAGGGTGCTGTGTCTCTCTGCTCTGTGTCTCAGGGGGAGAGTTTAGGGGGGTGCTGGGTCTCACTGCCCTGTGTCTCGGGGTGGGGGCATAGGGAGTGCTGGGTCTCACAGCCCAGTGTCTCAGGTGGGTGTAGGGGGTGTCTTGGAGGTGGGTTAGGGGGGTGCTGGGTCTCACTGCCTGTGTCTCAGGGTGGTACGGGGGGGTGGGTGCTGGGTCTCACTGCCCTGTGTCTCAGGGTGGTACGGGGAGGGGTGCTGTGTCTCACTGCCCTGTGTCTCAGGTGGGTGTAGGGGGTGTCTTGGAGGTGGGTTAGGGGGGTGCTGGGTCTCAGTACCCTGTATCTCGGAGGGTCACGGAGCGGGTGCTGTGTCTCACAGCCCAGTGTCTCGGGGGGGAGAGTTTAGGGGAGTGCTGGGTCTGACTGACCTCTCTCTTGGAGGGGCACGAGGGGGTGTGGGGTCTGACTGCCCTGTGTCTTGGTGGGGAGTTTTGGGGGGTGCTGAATCTCACTGCCGTGTGTCTTGGGGGGCGCAGGGGGTGCTGGGTCTCAGTGTCTTGGATGGGGGGGCCATGGAGTGTCACGGAGTCACCAGGGCGATGCTCTGGAACTATTTCCTATGAAGCCAGTAAGGACTCTGGGGGAGCCTCCTCTCTCTGTCTCCAGGGCAAGAAGCTTACACAGCTTCGACCTTCCCGGGTCTGACCTCGGAGCATTCAGCATCCTCTGCCCCACAGTGTACTTCCCACAGCAAGTCCGCCCAGGCTGGGCTCCTGGGGAAGCCAGAGGGCCCTGCACCCCAACTCCACAGTCAGCAGTGACTCTCAGCCAGCCGGTAAAACAGGTTCATTAGTCAACAGGAACACAGGGTAGGGCAGATCTTGTTAGCACAGAAATCAGTGACTTTCAGCCAAGTCCATCTTGCGCGGAGGGGAGCCCAGAGCCAGGGCTCTGGTCCTCCCCCTGAGTCCCAAGCCAGCCCACGGTTCTAACTGCCTGGCCCCTACCCTGCCCGCTCCTCCTCCTCAGGCCTTTGTCTCTCTTCCCGGGCCAAGAGTCACCTGGTGGCGTCCCCCTCCTGGGTCTCAGGTTACAAAGGGGTGGCCAGAGCATACATGCAGGGAGCTGGAGCAACCCCTGCAAAAGTTACACAGGCTTAATCCCACCACCTAGACATTGGTGCAATACACAGGGAAACTGAGGCACACACAGCATTCATGCAAAACTGTAAGACTCACATACAACATAACAAGGGAAAATTTTGTCACATCTCTCCCCGCTTCAAGACCAAACTGAGCGAGGTCACTTTAGCCAGTGACCTGGGGAAGTTCAGGTCTCCCTCTCCGGAAGATAGTATCAACTATAACATTTGCACTCTCCTTAACGTGGACCACCTCCCTCTCATAATCCTGGTAGGACAGACTTCACCTCAGGAGCTTGGCATTGGCCCCTCTCATCTGGTGCAGCCACGGCAGGGCGAGTGGTCCGAGTAAACAGTGACGCGCCGCCCAAATAGATCCAGCTGCAGCCTTTTAGGAGCCCACTCCATGGCCAGGCACTGCTTCTCCATGGCTGCACAGCCCTGCTCCTGGGACAGCAGCTTCCTGCTTAGGAACATGATGTGGTGTTTCCCCCCCCTTTGCATTGTGTGGGGAATCGGTGAACACCATAAAGGTCTTGTCAAAGTCTGGGTTTCCCAGCACCGGGCCCTTGACATTGGGTAAAAGAACTACTAGAGCCTCCCCTGGGATAGTGCTTGGGGTGTGCTATAGACCGCCGGGATCTAGCCTGGATATGGACAGAGAACTCTTTAATGTTTTTAGGGAAGGAAATACTAATAGGAACTGTGTAATCATGGGAGACTTTAACTTCCCAGATATAGATTGGGGAACAAATGCTAGTAACAATAATAGGGTTCAGATGTTCCTAGACGTGCTAGCTGATGAATTCCTTCATCAAGTAGTTGCTGAACCGATGAGGGGGGATGCCATTTTAGATTTGGTTTTGGTGAGTAGTGAGGACCTCGTTGAGGAAATGGTTATAGAGGACAACCTTGGCTCGAGTGATCATGAGCTAATTCAGTTTAAACTAAATGGAAGGATTAACAGAATTAAATCGGAGACTAAGGTTTACGGTTTCAAAAGGGCTAACTTTAATAAATTAAGGGGACTAGTTAGGGAAGTGGATTGGACTAACATATTTAGGGATCTAAAGGCGGAAGGCGCCTGGGATTATTTCAAGTTGAAGTTGCAGGAGCTGTCGGAGGCCTGTATCCCGAGAAAGGGAAAACGGTTCGCAGCCAGGAGCTTTAGACCGAGCTGGAAGAGCAAGCATCTCAGAGGGATCATTAAGAAAAAACAAAAAGCGTACAGGAAGTGGAGAGACTTATCCAGGGGCAGCCAGTGAGGGGTCCCTGTCTCTCCAAGGTTGGGGGAGGGAGAGGATGGGACATGTTGGAGGGTGCTGTGTCTCTCTGCTCTGTGTCTCGGGGGAGAGTTTAGGGGGGTGCTGTGTCTCACTGCCCTGTGTCTCAGGGTGGTACGGGGGGGGGGTGCTGTGTCTCACTGCCCTGTGTCTCGGGGTGGGGGCATAGGGGGTGCTGGGTCTCACAGCCCAGTGTCTCAGGTGGGTGTAGGGGGTGTCTTGGAGGTGGGTTAGGGGGGTGCTGGGTCTCACTGCCTGTGTCTCAGGGTGGTACGGGGGGGGGGTGCTGGGTCTCACTGCCCTGTGTCTCAGGGGGAGAGTTAGGGGGGTGCTGGGTCTCACTGCCCTGTGTCTCTTGGGGGGAGGGATAGCTCAGTGGTTTGAGCATTGGCCTGATAAACCCAGGGTTGTGAGTTCAATCCTTGAGGGGGCCACTTGGGGATCTGGGGCAAAATCAGTACTTGGTCCTGCTAGTGAAGGCAGGGGGCTGGACTTGATGACCTTTCAAGGTCCCTTCCAGTTCTAGGAGATGGGATATCGCCATAAAAAAAAAGGGGGGGGGTGCTGGGTCTCACTGCCTGTGTCTCAGGGTGGTATGGGGCGGGGTGCTGGGTCTCACTGCCCTGTGTCTCAGGGTGGTACGGGGAGGGGTGCTGTGTCTCACTGCCCTGTGTCTCAGGTGGGTGTAGGGGGTGTCTTGGAGGTGGGATAGGGGGGTGCTGGGTCTCAGTACCCTGTATCTCGGAGGGTCACGGAGTGGGTGCTGTGTCTCACAGCCCAGTGTCTCGGGGGGGGAGAGTTTAGGGGAGTGCTGGGTCTGACTGACCTCTCTCTTGGAGGGGCACGGGGGGGTGTGGGGTCTGACTGCCCTGTGTCTTGGTGGGGAGTTTTGGGGGGTGCTGAATCTCACTGCCGTGTGTCTTGGGGGGCGCAGGGGGGTGCTGGGTCTCAGTGTCTTGGATGGGGGGGCCATGGAGTGTCACGGAGTCACCAGGGCGATGCTCTGGAACTATTTCCTATGAAGCCAGTAAGGACTCTGGGGGAGCCTCCTCTCTCTGTCTCCAGGGCAAGAAGCTTACACAGCTTCGACCTTCCCGGGTCTGACCTCGGAGCATTCAGCATCCTCTGCCCCACAGTGTACTTCCCACAGCAAGTCCGCCCAGGCTGGGCTCCTGGGGAAGCCAGAGGGCCCTGCACCCCAACTCCACAGTCAGCAGTGACTCTCAGCCAGCCGGTAAAACAGGTTTATTAGTCAACAGGAACACAGGGTAGGGCAGATCTTGTTAGCACAGAAATCAGTGACTTTCAGCCAAGTCCATCTTGCGCGGAGGGGAGCCCAGAGCCAGGGCTCTGGTCCTCCCCCTGAGTCCCAAGCCAGCCCACGGTTCTAACTGCCTGGCCCCTACCCTGCCCGCTCCTCCTCCTCAGGCCTTTGTCTCGCTTCCCGGGCCAAGAGTCACCTGGTGGCGTCCCCCTCCTGGGTCTCAGGTTACGAAGGGGTGGCCAGAGCATACATGCAGGGAGCTGGAGCAACCCCTGCAAAAGTTACACAGGCTTAATCCCACCACCTAGACATTGGTGCAATACACAGGGAAACTGAGGCACACACAGCATTCATGCAAAACTGTAAGACTCACATACAACATAACAAGGGAAAATTTTGTCACATCTCTCCCCGCTTCAAGACCAAACTGAGCGAGGTCACTTTAGCCAGTGACCTGGGGAAGTTCAGGTCTCCCTCTCCGGAAGATAGCATCAACTATAACATTTGCACTCTCCTTAACGTGGACCACCTCCCTCTCATAATCCTGGTAGGACAGACTTCACCTCAGGAGCTTGGCATTGGCCCCTCTCATCTGGTGCAGCCACGGCAGGGTGAATGGTCCGAGTAAACAGTGACACGCCGCCCAAATAGATCCAGCTGCAGCCTTTTAGGAGCCCACTCCATGGCCAGGCACTGCTTCTCCATGGCTGCACAGCCCTGCTCCTGGGACAGCAGCTTCCTGCTTAGGAACATGATGTGGTGTTCCCCCCCCCCTTTGCATTGTGTGGGGAATCGGTGAACACCATAAAGGTCTTGTCAAAGTCTGGGTTTCCCAGCACCGGGCCCTTGACATTGGGTAAAAGAACTACTAGAGCCTCCCCTGGGATAGTGCTTGGGGTGTGCTATAGACCGCCGGGATCTAGCCTGGATATGGACAGAGAACTCTTTAATGTTTTTAGGGAAGGAAATACTAATAGGAACTGTGTAATCATGGGAGACTTTAACTTCCCAGATATAGATTGGGGAACAAATGCTAGTAACAATAATAGGGCTCAGATGTTCCTAGACGTGCTAGCTGATGAATTCCTTCATCAAGTAGTTGCTGAACCGATGAGGGGGGATGCCATTTTAGATTTGGTTTTGGTGAGTAGTGAGGACCTCGTTGAGGAAATGGTTATAGAGGACAACCTTGGCTCGAGTGATCATGAGCTAATTCAGTTTAAACTAAATGGAAGGATTAACAGAATTAAATCGGAGACTAAGGTTTACGGTTTCAAAAGGGCTAACTTTAATAAATTAAGGGGACTAGTTAGGGAAGTGGATTGGACTAACATATTTAGGGATCTAAAGGCGGAAGGCGCCTGGGATTATTTCAAGTTGAAGTTGCAGGAGCTGTCGGAGGCCTGTATCCCGAGAAAGGGAAAACGGTTCGCAGCCAGGAGATTTAGACCGAGCTGGAAGAGCAAGCATCTCAGAGGGATCATTAAGAAAAAACAAAAAGCGTACAGGAAGTGGAAGATGGGAGGGATCAGCAAAGAAACCTACCTTATTGAGGTCAGAGCATGCAGAGATGGAGTGAGAAAGGCCAAAAGCCGTGTAGAGTTGGACCTTGCGAGGGGAATTAAAACCAATAGTAAGAGCTTTTATAGCCATATAAATAGGAAGAAAACAAAGAAAGAAGAAGTGGGAGCACTTAAGACTGTAGATGGAGTGGAGATTAAGGATAATCTAGGCATGGCACAATATCTAAATGAATATTTTGCATCGGTATTTAATGAGGCTAATGAAAGGCTGAGGAATAGTAGAAGCGAGACGGATGGGAATAAAGGAGTGGGGATTGACATTACCGTATCCGAGGTAGAAGCCAAACTCGAACAGCTTAACGGGACTAAATCGGGCAGACCGGATGATCTTCATCCGAGAATATTAAAGGAACTGGCGCGAGAAATTGCAAGCCCGTTAGCGATAATTTTGAATGAATCTGTAAACTCGGGGGTGGTACCGTTTGACTGGAGAATAGCTAATGTGGTTCCTATTTTCAAGGAGGGGAAAAAAAGTGACCCATGTAACTACAGGCCTGTTAGTTTAACATCTGTAATATGCAAGGTCTTGGAAACAATTTTGAAGGAGAAAGTAGTTAAGGACCTTGAGGACAATGCCAATTGGGACAAATTACAACACGGTTTTACGAAAGGTAGATCGTGCCAAACCAACCTGATCTCCTTCTTTGAGAAAGTAACAGATTATTTAGATAAAGGAAATGCGGTGGATCTAATATACCTCGATTTCAGTAAAGCGTTTGATACGGTACCGCATGAGGAATTATTGGTTAAATTGGAAAAGATGGGGATCGATATGAAAATCCAGAGGTGGATAAAGAACTGGTTAAAGGGGAGACTGCAGTGGGTCGTACTGAAAGGTGAACTGTCAGGTTGGAGGGAGGTTACCAGTGGAGTTCCTCAAGGTTCGGTTTTGGGTCCGATTTTATTTAATCTATTCATTACTGACCTCGGAACCAAATGTAGGAGTGGGCTGATAAAGTTTGCGGATGACACAAAGTTGGGAGATATTGCCAATTCGGAGAAGGATCGGGATATCCTGCAGGGAGATTTGGATGACTTGTAAACTGGAGTAATAGTAATAGGATGAAATTTAATAGTGAGAAGTGTAAGGTTATGCATTTAGGGATAAATACCAAGAATTTTAGTTATAAGCTAGGGACGCATCGGTTGGAAGTAACGGAAGAGGAGAAGGACCTCGGAGTCCTGGTTGATCGCAGGATGACTATGAGTCGGCAATGTGACGTGGCCGTGAAAAAAGCCAATGTGATCTTGGGATGCATTAGGCGAGGTATTTCTAGTAGGGATAAGGAGGTGCTGGTTCCGTTATACAAGGCACTGGTGAGACCTCATTTGGAGTACTGTGTGCAGTTCTGGTCTCCCATGTTTAAAAAGGATGAAATCAAACTGGAACGGGTACAGAGAAGGGCCACTAGGATGATCCGAGGAATGGAAAATCTGTCCTGTGAAAGGAGACTCGAGGAGCTCAGTTTGTTTACCTTAACCAAAAGAAGGCTGAGGGGGGATATGATTACTCTCTTTAAATATATCAGAGGGATAAATACCAGGGAGGGAGAGGAATTATTTCAGCTCAGTACTAATGTGGACATGAGAACGAATGGATATAAACTGGCCATCGGGAAGCTTAGGCTTGAAATTAGACGAAGGTTTCTGACCGTCAGAGGGGTGAAGTTTTGGAACAGCCTTCTGAGGGAAACAGTGGGGGCGAAAGACCTCTCTGGCTTTAAGATTAAGCTTGATAAGTTTATGGAGGGGATGGTTTGATGGGATAAAGTGATTTTAGTCAATAGGTCAATAACGTGCCATTGCTGGTAATTAGCAACAATGGTCAATGATGGGATATTAAAAGTTACTAAAGAAAACTTTTTCCAGAGGGTCTGGCTAGAGAATCTTGCCTGCATGCTCGGGGTTCAGCTCTTCACCATATTTTCCTCCAGGGTAGATTGGCAGAGGCCCTGGAGGTTTTTCGCCTTCCTCTGCAGCATGGGGCAGGGGTCGCTTGCTGGAGGATTCTCAGCGATTTGAAGTCTTTAAATCATGATTTGGGGACTTCAACAGCTGAGTCAAGGGAGAGAATTCTTCCAGGAGTGGGTGGGTCAGCTTTTGTGGCCCGCATCATGCGGGAGGTCAGACTAGATGATCATAATGGTCCCTTCTGACCTTAGAGTCTATGAGTCTATGAGTCTATGAATCCTCCTCCAGCGTGCAGAGAGCCCTCTGGCGCTGCCCAGTCCAGACCAGCTTATCTGGCTTACCTTTCTTGCATAGCTCAGTGATGGGAGCTGACACAGAGCTAACATGGGGCATAAACCTCCGGGAGTGCTCCGCCATCCTAATAAAGGCCTGGGCCTGTTTCTTAGTCTGGGGAGCAAGCCAGTCTGTGATTGCCCCCACTTTGGCTGGCTCTGGCTTTAGGCAGCCGGTCCCCACCTTGTGGTCCAGGTACGACACCTCTGCCATCCCCACCTTGCACATCCCGGCTTTTACAGTCAGCCTTGCATCCGGGAGGCGACCCAGCCACCTCTTCACCTGGGACACCTGGTCCTCCCAGGTCTGGCTAATGGCACAAATATCATCAATGTACGCAAGGGTAAAATTATCCATCCCCCTCAGTAACTGATCCACCTGGCGTTGGTAGGTGACCGGTGCCTCCTTGAGGCCGAAAGGTAGGACTAGGGACTTGTACAGCCCCTAAGGGGTGACAAAAGCAGGTTTCAACCTGGCATCTGTGTCATGGAGTCCCCAGGCGATGCTCTGGAACTGCTCCCCGCAAAGCCAGTGAGGACTTTGGGGAGCTTCCTCTCCCTCAGAGCAGACTGTCTTCAGGGCAAGAAGCTCACATGGCTTCACCTCCTGGGTCTCTCCTGGGAGCATTCAGCATATGCCCCTCCGTGCGCTTCCCACAGTGAGTCTGCCCCAGCGGGGTCCTAGGGAAGCCAGAAGGTCCTTCACGCACCCCCACTTCGCAGTCAGACATGACTCTCAGCCAGCCAGTAAAACAGAGGTTTATTAGGTGACAGGACCTCGGTCTAAAACAGAGCTTGTAGGTACAAAGAACCGGACCCCTCAGCCAGATCCATCCTGGGGTCCCGTGAGCCAGACACCCCCATCTTCTGCCCTCACTCCTAGTCCCCAGCCAGCTCCAAACTGAAACCTCCTCCCCCCGGCCCCTCCTCCTCTCGGCTTTGTCTCTTTCCCGGGCCAGGAGGTCACCTGATCTCTTTGTTCACCTTTAGCTATCCCCTTGCAAGGGGGGAAGGGCCCTGGCCATTTGTTACTAGGAGACAGAGAGTAGGTGATTTATGCACACTGGCCTTTATCCCACCACCTAGAGACTTAATAAATGCACAGGGGAATGCATAGGGGAAACTGAGGCACCCACACAGTATTAGGGGAAATATTAAGAACAGTCCCCCTTCGTCACAATCTGCGAGTAACCTTTGGTGAAATCCCTGGTCATGGGGTACCAAGTCCCCCCCCCAACTTGTCTAGGATCTCATCAGGCCTCAATATGGGCAGACATGGTGATGGCCTTGAGCTTCCGATAGGCCACACAGAATCGGCCCATCTTTCCTGGGGACTACGGGAGAGGCCCCTGGGAGAGGTCCCTGGGGCTGGTGGATCACCCCTAAAGCCAGCATGTCTCTGACTTCTCCCTCCTGGGCCTGGGCTGTGTTCCCCGTTACTCTGAATGGGGAACACCTGATGGGAGGGCCGGCTCCCATCTCCACCCAGGGGACAGCTCGGTTAGTGAGCCCAGGCTGGTTGGAAAACAGCTGTGGGTACGAATGCAGCACCTCTCTGATCTCTGCCTGCTGGGCAGGGGTTAGCTGGTCAGAGAGGGGAACTGATTCCAGCAAGGGGCCGGCTCTGGTTTCAGGGACCACACACGGCCAGTACCAGCCTCTCCCTGTCACAGTACAGCTCCATCAGGTTGACCTTGTTCCCTGGTGGCTGTGAGCCCGATTGGGCAGTTCCATCACATTGTTCTTCTCATTCACCTGCTGGATGACCTTGAAGGGCCCGTCCCAGGCAGCTTGCAGCTTATTCTTTCTCACCTGGACGAGACCCATCACCTGCTCCCAGTGCCTCCCTGGGGCCCTGGCTAGGTGCTCCCAGTGCCTCCCTGGGGCCATGGCTAGGTTCTCCCTGGCCAGACCCATGAGCTCAGCGAGCTTTTCCCAGAAAGTCAGTACATACTCCACCACTGATTCTCCATCGGGAGTGGCCTTCCCTCCCATCTGTCCCTCACCAAGTCCAGGGCCACCTTCTGAAAAGGCTCATCTATGACAGACAGGTGTCCCAAGGCTGCTTTACCCTTGTCCCAGGCCATTTGCACCCTCTGGACAAGGCAGCCCTGGTTGGCAGCTGTCCCCCCTGGCTGTGGTTCCCCACACTCAGCTGGGGTCTCTGATCCCCCTGGGCTCAGCTCTGCCCCTGCTGTCCCAGTGAGGGCAAGGCAGGAAGCCCGCTGCTTTGCTCACAGCATCAGAGCCAGCGTGAGCCACCTCCCCCGTGTGCAGGGGGGCAGGGAGCATCTCTCTGTCCCACTCAGCTCCAGGGCTCTGGTTACAGACAGGCAGGTGGTCAAAAAAGCAAACAGGATGTTAGGAATCATTAAAAAGGAGATAGAGAATAAAAAGGAGACTATATTATTGCCCTTATATAAATTGATGGTACGCCCTCATCTTGAATACTGCGTACAGATGTGGTGTCCTCATCTCAAAAAAGATATACTGGCACTAGAAAAGGTTCAGAGAAGGGCAACTAAAATGATTAGGGGTTTGGAATGGGTCCCATATGAGGAGAGATTAAAGAGGCTAGGACTCTTCAGCTTGGAAAAGAGGAGACTAAGGGGGGATATGATAAAGGTATATAAAATCATGAGTGATGTGGAGAAAGTAGATAAGGAAAAGTTATTTACTTATTCCCATAATACAAGAACTAGAGGTCACCAAATGAAATTAATAGGCAGCAGGTTTAAAACAAATACAAGGAAGTTCTTCTTCACGCAGCGCACAGTCAACTTGTGGAACTCCTTACCTGAGGAGGTTGGGAAGGCTAGGACTATAACAGGGTTTAAAAGAGAACTGGATAAATTCATGGAGGTTAAGTCCATTAATGGCTATTAGCCAGGACGGGTAAGGAATGGTGTCCCTAGCCTCTGTTTGTTAGAGGGTGGAGATGGATGGCAGGAGAGAGATCACTTGATCATTACCTCTTAGGTTCACTTCCTCTGGGGCACCTGGCATTGGCCACTGTCGGTAGACAGGATACTGGGCTAGATGGACCTTTGGTCTGACCCAGTACGGCCGTTCTTATGTATCCTGAGCCTAGCTGCTCCTTTCCACGGCCAGCAGGTCATTTGCATTTTCACTGACCACTTCAGTCTCAGCCAATTGGTTCCCTGGATTCAAATTCAAATCCTCAGCCATTTCAGGAGCAGGGCCTGGATCCTGTCCCAAATAGATACAGTTACCCCCCAACAGGACTTCACAGCTGATATCTTGGAGAACCCCAACTACCAGCCAGCCTGGCCCCTCCTGGGTCTGCACAGGGATCCGGGCCATAGGCAGGGCGAGGGGCTTCCTCCCTGGGACCTTCACCCACATCACAAGCCCTGCAGCATCTGGTGAAGCTGCACTATCTGGGGCCTGACAACAGTTCTCTATGTCCCAGGATCTCACCACCCCAGGAATGTCTGCCACCCCGCCCATCTGACTAAACAGCTCTATGGCCTTGGGACCCAGGAAGGGGACTAGCCTTTCCTGTCTCTCATGGTCCTCTGACTCCTTCGATCTCAGCTCCAATTCCATCCATCTCAGATCTACCGATGGGGAACCCAGTGGAGACCCCCCTGCTGGTCAGGGACACGGGTCTCCAGGACACTAGGCTGCTCCCAGCCTATCTTGTGGCCCCAGCTGGGTTAGGAACCGGCTCCTTAGAGCGAGCCTCGTCTTCCAACTGAGCAATCAGCTGTGCCTTAGTGAGCTTTCCAATACACAGCCCCCTCTCTCTGCACAGCTCTACAATGTCCTTCTTAAGGAGATGGTTATAGACCAGCTCCACGCTGCTCCCAAGTGGTCACAGACTCACAGGCCTGTGCCCTGGGAGGAACCTGTGACGTTGTGCAGTCTATATGGTTTTATAAAAAATGGTAATGAGTGAATATTATGTAACTGGAATATGCTTCATGCAAAAGGTCTCTTGTAAGGTATCATTACAAAGCTTATAATCTACTGAGTGTGATCTTCCTATTTGTATAAATGTACCACTCTTGTATCAGAAACTAGAAATATGAAATATAACTCTGAGGGCCTATTGTAATTATGCAAAGTGGTTTGGAATCTTGATGACTCCCATTAACCAGGACCATTGTCTGCAGGTGGCTGTGTTTACCTGTAAGTCTTCCTGTGTATGTGTGAGCTGGCAAGTGGACAATGACGTCTTGCAGTGACATGTGATCATGTCACCTGAACTGGAATCCACCTTTAACCTGGTGCTTTTCCAGTGAGGTGGGGTGGAAACCCAGAGAGAGACAAAGGATTCCCGCCTTATGCAAAAGATATATAAAGGGGTGGAAGAGAACAGAGAAGGAGAGGAGCCATCATGAAGAATCCCCTAGCTATCACCTGAGCTGGAACAAGAGCTGTGCCAGGGGAAAGAATTGTGCCCAGGCCTGGAAGGTGTCCAGTCTGAGAAAAAACTTACTGAAGCATCTCTGAGGGTGAAATTATCTGTATTCAGTTTGATTAGACATTTTATTTTATTTTGCTTGGTGACTTACTTTATTCTGTCTGTTACTACACCTCTACCCCGATATAACGCGACCCGATATAAAACGAATTTGGATATAACGCGGCAAAGCAGTGCTTGGGGGAGGGGGAGCTGTGCACTCCGGTGGATCAAAGCAAGTGGTAAGATTTTTTGGCTCCCGAGGACAGTGTTATATCGGGGTAGAGGTGTACTTGGAATCACTTAAACAGGGCCGGCTCCAAGTTTTTTGCCGCCCCAAGCAAAAACAATTTCCCGTGCCCCCCCCGGCTCCACCCCAACTCCGCCCCTTCCCTGCTCCATTCCAACCCCTTCCCCAAATCCCTGGCCCCGCCTCCTCCCCTGGGTGCGCCACATTTCCCCTCCTACCCCTCCCTCCCAGGCTTGCCGCAAAACAGCTGATTCGCGCAGCAAACATGGAAGGGAGGGGGGAGAAGCGGAGCGGCAGTGCTCTCGGGGGAGCAGGCGGCAGTGGAGCGGAGGTGAGCTGGCGGGCGGAGCAGTTCCTCTGCCCCGCCCCCCGGGTCACTTCCTGCGGCCCTCCCCACCCCCCACCACAGCTCATTTCCGCTCAGGGCCAGCTCCCGGCTTTTTGCGCCCCATGCAAAAAAAAAAAAAAAAAAGGAGCCGGAGTGCCGCCCCTTGGAAAGTGCCGCCCCAAGCACATGCTTGGAGCGCTGGTGCCTAGAGCCGGCCCTGCACTTAAATCCGACTTTGAGTTAATTAAGAAGTCAAAAGTGATTTTATTAAATACAGAGTATGTATTAATACCTGGGGGAGCAAACAACTGTGCATCTCTCTCAGTGTTATAGAGGGCGAACAATTTATGAGTTTACCCTGCATAAGCTTTATACAGAGTAAAACGGGTTTATTTGGGTGTAGACCCCATTGGGAGTTGGGCATCTGAATGCTAAAGACAAGCACACTTCTGTGAGCTGTTTTCAGGTAAACTTGCAGCTTTGGGGCAAGTATTTCAGACCCTGGGTCTTTGTTGGAGCAGACAGGAGTGTCTGGCTCAGCAAGACAGGGTGCTGGAGTCCTGAGCTGGCAGGGAAAACAGGAGCAGAGGTAGTCTTGGCATATCAGTTGGCAGCTCCCAGGGGGGTTTCTGTGATCCAACCCATCACAGAACCCCTTCAGTGCAACAGCCTTATCGGGGGTCCACTCTCTCTCGGGGTTGAGCCGTAGGCTCCTCCACCTCCTGGAACCGCACCTCTCTGAGCCTTCAGCATGCCTGTCCCCAGGGCCGGTGCAAGGATATCTTGCGCCCTAGGCGAAACTTCCACCTTGCGCCCCTCCTCCTCCCCCCCGCCTCCCCGGAGCATCGCTTATTATAAACTTTCAAAAATGAATACAGTAGTGTAAAAAAAAATTGGGGGGGCACCGCTTTTTGGGCCCCCAAATCTTGGCAACCTAGGCGGCTGCCTAGTTCACCTAGCAGTTACATCGACCCTGCCTGTCCCTCAGACTATCAGGCCTCTGCTCTCTCAGCTCCCCACTATCCCTGGGAGGAACCCCTTCAGTGCGACAGCCCATCTCGGGGGTCCACCTCTCTCGGGGTTAAGCCTCCGCCTGGAACCGCACCTTTTGGAGCCTCCAGCATGCCCGTCTCTTGCTAATCCCCCTTCGTTTTACTGTTCTCCAGTCACTTACTGCAGGATGCTGTCCAAGGGGTGCAGTTTATCCTACCACTGCCACCGGTTGTCACGGAGTCACCAGGGCGATGCTCTGGAACTATTCCCTACAAAGCCAGTAAGGACTCTGGGGGAGCCTCCTCTCTCTGTCTCCAGGGCAAGAAGCTTACACAGCTTCGACCTTCCCGGGTCTGACCTCGGAGCATTCAGCATCCTCTGCCCCACAGTGTACTTCCCACAGCAAGTCCGCCCAGGCTGGGCTCCTGGGGAAGCCAGAGGGCCCTGCACCCCAACTCCACAGTCAGCAGTGACTCTCAGCCAGCCGGTAAAACAGGTGGTTTATTAGTCAACAGGAACACAGGGTAGGGCAGAACTTGTTAGCACAGAAATCAGTGACTTTCAGCCAAGTCCATCTCAGGGGGAGGGGATCCCAGAGCCAGGGCTCTGGTCCTCCCCCTGAGTCCCAAGCCAGCCCACGCTTCTAACTGCCTGGCCCCTACCCTGCCCGCTCCTCCTCCTCGGGCCTTTGTCTCACTTCCCAGGCCAAGAGTCACCTGGTTGCATCCCCCTCCTGGGTCTCAGGTTACGAAGGGGTGGCCAGAGCATACATGCAGGCAGATGGAGCAACCCCCGCAAAAGTCACACAGGCTTAATCCCCTGTGTATTGCACCAATGTCTAGGTGCAATACACAGCGAAACTGAGGCACACACAGCATCCATGCAAAACAGTATTATAGAATCATTGAATCTCAGGGTCGGAAGGGACCTCAGGAGGTCATCTAGTCCAACCCCCTGCTCAAAGCAGGACCAACACTAACTAAATTATCCCAGGGCTTCATCAAGTCTGACCTTAAAAACCTCTAAGGAAGGAGATTGCACCCCTCCCTAGGTAACCCATTCCAGTGCTTCACCACCCTCCTAGTGAAAAAGTTTTTCCTAATATCCAACCTAAACCTCCCCCATTGCAACTTGAGACCATTACTCCTTGTTCTGTCATCTGCTACCACTGAGAACAGTCTAGATCCATCCTCTTTGGAACCCCCTTTCAGGTAGTTGAAAGCAATTATCAAATCCCCCCTCATTCTTCTCTTCTGCAGACTAAATAATCCCAGTTCCCTCAGCCTCTCCTCATAAATCGTGTGCTCCAGCCTCCTAATCATTTTTGTTGCCCTCCGCTGGACTCTTTCCAATTTTTCCACATCCTTCTTGTAGTGTGGGGCCCAAAACTGGACACAGTACTCCAGATGAGGCCTCACCAATGACTAATAGAGGGGAATGATCACATCCCTCGATCTGCTGGCAATGCCCCTACTTATACAGCCCAAAATGCCGTTAGCCTTCTTGGCAACAAGAGCACACTGTTGACTCATATCCAGCTTCTCGTCCACTGTGACCCCTAGGTCCTTTTCTGCAGAACTGCTACCTAGCCATTCGGTCCCTAGTCTGTAGCAGTGCATGGGATTCTTCCGTCCTAAGTGCAGGACTCTGCACTTGTCCTTGTTGAACCTCATTAGGTTTTTTTTGGCCCAATCCTCTAATTTGTCTAGGTCCCTCTGTATCCTATCCCTACCCTCCAGTGTATCTATCACTCCTCCCAGTTTAGTGTCATCTGCAGACTTGCTGAGGGTGCAGTCCACGCCATCCTCCAGATCATTAATGAAGATATTGAACAAAATCAGCCCCAGGACTGACCCTTGGGGCACTCCGCTTGATACCAGCTGCCAACTAGACATGGAGCCATTGATCACTTCCCGTTGAGCCTGACGATCTAGCCAGCTTTCTATCCACTTTATAGTCCATTCACCCAGCCCATACTTCTTTAACTTGCCGGCAAGAGTACTGTGGAAGACAGTATCAAAAGCTTTGCTAAAGTCAAGGAATAACACGTCCACTGCTTTCCCCTCAACCACGGCGCCAGTTATCTCCTCATAGAAGGCAATTAGGTTAGTCAGGCATGACTTGCCCTTGGTGAATCCATGCTGACTGTTCCTGATCACTTTCCTCTCCTCGAAGTGCTTCAGAATTGATTCCTTGAGGAATCCCCACTTTGTCAAACGGGGGTTTCTGGGTCTCACTGCCCTGTGTCTCAGGGAGGTACGGGGGGATACTGAGTCTCACTGCCCTGTGTCTTGGGGGGTACCAGAGAGCTGCTCTGTCTCAGGGGTGGGGTACAGGGAGGGTGCTGGGTCTCACTGCCCTGTGTCTTGTGGGGGCATAGGGGGGTGCTGGATCTGACTGCCCTGTGTCTCGGAGGGGTACAGGAGGAGTGCTGGGTCTCACTGCCCAGTGTTTCAGGGGGGGCACGGAGGGTACTTGGTCTCACTGCCTTGTGTCTTGGGGGGCCAGTTAAGGGGGTGCTGTGTCTCACTTCCCTGTGTCTCGGGGGGGCACAGGGGGGGTGCTGGTTCTCTCTGCCCTGAGTCTCAGGGGGGCATGGAGGGGGTGCTGGGTCTCACAGCCCAGTGTCTCGGGGGGGTGTGCAAGGGGAGCGTGGGGTCTCACTGTCCTGTGTCTCGGGGAGGGGTGTAGGAGGGTGTAACGAAGCGGCCTTTGGCGGGACACTACTGAGAATATCAATTCAGGACAAATTACTTAGAGCAGGGCACTCACAGCCCAAGGCTGGGGGTCCTTCACTACTAAGGCATCACTAAACCAGCCAGATAGAGAGGACTTCGGTTTTATCCCACTGGCTAACCAGAAGTCATACAAGCAATTCCCTCAGACACTCCAGTTTCCCAGTATCCCCACCAGGGCCACTCCTTATGGGGATGAATGGTTATGAAAACCAATACCCCAGTAAAAGAAAAAAGATTCTCCCAATCCCAAAGGCCTGAGCCCCAGACCCAGGTCAATATACCAGTCAGATCTTACCCACAAATCACGCTGTTGCCAATCCTTTAGGATCTAAAATCTAAATGTTTATTCATAAAAAGAAAGAAATACAGATGAGAGTTAAAATTGGTTAAATGGAACCAATTACACACAGTAATGGCAAAGTTCGTGGATCAGGCTTGTAGCAGTGATGAAATAAACTGCAGGTTTAAATCAAGTCTCTGGAGCATCCCCAGCTGGGATGCGTCATTCAGTCCTTTGTTCAGAGCTTCAGTTTGTAGCAAAGTCCCTCCGGAGGTAAGAAGCAGGATTGAAGACAAAATGGAGGGATTTCCAGGGCCTTTTATATCCTCTGCCAATGTGGAAGGACACCCCTTTGTTCTTACTGTGGAAAATCACAGCAGCAAGATGGAGTTTGGAGTCACATGGGTAAATCACATGCATGACTCTTTACAGGTAGAGCAGCCATTGCTCACATGCTACCTTGAAAGTTCCCAGGAAAACTCAGATGTGGATTGGCATCTCCCAAAGTCCATTGTCAGTTAAGTGTTTCTTCATTAGGCACTTACTGAGAATAGTCCTTTCTCAAGAAGCTGACCAAATGCTTCACTAATGCTACTTAGAATCAAACATTGAGATACAAGTACATAGCCTATATTCATAACTTCACATACAAAAATGATACACACATACAGACAGCATAATCATAACCAGCATAGACACCTTACTTGATCTCCTTTGTACCAGATTTGGTGCAACTCTAGGATCTTGTTTGCAACAATGATCTATACGGTCACAGTTCATGTCAATAACGTCACAGGGAGCGCTGGGTCTCACTGGCTAGTGTCTCAGGGGGAACAGGGTCTCACTGCCCTGTGTCTTGGGGGGACACAGCAGGTTCCTGGGTCTCACTGCCCTGTGTCTCGGGGAGGGAGTTAGTGGGGTACTGTGTCTGACTGCCCAGTGTCTCGGGGGGGGGAGGTTTTAGGGGGTACTGGGTCTGACTGCCCCATGTCTGCAGGGGGGAGCCAGCATTGCAGAGGCCTGAGGTGCTGCGGGATTTCTCACGCTCGTCATCTAGCGCCAGCAGCTTCGGCAGCGTGGTGGAGGAGAACGAGGGTGCTGACGATGACACGGGCGCGGTAAGTCAGGATGGAGCTTGGTGCACTGGCCCCTTTCCCTGACCTCTCAGCTTCGGGCTGGAGGGGCCCTCGCTGCACAGGTCGGGTCCCTGCTGGCCACGGGGCACTGAGGGGGGATCGCAGCCATGGAGCCTGTCTCCTGAGTGGGGGGTCCCTGTCAGGCGGGACGGGGGTGCTCAGCGGCTGGGGAGGACCCAGCATCCTCAGCTGGGAGGGGACTCTAAGTCTTCCAGGAAGAGCCCATTTCTGGAGCTCATCAGCCGGGGAGTGTCTGCCTCACCGCCCCCCATCCCTTTCCTGTGTGTGCTGCAGGAGAGCCAGGCCTTGGGAACGCCCCACAAGCAAGACTCCTTCATCTACAGCACGTGGCTGGATGACAGCCTCAGCACTGCCAGCGGGGGGAGCTCTCCAGGTACCCGACCGGGACCCCACCCAGTGCGGCCCCAGCCACCGCCGGCCCCCACCCCCACACCCCCTGTCCCCTCCCCCTTTCCTCTGTGCCCTCCCCTGGCGCTGCCTCTCTGAGATCCTCCTGATGCATCTATGGGGCAGGAGCCTGGCCTCTGCCACAGACCTGCCAGCAGGGGGCTGCAATCACACTGCCGAGTGCCCCCCCCCGCCACCTCCCTGTTCACACACTCTGCCAAGCACCATACCATGGCACAGCGACCCCTGCTGTAGCACCTCAAGCTTCTGCGTTTGCCCGAGTGTCTACCTGAGAGCTGTGCACCTACCTTGCCAGCGAACAGCTCTGGGGATGGGCAAGATAGCCTGGCATCTGGGGCTGGGTGCGCCAAAGGGGCAGATGATAATCACTAGCTCTTGTATAACATGTCAAAGCGGTTGGGCGCTCAGATGCCATTAGCAGGGGGATCTGAGTCTCCATTTTACAGATGGGGGAACTGAGGCACCCAAGTTCACACAGCAGGCCCCTGGCAGAGCTGGGAATAGAGTCCAGGTCTCTTGAATCCCAATGTAGTGCACTGTCCATTAGGCCGCACTGCTTCCCATGCTGGGTGGAGAGCTGGGGGGGGTTGGGGCATACACACAGTTTGGGGAGTGGAGCCCGTAGCATCAGGAAAAGAACTGCAAGGGTGGCTGGAAATCTTCCTGCTGCCAGCTGGGCAGCCTGCTCAGGGCGGCACTAGAAATCCCACAGCAGGGAGATGCTGCTGGTGGGGTGTCGGGGGAAAGGCAGAGCCCTGAGTTCAGGCCATGGCAGGGCTGAAGCTGCCGTCTCTGCTCATGCTGCTCTACGCTGCTGGAGATAGCACAGCTAGCTGGTAATGCGAAGCACGCTGGGTTTGGCTTCAGTGTAGCCAGGTTCCTTGGTGCCTCTCGGGAAGCGTCAAGCAGCCTTAAAGGGGAGCAGAAATGGCGCCCAGTGAAGCCTGCATGTGCAGGGGGCTTCCACTGCCAGGGCAGGGCAGGAGGCACACCAGGTCAGGGACGTTGCCCTGCAGCTATTCTCTGCTCCCCAGAGGGCTCTGGGAAGCAGGGCATAAGTTAGAGCAGCCCCAACGGGGCAGTAATTTACACGGGTGCCATGCAGGCCTCTGTGTGGCTCCATTAGACAGGGAGCACTCAGAGCCCCCATCCCCTCCCCCACTGCTGCTCAAGCTCTGGCCTGGGCCGAATGGGAATCAGTCCCCTGCATCGTCCGCTATGAACATGGCTCCACCACTTGCCTGTGCACCAGCTCTCTGGCTACTAAGTGTCAGGCATTTAGTTCTCCCGGCCGTGCTGGGAGCTCGCATCCCAATCTGACTCTGCCTTCCAGGACCCTCCCAGTCTCCCCAGCCTGAGCCCAGGAAACCTGGAGACCCTGCCTGTCCGGAGATCAAAATCCAGCTTGAGAGGTCTGAGCGGCACACACCCCACCTGGTGAGTGTGCTGGGGCTAAGGGCCAGGGTCCCGGGGAGAAGCCAGTGGGCCTTTACATGCAGGATGGCACCTGCCAGGACTCCTAGGGCCTGCTCGCGGGGCGGGGTAGAGGAACTCCAGTGCTACCCTGAGGAGCCCCCACTACTCAGCACCTTGACACCGGCACGGCTTTGCAGAAGAGAAGCAGTGTCCATTCCCCTTCCCCACCTGAGAGCCTGGGGCATAGAGGGCCAATTCCTGACTGTCTCTCAGGCCTGTGAACGTGGCGCCAAGCCCCCGTGCCCCCCAATTCTGGGCGGCTTTGCCTGGCTAGCTGCAGCATTCTGGCCCTTGCTATGCCCCCTGTGCAAGACGCTCTGAGCCCCCCATCACCCCTGCTTTGGGGCATTGGCCACAGTAGCAGAAGGGGGGGCTGTTGTGTGAAGTGGGATTCTCCAAAGCGCTCAGCAGGGACTGCATGCTTCCCCCCGGGGGTGGCTAGCACCACTGGCTGCAAAGGAGCCACAATAGACCCAGCTCCAGGCACTCCGCCATCCTGCCTGCTGCAGGGCTGGGAGCCCGAGTGTGTCCCTGGTCTGGGGCTCCAGAGATCCTCACGCACCTGTCGTAGGCTCAGCACCAGTGGACAATGCTTTGCCCTCAAGGAGACAGCTTTTGTCCAGATCCCCTGGGGTCAACGTGCAGCCCAAGGCCTGCAGCCACACCTGTGGGTCAAATGCTTCTAACTCACCCTTATCCCAGATTTGCCTGTGAGTCTCCGTCTGCTCCCGCGCTCAGGGCTGGGCCAAGTTAGCCAGAGGCACCAAGTGTCTTGGTCCCTGCTTGTGGGACGACAACTCCTGGGCCAGGAACAGCCACTCGCTCTGGCCTAGCCCGTGTGCCAGACGCAGAACTATTAAACCCTTCCGTGGCTGGGCTGAAGCCGCACCCAAGGCACGTCTGCCCCAGGGCTGGATGAACACCAAAGTGGTGGCTCTCTATGGGTTTCATAGAATATCAGGGTTGGAAGGGACCTCAGGAGGTCATCTAGTCCAACCCCCTGCTCAAAGCAGGGCCAATCCCCAAACAGATTTTTGCCCCAGATCCCTAAATGGCCCCCTCAAAGATTGAACTCACAACCCTGAGTTTAGCAGGCCAATGCTCAAACCACTGAGCTATCCCTGCCCCCTTTATGACCCCAGTATTGTGGTTAATGTCCCCATCTGTGTGTCTGTCCATGCAGAGCTGCTAGTCCCTCACCTAGTCTCCGTGGATGTGCATCCCCCGAAGGTCAGCACCCTCAGTCCTGCCTAATTTGCTGGTGCCTGGGGAAGGATGGTTATGGGGGGGCAGGGCTTTGCCGGAGCCTGGGGGTGGGATGATTATGGGGGGGCAGGGCTTTGCCGGAGCCTGGGGGAGGGATGGTTATGGGGGGGCAGAGCTTTGCCGGTGCCTGGGGGCGGGATGGTTATGGGGGGGCAGGGCTTTGCTGGAGCCTGGGGGAGGGATGGTTATGGGGGGGCAGAGCTTTGCCAGTGCCTGGGGGCGGGATGGTTATGGGGGGCAGGGCTTTGCCGGAGCCTGGGGAGGGATGGCTGGGGGGGCAGGGCTTTGCTGGTGCCTGGGGCGGGATGGTTGGGGGGCAGAGCTTTGCCGGTGCCTGGGGGCGGGATGGTTGGGGGGGCAGGGCTTTGCTGGTGCCTGGGGTGGGATGGTTGGGGGGCAGGGCAGAGCTTTGCCGGTGCCTGGGGAGGGATGGTTGGGGGGGCAGGGCTTTGCCGGAGCCTGGGGAGGGATGGTTGGGGGGCAGGGCTTTGCCGGAGCCTGGGGAGGGATGGTTGGGGGGGCAGGGCTTTGCCGGTGCCTGGGGAGGGATGGTTGGGGGGCAGGGCAGAGCTTTGCCGGTGCCTGGGGAGGGATGGTTGGGGGGCAGGGCTTTGCCGGAGCCTGGGGAGGGATGGTTGGGGGGGCAGGGCTTTGCAGGAACCTGGACAGGATGGTTATGGGGGGAGCAGGTCTCCCCCTCCTGCTGGGAGTACAAGCGCCCCCCCCCCCCGCCCTCCTGGGATTTGGGCTCTGCTAGGTGCTGGGGGCTGGCACTTGAGCCGGGCCCTGGGCCTTTGGGCAGCTGCCTTGTGCCATGTCAGCAGCTGGCCCAAGCGCTGCTGAGCCAGCTCTGAGCTGCCCTCTGTGTGTGGGGTGGGCAGAGCTCCTGGGCTGCCCCATTCCTGCCCTGTCCATGAAGGAGGCGATGGAGGGCAGCACGTTCTGTGGATTGTCTGTATTGCTTCCTCAATGCTCCTGGGCAAGGGGTTTCCAGGCCCCCCGGGGGGGATCCCCATTGCATCTGTTAGTCCCCAGTCGACAGCTGGCACAGGTTGGCTGGAGGGCGAGAAATCCCCCACTCACAGCCCTGAATCCTCAGATTTCCCAGTCCACGCTAAGGGCATAGCTGGCACATGGCCCGTGCTCTGCCCAGGACACAGAGCTCTCTCCACGTGTGCAGAAACCGCAGGGCTCCGGGACCTGCCAGTACTGGCGCAGGATGTCACCCCAAGGTCAGCTGGCAGACGGATCATTTGTGGGGTACCTTCTCCTGTTGGGCCGTGGTCTCCCCAGATCTTGGGGCACAGATTGTGTTTCCCCATGTCCCACCCTCTGGCCTGTCGTCCCTTCCGCCTCTGTGCCCATGGTTACCCCCGTCTCTGTTCTCCCCCAGCCTGGAGAAGACGGGGATTCTCACGGCCTGTGCCCAGCGCCCTCGCCCCACTCTCCTTCACCTGCAGCACCCACACAAGAAGCACAAGCTGAAGGGCTTGCAGAGGGCCCCGACCTTTGTCACAGCCGAAGACGACTGGCCCATCGCCGAAGCCAGCAGCCAAAGCCTGTGGCCTAGATGGCCAGGCCAGCTCCCTCCTTCCCTTCCCACATTGCGTCCAGGCGCTGGCTGCCTGAGAGCCGGAGCTGGCACACTTGGAAGGTCCCACCACATGGCCGAGGAGGCAACAGGCCATCCGCCCACGCCCAAAGCCTCTCCCGCAAGCAATCGAGACCTTGGAAGAGATTCCCGGTGGCCCTGCCCATCGTGTCCCCAGTCCCCAGTCCCCACCCAGCTCGGCCTGCTCTGCACTTTGCTGATGGGACACTTGGTCCATGCCCAGCCCTTGGACCCTGGGACATGCCCTGCAGCCCAAGGCACCTGGCAGGCCTTGAAGGAACCTCGCCAGAGAGGAAGCCATTTGTACCCAGGCACCCAGCTGCCAGGAATGATGCCATGGTGTGTTAGAGCCCAGCAACTCCCCACTGATGGCCAATCACCTGTGGCAGCTAGACTCTCCAGCCCCCACCTTTCCCGGCCAGCTGGGTCCCTGTTCCCCACCTGTGGGGCCACGTTGGCCAGTCTTATCCTGAAAGCCTCCCTCAGGGCCATCCCTGAGAGTCTGACCCAGCCCCGGAGGAGGAAGGGTGGCACGTAGATGGTACATAGGTAGAAGGGTGCCTGGGAACCAGCTTAGCGTCACTGGCAGAGCCCAGGCTAGGGAAGAGTCCTGGGGGAAGGAGGAATTGGGAGACTTGGCAAACTAGAAGTGGGACCCTGGTCCAAGGGAGAAGGTCTGACCCTGGCCCTGGCCTGGAAGGCCATGCCTCCAACTGCACTGCCAGCCCCCCTGCAGCTCTCCGACAGGCTGGCCGGTCTGCAGGGATGTAGCCAGCACCTGGCCCTTGCCAGTGGCAGGTGTATATACCCCCTTCTACCCCCATCTGTACACAGCCACCTACCATGGCCTTGAACAGCAGCCATGGCGCTGGGTTGATGCCCAGGGTGTGGAGGAAAGAGCCAGGCCTGGAATGGCTCTGCCCTGCCAGAGGGAGGGCTGCTTCCCCCTTCCCTTCACTGCTGCATGCCAGACTGGTTTGCAGTGAGGGTGTGGCTGGCCTGGGCATGGAGGCAAAAGCCAGGGATGTCTGTGCCCCAGTGCTGTGGGACACTAGCCCAGACTTTCAGCATCCTCTGTCGGTAGTGCCCCCCCCACTGGTAACATATGGCTGCGCAGTGCCCCTCTGCAGAGTGCCCTCACTGTGGCACCCTATGTCCCAGCTGCTCCATGAGCTTGGCAGCGTGCGGAGAGGGGGAGGGGCCTTCACCTGGGCCCCAGCACAAGGGCTCCCTGTGCACACTGCTCCCCTCCTGCCCTTAGTGATGCCCATACACTCCACAAACACCACTGTAGCTCTAAACCGTGGCCAGCAGGGGGCGCCCCAGCCCCCACTCTGTTCTTAGCACCCTGGAAGTAGAGTCCTGCAGAGAGCATGGGCTAGTGATGCCAGCCAGGGCTGCGGGCTGGGTGGGGCATGCGAATGGCTGGGGGAGCAATGCGGGGGCAGTGCCTTCAGACTGGGGTCTGAGAGAGAGCTCAGCTGCATTAGGCTTCACGACTGCTCAGCTCTGGGGCACCCAGGCCTGATCGGGGTGGAATCAGAGCCTGACGGCCTTAGAGTACATTTATCCCAAAGAGCCATGGTGCACTGATAGACCCATTGCAGCCACACGGGTTAACCCCGGCTCCTGCTGCAGGTGACTGGCCAGCTAGCTGACATGCTGCACCAGTAGCCCAGAGGCACAAGGGAGGTTCAACAGGCCTGGGCGGAAAAAGCCAATTCATTTTTTCAGGGATTTTTTAAAAAAATATTTTTTTTCCCCAAAAAGCTTCCTGCACTATTTTTTTGGTTTTTGTTTTTGATGAAAAAAAATGACCCCGAAATCCCTGAATAGTGAGTTTTCACAAACACTTTTCTGGTCAAATTTCCAATTTTTTGTGAAAATATTTTAACCCAGAAATGTTCCATTTATGTTTTTTCATTGACAGACCGGAACATTTTGACTAAAGTGACACAGGGGTGCCAGGAGTCCCTAAACCTAGTCAGGGCCCCCCAAAAACTGGGCAGGGGGGGAAATGTGACCAAAATAAAAATTTTCCACCAAAAAAAATCATTTTGCTGAAAAATACCTTTTTTGTTGGAAAAAAACATTTTTGGGGGTAAAGTCTGCCAGCTGTGATATTAACCTCTCCTGTGCCACTGCCCAGGGTTACGGGCAGCACATGATGCACTACAAACAGCAGACCTATGCTGCTCTCTAGCGCAGCTTCCTGGCCGCCACAGGGGTCACCAGCCACTCCGAGTCCATTAGCTCGTGAAGTAGGATGACCTTGGTGGGTAGCCATGGGTCTGTTTTCAGGTGGGGGCATGCACAGCACATTGTAAAAAAAAATAAAAATTGAAATGGCTTCCTCTGCGGGCAGGAAGGTACAACTCCATGATGTGTATGTATTTAATTTTAAACTGCCTACTGTCTAGGTAATATAACTATGCTGTGAACACCCAGGGGTATTTTATGTCTGTGTTGTATTCATTTTTTTTAAAGCGACATAAAATGCATTGGATCCAATTCTAAATTAATGTTCAGAAACTAATTTTTTTTTAAAATCCGAGATTGTGTTTGTGTTTCTGGTGACATATGTATAAAATAAAGTTCTATTTATCGCTATTGTAAGATGATGCTCTTTGCAAAAATGATTTTTAGGATACACAGGCTGGAAAGTAAAATGAACCCCCTGTGCAGCTCCAAGGTGGGTTTGGGGAGCAGGGGGCCAAGGGCCACGGCATCTGGCCTGGCCCTGGACCATCCAGACAGGGATGATACTTTGCATGGCTCAAGGATTTTGTAGGCAAGAATGTCAGTTGTGATGGGGTAAATCCCACTCCAAGGCAAGGCTACGCCACATGCCCCAGATTGTGACACTGATGCAGATTAAGGATAATTTTTTAAGGTGCTCCCTGATTTTGGTGTCAGACCGGAAGCACCTTGGCCCAGAGCCATTGAGGCACCTAATTCCATTGAAATCAATGGCAGTTAGGAGGCGTAATATGTTTGAGGCTACAGGCCCTTGAGCCTTGTTTCCGAAAGAGCCAGGTACCTCCCCGTTCCAGTTGAACTCAGTGAGCCCCAGGAATCTCAAATTGCCTAAAGTCCATCAGGCTCAACCCCCACTTCCCCCGCTCTCCTGGCCTTGTGCTGCAGCTGCTAGGCAAGACTACCTCACAGTGTGCCTCCCCCAGAGCCTGGAGCCAGTGCAAAGGGGATGGAGTCGGGGCGGGCCCCCACCCCTAGGTTCAGCCACAGCAAGACAAAGTATGTGGGGGCCAGCTGCAAGCCAGCGCCTGTGACACCAGGCTGGGACCCAATGACTCCGGAGCACCAGGGCCAAGCCGAGCCGAGCAGCCACATGGCTGGGCGCCCCTCCTGCCTGGGCTGCATTGCTCCGCGCAGGTTTCCGGGTCAGGGGGGTCCCGCTAGCTGGACTTCACTGGGTTCCTTCCTGCTTTTCCCCTCCCCCCCCAAGGAAACAGCTGTCCCCGCCAGCCAGTGTCAGCTGAGGCGCAGGATCAGCCCTCACTGGGGACCCCCTTCCAGTGCCTAGCTGTCTGCATGGCACCTGCCCGGCTTTGGGGCCTTGTCCTTGGGATCAGGGTTATGCTGGTGCCATGCTCCCGAGAGCCACTAGATGGTGCCATGACCCTATTGCTGCAGACCTGGCCTTGTGCCCAGGTGGCCTGTGCGGTGTGTCCCCGGCCAGGGCTGTGCTGGCCCGGCCCCAGCCCCAGCAGCCAAGGAGGCGGGAGCAGTGGCACAGGCAGAGCCAGAGTGTCCCTGGCGGCCAAGCAGGGACAGGAGCTGCACAGCAACAGGCCGGGTTGCAGGGGCAGCAAAGGGTACAGCCCGCAGAGCGAGTGCTGGCAAACAGGCAGCTCCCAGCTGAGCCAGACATCTCTAGTGGGCTCATAGGGTTACCGTTCGTCCGGACTCTCCCGGACATGTCCGGCTTTTTGAGTTTAAAAATAGCGTCCGGGGGGGGATTTGCAAAGGTCCGGATTTCACACACTTCCCCCTCCACCCCCCCATGCAGAGCAGCCAGCCGGATCGAGCCACTCGCACGGGGCTCCGGCAGCCAGAGCCCCTCCTCCACTTCCCCCTCCTCTCCCCTGCAGCTTCAGATCACTCCCCTCCTCTCTCTCCCCCACTCCCCTTCCCTGCATTCGCAGATCGCCGGCCATTTGCAACGGGCCTCCAGCAGTCTGGAGCTCCTGCCCCTCCCCTGCTGCCCAGCGCGCCGCTCCGCAGCACTCTGCGAGGATGGGAACTGGGCTATGCGCTCCGTGGGGGAGCGCGGCAGCGTGTCGGGCTCGGCGTGGAGCCTGACACACTGTTCTGAGCGGCACGGTAAGGGGGGCGGAGATGGGGCAAGGGGGTTCTGGAGGGGGCAGTCAAGAGACAGGGAGCAGGAGGAGGGTTGGATGGGTCAGGAGTTCTGGGGGGGGCTGTCGGGGGCAGCGGTGTGGATAAGGTTTTGGGCAGTCAGGGGACAGGTAGGGGGTAGGGTCCTAGGGGGGCAGTTAGGATGTGGGGAAGGTCTCAGGAGGGGACAGTCAGGGGACAGGGAGCAGAGGGGTTTAGATGGGTCAGGAGTTCTGGGGGGGGCTGTCAGGGGGTGGGGGTGTGGATAAGGGTTGGGGCAGTCAGGGGACAGGTAGGGGGTAGGGTCCTAGGGGGGCAGTTAGGATGTGGGGAAGGTCTCAGGAGGGGACAGTCAGGGGACAAGGAGCAGTTAGGGGCAGGAGTCCCAGGAGGGGGCAGTCAGGGGACAAGGAGCGGGGGGGTTGGGAGTTCTGAGGGGGGCAGTCAGGGGGCGGGGAGTGGGAGGGGCAGGGGCGGGGCTCCCACCATTCTCTTTTTTGATTGTTGAAATATGGTAACCCTAGGGCTCATCACAGTGGTGGCTGAGCGCCTGCATCTCACCTGACTTGTAGTCCCCATCTCCCCCCCTTTCCAGCCATTATGGACAGTTGCTATAGAATTTATTAGGAATGTAACCAATAATCAACCAGGCCTCTCCCGAAACCTCTGGGAAATTGAATGGAGCATCCCACCGCTGCACTAGACTTCAATAGTTCGGCTTAAAAACGCTCCAGAAAGGTGCCATTCTCTAACCCACTGATGGGGCCTTGGCTGCTTCTGATAGCTGGCTGGAAATTTTGCAAGGCAGGTAAATACATTCATTTTCAATCACAACCCAGTGCAGGATTCAATCCCAGGTCTCCTGGGGTGCTAATGGGGACAAGGACTTTGGAATACCCCAGTCTAAAGAGAGCCCCGCCAGATGCTAGAACAGGAGACGTTCCCATTCATTGGGCCTGCATAGGGGAAAACCCCCTTGCTCGCACACTACCACATCACGCACCCCACCACACCCCGGCACATTTTTAGAAAGACTCGAGGCCCCCAAAGACTCAAGCAAATCCTTAAGCCTGGGGGGAAGCTCAGTGGTTTGAGCATTGACCTGCTCAACCCAGAGTTGTGAGTTCAATTCTTGAGGGGGCCATTTAGAGATCTGGGGCAAAAATCTGTCTGGAGATTGGTCCTGCTTTGAGCAGGATGGACTAGATGATCTCCTGAGGTCCCTTCCAACATTGATATTCTAGGATTCTATTCTATGGCAGCACTTCCAGTTCCTTTGGGCCAATTCCTGCTGCTGCTGGTGTCGGGAGGGGTTTAGGCAACAGCTGATGGCACTGGAGTTAAATGGCTGGATGTAAACACCTAGCATCTCACAGCTGTGGTGAGGCTACATGGGCAGTAGGGAACTTCCTCATGACACAGGTCCAGGCTCTTCTTCACGTGCCCAGAAGAGGCCAGACCATTGTTCCCTCTAATTTTTCCCTCACATGTGCGGAATGAATTTTGTGATGTGCACCAATAGGAGGTGATGTGTGGCAGGGGGTGGGGCTGAGAGGTTTGGAGTATGGGAGGGGACTCAGTGCTGGGGCAGAGCTCTGGGGCTCCACGGGATAGGCGCCTCTCCCCGGGCCACAGCAGGTCCGGGTTGGGGCCAGGGGAGGGGCACCTCACTCCCTGGCCACGGGAGGTCAAGGGCTAGGCTGGGGCCAGCAGGGAGAGGCACAGCTTAGAGGGAAGTTAGGGCCGGACACAATGGCCTGGATCCACAGAAGGACTTAAATGTGGCAATGCTGAGCGTTGCAGGGCTTACATTTTAGGGGCCATGGGTACAACCCTGGGGTGCACAAAGCTGATGAATGGGGCGAGACCAGCACCTAAGAACATGCTCCCCAAAAGCCAGCATGCTTAACAGGGAGTCACCTCTGCTCACCAATGGGAGACCTGATGAGAGGCGTGTCCTGGAGCTAGGCAACCTTGTCTGGGCTGCAGGCAGGCACTAGCTCTGCTAGCGAGCCACAAATAGGTGCCCCTCTCTGGGACAGGTGGCTCAGGCGCCCAAGTCATGCTGGCAGGACTGAGTCAGCTATCTGCCTGCACCACACAAAACAGCCAGAGAATGACATGGTGGTGCTCATCCCAGTGGTTGGCGCACTCACATGGGATGTGGCAGGCCTGGGTCTGAGAGGAAAAGGGGCTTGAACAGGCTCTCCCACCTCTCAGGAATGGGCTCTAACCAGTGGGCTCAAAGCAATAAGGTAGGCACCACTATCAAATAGGGCTCGATCCTTTCGGCACGCTCTGAGCACACCCACCTGCTTGGCCCTGCAGGTACGATCACCCCCCGGCTTCCCCTGGGTTGTGGATTGCGCAGCAGCACAGGTGCTGTGGCACCTTTTGCCCTGAACACGTAGGTGCTGAGTTTGGGGGCAGCTGAGTGGGGGCTTGGGGATGGCAGTGGGACTGGGACTTAAGCGCTAAGTCTGGGATTTTCTCTTTTGTGGTGCTGGGCCAACCAGGCTGAGCTCAGAGGCGCCAGCA